>NW_027472590.1:20354140-20954140 GCF_030347505.1 Rhynchophorus ferrugineus
GCTTTGAGAATGGCACTGGGAGACTTTAAATCTAACCTTCACATCTATCGAATCACTTTAAGTTTTAAGAATGAAACTAGCTCTTAAAGAAAATATAAGAATCATTCCCCGAACTAGTAGCAGCTTTTTCCAGTATTTAAATAAATTGGAATACAATAAATTGGCGCTTTAAAATAAACTAAATTGTTCAGTAACATTTCAGAAATTATTCCTTGAAATACTATCAGAGTACCCAAATTGTTAGAATCAATATAGATTCTGAATTATCTATAGAAGTAGATACTGCAATACATCATAGGACTCATAATAAACTCTTCATACTGTCCTCTTTTTTTACTGATGAGATGTTTGAGACAAAGGAGATCCTAAACCTCATAATATCTCTTAGTAGTCATTATACATTCTAGCTTAGATGCTCTGATTCGCGAAACTCACTGAAAACTATCCATTATGTATTTTTCTCACACCTACGAGTAGTGCAAATTCTTAAATCATACAGTATAAAAATAGCATTGTATTAGAATGGATCCTCAGCCCCAGGGGCATATTTGAGATTGAATTGGCTGGTAACCTTTTAGAAGATGCTTTTACAAATAATTAAAAATATACTAGATCTTTCCTCATTTGTAGATATTAAGATAAATAGTATGCTGTAGCTTGAGTGAGACCTGCTGGAGGAGAAAAACAAACTTGAAAAATTGATCATTACTAATTTATACATTATTTCCCAATAGTTTGAACTGAGAAATCTCTGTGTCTTAATTGTGAGGAATCAATGTCGAATAATTCATGGAGGGATGTTTTCTTGTCTGAAAACCTGCCTAAATTATTTAATATCTTTGAGGATATAGGTCTTTATTATAAAATCTAATTTTACCTTATACAATAGCTTCATTTTAAGGTGACTTTTATCTATAGGCAATTTTAATTATTTATTTGTTTGTCTAAATATTTGTTTCTTTTCAATATTTATTATATAAGTTTTGTCATTGATTTTGTTTATTTTTATATTCTAAACATTTAACTGTTAATGAATTGTTGTCTCATAAAAATGATAGCCTCCAAAATAGTCTAACACGTGAAGACTCTAAACCAATAATATCAATCTATACGTAAACTATTTTAGCATCAATATTAGTACCTGTATTTTATTTTATTACATTACATTATTACATTTACGCTTAATTTAATTTCCAGATCGCCAAAAAATCCCAATTTTCATTGAAAAGGAAAAAGAGCAAGGGTGAAGCAGATTACGGTGATTTGGTGTGCCCAATGAATCCCGATAAGTCAGGTGATCTGAGTAGCTCATCTTTTAACATGGGTGTAAGTTACTAACTATTAGCCTAACCCCATTATTTCGATTTTGTTTCTCAGTAGCAAGAAAATCGTTCAAAAAACATATATCATAAGACTGCATCTGGTGTAAATATTTACTTATTTAAAAAAAACAAATGAATATTCACAATAGATCCTACAATATCTGTACACCGATGAAAGAAACAAAATCTATATAGAGACGTTTTTAGTTCTAGTGCACTTAATAATGACATATGCTTTTTTCATGCCTTCAAGATTCCAGAGATACTCATCATACATTGTTGATTCATTGAGTTATGCCTTATGATGGTGATGAGTTATAGGGTAATTGATGTCACTTACTAACAGTTTACAGCCACATCAGCTTTAGGTTGTTTTCAGTTAATTCAAATCAGTAAAAAATTGAAAACATTTCAATTAGACCTGGCAAAGTCATCAATCGATATACAAATACCATAAGTTATAATATACGGAAAGAAATGGAAGTGATATGATTGGGTGGTGGGTGCCTTACATACTAGCGCACCAGTCCTCATATGAATGTCGAAAGTACTAGAAAGTACCATATTGATATTTTTAAGGAAAATAAGTTAACAAAAATATCAATATCAGTACAATAGCCTAATCCTAATTTTTAATTGAAAGATTTGGCGTATATATCATAACATTTTCCCCACTTTATGTTGAAGCGTTCTCGGCCATCTGCAATTATTTCATTTCATTATCTTGTCAAGTCTTGATCTAACGATACGTAGATCTAACAAACCATTAATTGTGGACGGATTAATGAATACGAATTTAAAAATAGATCTTTTTGGACCAACAAATGAAAATTGATATTTGTACAATCTCTATTGGATAAATATTTATTCGAGTAATAAATGAAAAATATTCTTTGTCGTTATTTTTTATTGTAGCTGTTTTAAGCTATTGTACCGACATATTGACATTTTTGTTAACTTATTTTCATTAAAAATATCAATAAAAATCAATAAAAATCAGAATTATAATAGATATTCTGTACCGACGGTCGTACAATTGGAAACGTCAAGTCTTACAATTATACTTATTATGCATTTGAAAATTACTATTCTAAAGAAATAATAAGAGGAATCAATTACTAAAACGGTTCGTTTAAGACCATAAAGAAGTTCAATATTTTACATATATTTGTTTATCAACTCAAAAAATACGAAAGTGGAAATCAATTTTGCCAGGTTTAAATTGCGACACTTCATTTTTACATCATAACACGATAATTTTTATTGTTTTTGAAATAAACTTTATTTATTATTAAACATAACTCAGTAGTTGAACAAGTAGCTTTAGAGCAAGTGTAGGTTAAATGATGTTTAAATAGCAATAAACTATTGGAATGTTTTGCAAAGTAAAATATTGTAGCTTATTTAGTTAGCCTTTACGTTTTTGGTATAGTAACACAGTTTTTATGGTTTACAGCATTACTTATATTAACAGTTTTACTAGGCAACTTTAAAACAAAAAGGTGTCGGTATTATTTTATGCTTCTTTAGTTATAAACAAATTAACACTTGCGGTTGACCGTCACTTACTAAAACGTTTAAACACCCATTAAATAGATCACGATCCCAAACAAAATCGACGCTAATCACTCTCTTAATTATTATTTAGACGATGAAGAGGGAAAACCAAGAGGGCGAGGGTGCCTATCTTCGCGCTGATGTCACTTTGGCCTCGAGGTCACTTCCAGCATCGGTTAGAAATTCACCTGTTACTTTAAGACATGTTTAAATTATTCATCTTTCTAAATAATTGTTCCAAGGTAAGATATTTGCGGATATTTTAACGAAAATATTCAGGCCAGATCCTAAGATGGTGGTACTACTAACTATCAGTCGATATAAAACTAATTTCCCGTTAAGGATCATTTAATATTTGCATCATTCGAAATATCTTACCTTTCCTCTTGCACTGTGTATTTTTGATGAGACCTCCTCATACACATTCTCATTCAAACCATCTGTGTAATTCCATTGTAAACTCTTACGTTAAGTCGGTATACACATTTTTTATGTAATTTAAACTTAGGTGCAAGTATTATGAAAGGAGTATTGTATATCATAGTGTCTTCCTAAGAGTTTTAAAAAAACGACCCTGCCTTAGAAAAATTGTGAATGAATTTTTGACAATGTTACTGAACCCAAATTGATGAAAGAAACACGTGAAAGTGGCGAAATCATTATATTTATTTTTTAATAGTTTTTTTCGAAAATCGTTGTTCTTATTGTACTAAATTGTTGTATATAACATGGGTTATTTAACACTGAATGTACAGATGTAGAGTAATTATGTTCAAATAACATAAAATCTGTTCAAAAACTACGATAATTATCAAGATAGAGCTACAGGTGTTTTAAAAGTAAAACAACATAAATCATGTGTGTTAAATCAATAATTATATTGAGCTGATTATGGTCATTTTGAAATTATATATATTTAAATATATGTAATAGAATTTTATATGTCATAGTTTTGAGATAAATATTGTTAAATATTGATAAAATTATTCAAAACTAAAAGAGCTCAACTGAAAATTCTTACATTTTTACCCAATAATGTATTAGTATTGGATTTTTTTCTTTTATAAAACAATTTTGTAAATTAATATATAACCCATTAGATAAGCATATAATTATATAATTTATTTTTAATATCAGAACATTGATGATGCACTATTGGATTAACTCGTTATTCCTAAAAGAAAAACAATAATTTTTTAACCAATTTGACTGGTTCTTGTGCCAAACTGTAATTAACGCAACACTTAAAACATTAAATATAATATTCACCAAACTTGCATAAAGGAATGTTACCAGAGTAGGTAGGTTTTAGAGAACTTTACAATTTGACCAAATATAGAGAATTATTGACCATATCATAGGTCTTGAAGGTGTTCTAAGTAGAATATAAGTCCTAACGAAAATTTTGTTTATTTATTGGTTACGTTTAATGGGTGTATGAAAAAAATGTAATTATTTTGATGAATCTTCATAAGTACTTCCTATCAGTGTTGTAATATTCTTATTGGTAATGTCAGATAATATGTAAGTTCTACTAAATGAACAAATAAGTTTATACGACATGGTGTTCAAACAGAGACAACATCCTATACACTGGGCATTTTACAGGCCACCTTTGATATCCACCAACAATATCTTATATTTTATGAGTATTTATATTGCGGTATTAGCGGCTTTTCTGTATTTTGTAAACCAGAACAGACCCTGCATTTTGTATTGTAATATTTATAACATATTTTTTGTAATTGTTTGAATTATACATATTTTAATGTTGTATTAAACTTAAGAAATAAATATTAAGGAGAAATGTGTTTTTTTTAGTTTTTACTACTATTTTTTATCTATAGTTTAAAATATACATCATCATTACTTTAGACCAAGCAATAAAGTTTCTAAGCTAATTTTTGCTTGGCCTTACCTTTTAATTTTACGTTTTCTAACGACAAACGTTTCTTGCCTATAACATAGTCAATCAAGGCGCCGATGATTTTGTTAAGAAATTATTACTTAGCGAACTTAATAAATTAATCAGACTAAACCATTCACATGTAGTGCATATTCACAATATATTTCAAAGAAAAACAAAGTACTGTATATCTAGGAGAAAAGCTGGAAATGGAAATCTGGACTGATCTTAAAAAAGGCGATCAATTGGAAGTAATACCTGTCTTTGTGATTGCTTATGAATACTTAATATTCTGAAACAATTATTCTTATTAGAAGTCATTGATAGAATATTCATAATTGTGATTAGTTCTTTCTAACAATTTAACACATGTGCTTCATTAATTTAAATTCCTACATCTCCTTCAGTTACTTAACAAAATTATCTACCTTGGTTAATCTAGATTTTGATACGGTTTTTAGACTTTAATTTGACGAAAAATCCATTTCGTTTTTTTCACAGCGAATTTACCCATATAATAATCCATACCTAGTCTACTCTATATATTTCAAACAATAATCAATAACATGTCAATAGAAAAGTCCTCGGCCTACCATAGTAAAACCCTTTTTTTTGCAAAATTAGTTTTTTTTATTCAACATATTCAAGGGTGATACACTGATTATTGATTATTTTAATGACCGTAAATTGACATTGAATGAAGTAGCAGACACTCAAAAGATATCAACTGAACGCGTACATCATATTATTCCTGAATATTTGGGTATGAGAAAGCATTGTGCAAAGTGGGTGCCGCGCGAGCTCATATTTGACCAAAAACAACAAGTTGATGATTCGGAGCAGTGTTTGAAGATGATAAAGCGTAATAAACCCTAGTTTTTGCGTTGATATGTGACAACGGATGAAACATGGCTCCATCATTCCACTCCGAAGTCCAATCGACAGTCGTCCGAGTGGACTGCATACGATGAACCCGCTCCAAACCGCGAAAAAACGTAACAGTCGGCTGTAAAGATTATGGTGTCTGTATTTTGGGATACGCATGGAATAATTTTCATTGCATACATAGCATTATTGGACCATTTGAAGGACGAAATCGCCAAAAAACGGCCGCATTTGAAGAAAAAGAAAGTCCTGCTTCACCAAGACAATGCACCGTGTCACAAGTCAGTGGAAACGATGGCAAAAATCCATGAATTGGGCTTCGAATTGCTTCCCCATTCACCGTATTCTCCAGATCTGGCCACCAGCAACTATTTCCAGTTCTCAGATCTCTCTCTTCCTGCCTTAAGAGACAAAAAGCATCAACAGCAACAAAAACAATCCACTGAATGGTTCCAAATGGAATCCAATGGTTGAAAACGGTTCAACACAAAATCGAGAAACAACATACAACCTACTGAAACTAGCAACAACATCTCTAGTTTATAAAACATGATGGCCAAACTAATGGATCAAATGAGTACGATGCTTTAGCTACATTAGCTACAAAATCGCCGGCTGGAATGCCAATGGGCTCCAACAACACGCCAGGGAACTAAAATGTTCGTAACTGAACAAAATATTGACGTTATGATGGTTTCTGAAACACATTTTACAGACAAACATTATTTGAAAATCCCAAACATAAACTTTATCATGCAAATCACCTTGATGATAAGGCACATGGAGGTATAGCCATAATCATTCCAGATGATATAAAGCATTTCGAAAAATAAAAATTCCGCAAAGACTATCTGCAAGCCACCAATATAACCATAGAGGAAGTCCATGGACCATTAACAACATCTGCGTTTATTGCCCACCCAAACATAACAACAAGGCAGAAAACTTTCAAGAATTCTTCAGTACGCTAACCTCAAAAGGTAGTGAACTACTAAAAGCAATAAAGACAGATAATTTAAAACATATATCTACTGGTGAACCAACATATTGGCCTTCAGACAGAAATAAAAAGCCAGATACTATAGATTTCTGTATTACAAAAAATATTGATACAAAAAAGTGTCATGCAGAACCATATTTTGACCTGTCCTCTGATCATTCACAATAATAGTAACATTTGTTTCAAAAATTACCTTCAAAGATAAACCCCCTTCTCTGTGCAATAATATAACTAACTGGCCCTTATTTAGAGAAAGCTTAGACCGAAACATCTCTCTAAACTTACCGTTACAAACTAAAATTGACATAGAAATGGCAGTAATAATCATTACAAAAAATATATAGGAGGCAGCACAATCCGCGACTCCTAACAATGAAAATATTTCCAAGAAAAAATACACATATATCATGTACAATACAGAAAAAGATAGTAGAAAAAAGAAAGTTACGACGGAATTGGCAACAGCAAAGGACTGAAGAGAATAAAAGAAAAATTAACAGGGTAATAGAAGAGCTAAAAGAACTAATCCAAAATGAACAATACCAAGCCATTCAAGAATACCTAGAGAATTTGACACCAACTGAGGCTACAGACTATTCGTTGTGGAAAGCAACAAAAAAGCTAAAGAGACCCCAGTAGCATAACCCTATTAAAACAAGGGAAAATAATTGGGTTAGAAGCAATAAAGAGAAGGCTGACATTTTCTCAAAACACTTAAAAAATGTTTTTAAACCTTTCCAGTTTCAGCTGCATAAAGATGACGAAAATAAAATTACTAGCTTTCTGGATTCGTTGTTTCAAATGGACTTACAGTACGAGAAATTAACGGTCAAAAAAGTAAAACAAACAATAATGAGCGAGATTAATATTACAAAAGCTCCTGGTTATGACTTAATTACTGGTAAAATTTTAAAAGAACTATCAGAAGAGGGTATAAAACTATTAACATTTATATTTAATGCTATGCTACAAATTAATTACTTCCCTAGCATCTGGAAAGTAGCTAAAATACTAATGATTCCAGGAAAAATACCAAAGGATATGATCTCCTACCGGCCTATAAGTTTAATACCGATAATCTCGAAAGTTTTAGATAAACTATACATCAAGAAGCTAAACTATATAGTTCAAAAAAGAAAAATTATTCCAGAACATCAGTTCGGGTTTCGCCCAATGGGACTATAGAACAAGTGCACAGACTTGCAAACAAAATAAACACTGACCTAAATGCTAAAAGATATTGTTCGGCTGCTTTTCTAGATATATCTCAGGCTTTTGACAAAGTATGGCATACGAGCTTGCAGGTTAAACTAAAGAAACTTCTCCCTCATCCGGACTATCAGTTAGTAAAATCGTATCTCACTGATACACATTTTATTGTAAATCAAGACGATGAACATGCCGAATTAAATCACATATATTCAGGAGTTCCGCAAGGTAATGTACTGGGTCCAGTACTGTATCTTCTGTATACGGCCGATCTGCCCACCACAAAAATAACTACTGTGGCAACATACGCAGACGACACAGCAATCTTGGCATCCCATGAAGATCCAGTCACAGCATCAATAAACCTACAAACCCACCTGGATCAAATACAATTCTGGTTGAAGACATGGCGCATTAAAGTCAATGAAAGAAAATTCACCTATGTAACGTTTACCCTGCGTAGAAGAACATGTCCACCAGTAAATATCAATCATCATCAACACCCCCAAGCAGAGAAAGTTAAATATCTTGGTATGCATTTAGATCGACGCCTAACCTGGAAGAAGCCTATACTCTCTAAACGAAAATAACTTCGACTGAAATTATATCAAATGTATTGGCTCATCGGGTGTAAATTCAAGTTATCATTAGATAAGAAGGTATTGCTGTATGAGTCTATACTCAAGCCGATTTGGTCATATGGAATCCAACTATACCACTACAAATCTAATATATACCACTAGCATATCTAATATATCCATCATTCAACGGTTCTAAAATAAAGTGTTGCGTGCTATTGTTGATGCTCCGTACTATATTTCAAATAAAGTGATACAACGCGATATTCCTCTAGAATCTACAACGAGTGTAATTCAACGTGTTTGTGTGAAGTACTTCGAAAGAAGGTCAGTGCATCCCAATGTACTCGCTAATCAGCTAAATATGCGACGTGATAGTGAAGTGCGTAGACTAAAACGTTTAACACCACCTGATCTGATTACTGGACATATGTAGACTTTAGAATAAGACTAGATAAGTAATTAATTAAGATAATATTTTATAGAGAAGATCGCTTAATGAAGTGATTTTCTGCATGCTATGTAAATATAATATAGATATAAGAAATAGTTATTGCCTATAGGGCAGATTGTGGAAAGATTTGGATCTTTTAGCACGGAAGTTGGATAAGCAAATGTTGCTATGTATTAATTAAAATTCTTATAACCACAAACACCTATGCTAACGATTTTTACTATTTATAGGAAGGTTACGATTTATAGAGAAATGATTTATAGAAAGTTAAAATTGAATGTCATTTTATTTTCTATTATTGTTCAAAATTAATACAATTTAAACGTTCCTTAAACTTTAAATTATCTAACTTTCATACTTAAAATATAAATAAATACTTGTCATTAGTAAAAAATATTGATATTTAAATATATCGATTTTTTGAAATAATGCCGTAAAAATTTAAGAACATTACCCTTAATATATGTAATTTAGAAATTACTGTAATAGTTATATTTTGGTTATATGATTATTTCAAATAAATATAAATGTCAACTATTATTTAGAACTGTCAAAATAAATTAAATATATATTTGAACATGAACAAAATTTACAGTGAAAACTCATACACGTTACTGAAACAATGATCTCCAGTAATATACGAGAACAACATGACCAAAGAACTGTTACTAAGACAATCCGAAGAACAAACACTAGCTGCTCGGGGATATCGCCTCTTAAAAAAATTAGGAGAAGGCAAGTCCTCTGTTTTACTATCTCCATTCCCTCTATAGAATTATTGGTTTAAGGTTCATACGCTAATGTCTACTTGGCCGAATATTTCACATCTTCTGACGACAAACAGCACAAGTTTCTTGCCTGTAAAGTAGTCGATATTTCCAAAGCGCCCAAGGATTTCGTTAAGAAATTTTTACCCAGAGAACTTGATATATTAATCAGACTGAATCATCCCCACATAGTGCATATTCACAGTATATTTCAAAGAAAAACAAAATATTTTATATTTATGAGAAATGCAGAAAATGGAGACCTCTTGGAGTATATCTTAAAAAAGGTGTAGTACTTTCAAATAATACCTGTTTTTTTTGATAATCTATGAATACTTAACATTTTCAAGCAATTAATCTTATATAATACTCATAACTATATGATTCCTTCTAACACTTTAATAGAAGTAGGGTTATTTTTAAACTCAGGGTGTAAAATAAAATTATATTTAATAAAACAATATAAAATAATCCAACATATTAAATAAGTAAAAACAGAGATCAAAATAAATTATATAATAACTACTTACTCAATAAATGGCAAAATAAATAAAGCAAATAAGCGTGCGAGATCTTGATGCCGAGGTGGTCGGGTAATAGTTCTGAAAACATAATCAAAACGTACCTAAGCAACCAATTTTCAATATCAAGGGTGAAATTAAAAATATACTTGAAATATAACAGGGATCGGTGATTATTACGATAGATACTTCTAATGTTAGGTAATATTGAAATATAGCGGTACTGACAGTTAATATACTGACAGCTAAATATACGGGTAATTAATTATGTTGGCGGATCACAATACTGATAATTAACGATATCGATGATAATCTCAATAAAAGACGATGATAATGGTAGTAATAACAATGATGGACAGTCATTATAAAAAACATAATAACGGTAACTGACAGCAATGATAAGCTATAACTTGATAAGCTGTGCTAGGATGAAGTATGACATGTGCACACGGTACGATGGGAAAGTAACGCACGACGTACCAGTTTATATCATAACACTAACAATAATGGACGTGTAATGACATCAAGGGAAGTAACACGCGAGTTCTTACCACTAAGGTTAGTAGGCCTCAGCAGGATTAAGCTAAATTCTGAAATAAATAAATGAACAATACTGTTGTTCTTGTGCACTCACTTCTCCAGCTCCAGTTATGGTGAAAGTGCAATGCGTACAAAGGAAAATTCCAAAGGCCACACCCTAGATACGCTGCCACCAAGAGCCAGCAGAAACCATAGATCATAACTACACATCAGAAACTTCGCCTACTTTAGCGTTAGTTTCTGGCTTATAAAATAATTATAATTTATATTTACAATTGCAACTATAAAACTATTATTTTTGATTTGCCATAGCATAAGAATTCTAGGGAATATACGACGATTCGAAGAAATAATAATATAGAGTAGAATAAAACAGATAAAATAATAATATAGAGTAGAATAAAACAGATAACGATAAATGAGTAGAGGACACTGAATAGAGAATAATAAATAGAAAATAAATTGAGTATAATAAATGAAGATTAAATGAATATAAAATAATAAATAATATACGGAGATTTAGTAAATAATACATGGGAATTTAAAAGAGAACTGGAATACTCTGTGAGCAAACTCACCATTTAACGAAACCCAGCTTGGGCTTGAAATGATCACATCTGGCAAATACAGCCCTTGAACAAAGATCAACAATGTTATCATTCATGGTAATTATTTCTGTTGCTAAGTATTCGCAGCGGCGACAAATTATACAATTAAAAAGTATTTTTAACAAAAAAATTTAACCGATTTCAAAAAATAAATAAGAAACTCACTAAAAATTAAAAAATAATCAAACTTAGTTTTTTAACCCAAAAAAAACATTTTAAAATAAAATATGTATATAATAATCGTTGCAATAAGTAAATAAATTTAATCAAAAATCTTATTTAACCTATGTACTATATATATTTTATATTCTACTATATACACAAAATGTAGCTTAACACCCACCTAAACCTATTTATCTATTTACAGTATTTTAATTACTACTAACCGCCGGGTATTGAACCCACGACCTCCGTTTGGGAGCTAAAAGCTTTAACCATTACACCATAAAGTTGTCTACAATGTTTCTACGAGGTGTTATATGCTAGTGCTTAAAAAGCAAATTGAATGGCTTTTGCACCGCACGACTTCCGATTTTCCATCACAGCAGCTCAGCAGATATTTGTGTATAATGTTACACAAATATCTGATTATTTTAGATAAAACATATGTGAAAACTTTGTACGTATCTTTGAAATTTGAGTTTCCCTCGATTCAGGTTTCAATGAGACCACCTCGAAAGTGCACTCTTTCGAATAAAAAAAGAATTTTGAAAATCGGCCCTCGATTGATTGAACTCGGATAAAAAGAAACGGCAATCCCGCCTAGTTTCTTTATAATGTCGTTCAAACAATTAAAAAACATAAACGACCCAGAATTTAAAGGTCTAAGTGATACAGGTATTGGGAACAATTTATGATTTCCTTGACGGGCACATGTCTTTGCCTGTTTTAGGAAAAAAATATCAAGAAAATATAAACAAATAAAAGTCGCCTTTACATACATTGAACATTAATTTAAATTCTCACATTTCCTTCAATTGATTAACAAAGTTATCTGAAATTGATTAACAAAGTTATCTGACAATGGTCAACCTCCATTATGATATGAGTCTAAGACTGATCATCTAAACTTTATAAATACCTGCTACTACCTCCTAGCGGGCAGCTAGATTTGTGAATGTAGCAGAAATATAACATTTTATAGTAAAGTCACATTTTATTCTAGGGGCCTGTGTCAGAGCCTCAGGCTAGAGTATGGATTCGACAACTAGCATTGGGCGTTCAGTATTTGCATAACATGGAAATAACTCATCGAGATTTGAAATGTGAAAATTGCTTGATCACGTCGAATTATAATCTGAAATTGGCAGATTTCGGATTCGCCCGATTCACCGTGGATTCTTCTGGGAAGCAGATACTTAGCAGCACTTATTGCGGTTCGCTTTCTTATGCTGCTCCGGAAGTATTAAGAGGAATGCCATATTACCCAAAAACTGCTGATGTTTGGTTAGAAAAATGCAAACATGATGGTGATGGGGAAAAATTTATTTTGGTTTTTTCAAAAAATATATCCATATACAATTCAAACACTAATCATTTATATTTTTGAAAATAGGTTATAATAGTAATCGGACAGTGCCGGGCTATACCGTTGATGCATGAAAACTTCTCCGTCAATCTCTCTCAATTTTTACTAAGTCACTACAGATATATGTCAGTTGATCAATTTTAGCTAACTATTGACGACCAAATAAATTCTGACACTTAATCCTTCATCATTTAATTTTTGATCCATTGGGCCAACGCTGCTCCCTTCCTTCTTTTGCGGAAATAAAATGGTAAAATGGTACTAAAATTATCTTCTGGGATTTCCATTCCCAAACAGTATAGCTTTTGATTGAGTAATGAAACTACCTTTCTATCTACAATATTCCACTGACCGTTAGTATATCTTTTAAGCGGGCTATGTATGTTTAAGTATGTTTTTATTGAATAAATATTTCTAATTGAATAAATATTACATAATATGCAACTTAAAAAAGGTCATTTACCAAGAAAAACCGAAATTATCTTTTCTCCAACCTTGTATTTTAGTCATTAAATATCGATTTAACTTAGGTCTTGTGGAGTAATAATATTTGTTTGTCTCAATAAGGCAATGCCATTTGACGATACCAATGTGAAGAAACTTCATGAATTACAAATGAATAAAAGATGGAAATTTAGATCAAAAGTTATAGAAACCCTTTCAGATCAAGTATAAAATATATTTTCAAATAAACCACTACATTAACGTTATATGATTCTTTCAAGGTAAAATCATTGGTGACTCATTTGTTAGAACCTGATGCTAATAAAAGATGGAAAATTGATCAAGTGGTGGAATCTGAATGGATCGGTATGGATCCACGCTTTAAAGTATTAAGCAAAGCTGAAGAAAATGCTTTATCCCAAGCTGGCGTAGAAAGAAAAGCTTATATTGATGGTAAATCTTTTCATTTATAATTCTTATCATTTCAAATTTATACCATTATTATTAAAATTACGTATGAGTACTTACATGTATTAATATATTATGCTGTTTTAGGTTTAAATAAGAAAACAAAAGACCTCCAAAAATCAGAACATACTGATGACATAAAAGTTTTAAAACCCACAACTATTGAGGAGCATGTTCCAAAAACTGATGTACAAAGTGCTGTTCATGTAACAGATTAAATTATTAAACAATATAACAAATATAGAGTTTAAATTTAAAAAATTATGTATCAACTATATTAATAATAATGTAATTAAAAATCTGAAACTCTCCTTACAAGAATTATTAGATTCTAATGAATATTATTTGGGATGATGAGAAATTAAATGATATTACCTTTTAATAGTCTATTTACAAAATTATATTAAAATATGAGTTATATTTAATTTTGTACAGTATGATTTTCTGTGAAACTTTGAAATTCTGCATCAAACTTCTCTAATGTTATATCACATACTTTTACTAAATCCTCAAGGCCCCTTTTAAGTGCATCAATTGCCTTGCCATTATACATTTGTATCCTGAAATGCATTTTATTTTCTGCTGGATGTGGGACTGTGTAGCCACAGAATTGTACATCAGGGCTAAAAGTAAATATTTATTGTAAAAACCTATATGAAATAGTTTCACAAAACTTACTAATTTGATATAATGCATCTTAATGCATTTCCTAAGGTGTGTCCTTCACTCTGAAATACAAAAGTCTTGCTTGCTTCATTTGTAGTACCGCTGCCGGCTAACTGCAATACATTTTAATTAACTGATGGATAACATTTAAGACATCATAACTACTTGTGCTACAGGCATTTTTAAAAAATAATATGCCTTCGAAAATATTATACTTGATGGTAGGTACACCAAATATGTAATATAATACAAAACTTAAAAGTGCTCTGTTTTGTAATATATACAAACTTTAAGGTTAGATTATCTTAACTCTTCTCAATTTTACAGCACTGACCACACTAATAGAGATTTTTGGTTAAACTTAAAGTTTTTAACCTCTCTAATTATATCTACCTGACATCTATTGACGGTGTTCCTGAATTGAAGACATAGAAAAAATGATTGAAGCTAGGTATCTTTGTGGAGTCACATGTTCTGAGCTTCTGTAATTTTTACTAGGGATATCGCATTACTACATGAAAAAGTTTGGGTTTTATGGATTTTCGATACACGAGAATTTGTATCGATATATAAACACATCGATATTTTTTCGGCAAGCCTAATTCTGACGTATTCTTTGCTGCAGCGGTGCTCTTATTTGATCTCTTAGGTTAGGTCACTTAAGTCGCAGTTTTGAGGCTTCTAAATTTAATTAAAAGATGGTAAAATGGCTTCGAACGCAGTTCAAGTACGTGAGTGCTTTTGTGCTTTAGATCTATTTTATTAATGGTTTTTAAAATTTTTTCTTAGTCTGTGAAAAAATTGGGTGTATTTGAAAGGAAGGGTTTATTTGATAAAGGCGTAGGAGCTTTACTTCCAGAGGCCTATAAAAAATTTTATAAGGAATGGAAGCTGACTGAACCAACTGCAGTTCATTATATACCAGAAGTTGGAAAATGGAAACGCGATGATCTTACAGGAGAAGTGTGAGTTTTTATTGTTTAGGGCTTATATTCTAATAATAACTTATACATCAAAGCAATGCAGGTTTCATTACATTCAAATATAGTAAACAAAGGAATGGGCTAAATTATTTTTAAAGATCTTTTTATATATAATGATGCTGGCATATGAGATATTTTAAGATGCAGACATAACTGATCAAAATATTTACAATTTAATTTAATTTTTTATAGTGTACCCATACAAAATATTCCTTTGCCATTACTGTATCCTAAAGAACATAACAGACAGTTATGGGGAGGTGAAGCAGTTATACAGGGATTTCAGTTAAGAGACAAACATCGTAGAAGAGTACCACATTTCTGGTTTCCAGTGTTAAAGAGATCAGTGGTGTATAGTGAAGTATTAAACAAGTTTTTTTCAGTAATTGTTACTGACAGAACTATACAATTAATTAATGCCAACTATGGATTTGATCACTATATATTAAAGGTTTGTAAACTATTAACATGTATATCATTATACAATTATTATGCATTTATGTTATATAATCTTATCATAATTGTAACTGCCATTTTTTTCTATAGCATGATCATAATGTAAATTTATTCAGATTGCTTATCAATCAAGGTTAAGGCAAACTAAAGTGAAGGTCAATTATAAAAACATTTAATATCTAATGTGCATCCATATACATACGCTTCTTATATTATTTCACATTATCGAGACATATTGATGACATTTATATAATTGAAGGAAACCTTATTTTTATCTTTGAAGAGTTAAAGTCAATAATCCAATACAGCAAATATTTACAGTGAATAAAATAATTAGAAATAATACATTACTTTTTTAATATCTTTTTATTACTCTTTTGGTATCTTATTTTATTTTTTTCTGTATACTATTTTAGACCCCAGCTTGTGATTTAAAATCACTACTAGCATTAGGTTTAAAAAGGAAAATTCTTAAAGAGTTAGAAGCAGGCTGTCCATCTTATAAAGATGATCCAGTGATTCAAAATCAATTAGCTGAGAAGTACAATAAATATTTAGAAGCAGTGAGTTCTTCATAATCATATGCTTTTATGCACACTTTTTATGTTTCTTATTATGTAGTACACAAGCGATGAAATTGATTGGTATGGATTCTCATTTACTGAGGCCTGCAATCGAATTAAAAAACAGATGGAAGAAGGACAACAGAAAATTGCGTTCAAACATATGTATCGGGCTGAATTAATTGATAAACTCAGAGCAGCAAAATTAGAAGAAGCCATGGGACAGTCGTTGAAATCAAAGTAAGTTGTGATATTAAAATTTTTTTTTAATAAGTACTCAGACAATAAAGCAGACTAAATTCACACCTGATTTCACCTGATAAAAATGGCATGCAAATGGTAATTGCCTGATAATAATCATACGTCATTTCACAAAAATGAGTCGCAAAAACGCCATATTATACGTATTTGTATTAGAAAAAATTATCAGACAACCGTTATTGCTTGTTAATATTGTGGATTTATATAGATAAAAAGAATTAATGAGTTTATCAATTAGTGTTTTAACATCTTTCAATTTACGAAAATAAAATGGTGGTATGATTGTATTTTTCATACTCCTTGAAAATTTTAAGTTTCACCTGTTTTTAGTCAATTGTCCACGCAAAATAGAAATATCTTAAACTTATAAAATTATATTATCACTTTATAATTTAAAATTTTAATATTTGATATATTTGTAGACAAATAAAAAGCAATAATCTTATTTGTAATCGGATTAATTTTTTTTTATCCTTCAAATTATTTTAAATACTTGTCTTTCCTGGTGTTGGCAATGTTGTTATTATGCAATATATTACTGTAAATTAACATACACTATGTCTCACGAAAAAACTAAGTCAGCAAATATCTGCGACGGCGGATGAATACAGTTATGTTATGGGAATTAAGTTTTTATCTTGATCTATCGAAAACAGCACGTTTTACATTAATATAACTTTATAATATAATATTTAATTATATTTTACTGCAAAAAACTCTGCTACTACTACCGTTTGTCCATTATGCACGGCATGACGGTTACCAACGTAGCTGTGACCTAAACTTTATTATTAAAACATAATGTGTAATAATGTTAACTCAATGTATTGTCTACTTTCAGGGTTTTGTGGAGATATCCCTACGGATAAATTACGAACTATTTTTTTTATATAGAATACTAAATTATTAAAAATACTAATTAATCATATTTTTCAGTGAAAGCGGTCTAGATCCAACCTGGTTGCGAAAAATGATACCTTTTTCCAAGAAGAAGGAAACATAAAGATCCAAAGAAAGTAGATTTTATGTATAAAAATATATATATTTACAAATACATTAGCGTATTTCTCTTTATTTTTATTTTTATTTTAACCACAATAATTTCCTTATCCGGTCTTAGAGGACAGACAGAGGATGGGTGTTAAAACATCTTTAATCAAAATTTATATGGTTTAAATATAGTGATTTAAATTTTAAGAACTTTATGTCTATATAGGTTGAGAGAGCGCGCATTTTGTTTTGATCCTAAATGGTGTCTAGTCTACGTTTGTTAAATTAAATGCTTTTATTTGTTAATAGTGTGCTTTGATCAAAACAAAAAAAATTAAGAATATTCTCTTATCACACTCAAACTACACTTGACAATGTCAAATTAACTCTTCTACATATAGTACTCAATAAATTACGTTTTCTTAATCGATTTCTTGTATTCAATTCGTTAATAATCGATTTTTAATGATGTGAGCATATAATATTTTTTATTTGACTTTGGCAATTAAACTATTGTTTTAACATGTTACGTTAAATGACTTTTAAAGTGACTTTCAGTGTAATACATTCTATATGTGAATATAAACTATCAAAAATCAATCAGTTGAGTTTTGACATTCAAACAATTTAAAATATTAATAGATCCTAATTGTGAAAACATTAAATTTTCAATTGCAAATTATTGGTTTTCGGACTGGAAGTTAATCGAGGAGGCATACGATTTTAGATAATGTAAATTATAAAACACGAAATTACGGTTTCGTTCGTAAAATTATTTATTAAGGCGGATGTTCTCATAAATATCTCAAACGTCGAAATGTTTCCACATTTTGATCAAGCAATCTGAACATCTATTCTAAACGAAAACTGTATGACGTTTATGTAATTCAAGATGCCGGTAAGTGATATCTGTGAAATATCGGAATTTGTGGAAGATTGTTCCTTTTATAATATCAATTTTATTTTAGATAAATATATTTAGAGAATCCGTAGTATTTTTTTCTTTCAATAGGCCAATTAGTGCAGCATAGACATTAAGTCACTTATTTGTAGGTTTACCCTAGATCAACACATTTAAAGATTCCTATGATATATTCCTCTTTACTTGGTATATTCCCTGTTGATCTAATGTTCGAAGGATATCCGTTTTTCAGAAAGATATACGCCAGATACTCTATCATCATGATAATATATTATGCGTTTTTTGTTGTTACTGCGTATATGAAACTATACGAGCTGGTTAGAGATCCTGATCCACGGTTAGATGAAATATCCAGAAACTTATGTATAACTTTAATCTACACCATAACAGTTGTTCGACAAGTGATTATGAAAACAGACCAGGGTATAAGAAATATTATTAAAAAAATTATTGCAAACGAAGAGTATATACAGGGGAGTGATGATAAAAAGGTACAAGAAACTATATGCGATAAGGATATATGAATTAAAATAATTAAAATGTTTTTTAGATTAAACAAATATTCAATGACTGTGCTAACGATACCACTAGTAAATGCAAGACCTACTTAATCATATTGTTTATTATAACAATGCTTTACATTGTGAGACCATTATTTGTTGAAGGATATATTAAGGTGGCAGACAATTCGACGGCTGTTATCAAATCCTTGCCATTGTCGTCCTGGTTTCCTTTCGACGAACAGATTTTTTATTTGGTAAATAGATTTTGCACGTGTCTTAAACCTATTTTAATACAATGATTTTGGATTTTATAATTTTTTTAAAGAAGTATATTAATTAAAGAGGATATTTAGTGTTTAGGCGGGCTTATGTCGTAGGTGACTGGTTTTAATCAAAATTCAAATATGTAGTTTATGTCACGTTTTCTTAAAACATTCCTTATTGTTCTCGTATTTTTGTATGAACGTTGATTATAGATTTTACAACTTGTACTCTCCAACATAAATGAGACAAAAATCTGTTCTTCATTTGTTGATTGTGGAGTCTTCCTTTTCTTTTACTTTCCTTTTTAGCCTTCACTGGTGTTAATTGCTTATAAGTGCTGTAAATAGTGCACTTTTTTGTTTTGAGACAACTATTAATTATTTTTCGGGTAAGAGTTTTTGATTAAGGCCGTAGCTATTTTGGGGAACAAACGGCAAGATAATTTGCAAGGTTGGTTTGCTTTGATATGTCATGTTTTCCATCACAGTTGTGTTTTATTTAGGTGTCGAGGTTTTTTTATGCTGTTATGAGATCTTTATGTTATGCTAAGACTGTCTGTATATGTTGCCGAAGAAGTGGTTTTTGTGGTCGCTATATTAGCTTTATATAGGAGTTATGATATCGGACCCAGCACACTGCCTTGTGGAACACCTGAATATATTGTCCAGGAATGTAACTGAAAAGAATATTTTATCGTTTAAAATTAGATTTCTTTTGTTTGCACTATAATAGGTATATTGAAAAGTCCCCGGCCTACCATAGTAAAACATATTTTCTTTGGAATTTTTTAAAAATTATTTATAATTCCCTTCAAGGGTGATATACTGATCATAGCGACCCTCCAACTTTTTGATACTATTTTTGTAGTACGATTTGTCCTTTGCTTAAAAATAGGCCTCAGTTTCGGTGATCATCTCTTCATTCGACGAAAATTTCTTTCCAGCTAGAATTCTTTTGTGATCTGAGAACTGGACATATTCGCTGGGCGCCAGATCTGGAGAATACGGTGGATGAGGAAGCAATTCGAAGCCCAATTCATGGATTTTTGCCATTGTTTTCACTGACTTGTAACGCGGTGTATTGTCTTGATGAAGCAGCACTTTCTTTTTCTTCAAATACGGCCATTTTTCGGCGATTTCATCCTTCAAACGGTTTAATAACGCTATGTAATAGTCGCTGTTGATGGTGCTTCCTTTTTCAAGGTAGTCACTGCCAGCCGACTGTTGATTTTTTCCACGCTTTAGAGCGGGTTCATCGTAGGCAGTCTACGCGGATGACTGTCGATTGGACTTAGCAGTGAAACGGTGGAGCCATGTTTCATCCATTGTCACATATCAACGCAAAAACTCTTGATTATTACGTTTGATCATCTTCAAACACTACTCCGAATCATCAACTCGTCGTTGTTTTTGGTCAAAAGTGAGCTGCACCCACTTTGCACAGAACGTCCTCATACCCAAATATTCGTGAATGATATGATGTACACGTTCAGTTGATATCTTTAGAGTGTCTCCTATTTCATTCAATTTCAATTTACGGTCATTCAAAATCATTTTGTGGATTTTTTTAATGTTTTCGTCGGTAACAACTTGTTTTGGGCGTCCACTGCGTTCACCGTCTTCGGTGCTCATTTCACCACGTCTAAACTTAGCATACCAATCCTTGATGGTTGATTTTCCTGGAGCAGTGTCCGGAAACTCGGTATCAAGCCAAGTTTTTGCTTCAACTGTATTCTTTCCCTTCAAAAAACAATATTTATTAACACGGGAAATTCCTATTTTTTACATTAATAAAAGTTGCTTCACTCAAAATGCTATAATTCACAAACTAATGATTCGACACCTGTCAAATTTATACTCTAAAACTAAAAAACATATGGATTTAATTCTAGTAGCGCCATCTATGTGTCAGAACGGGGCCTTTTCAATTAACCTGTTAGTTTCGTGCTTATTTCGTAATCCGAAATTGATGTTCTGGAATAATATTTCTTTATTTCTATTATATTAAGCGTTTTATGAATAATTTCTGAAAAAAATTGGTTATTATCGGTAATAAATTTATAGACTGGTAGGTTTTCCCCAGTTTGAGAATCATGATTATTTTCAGTACTTTCCAAATGCCATGAAAATAATTAATTGTAATATTGCGTTAAATATAAATGTTATTCCATTTTACAATCTTCTCTGAACATAAAATTTTCGCGGTTATTGAATCACATCTAGGAGCTTTTTTACAATTAATCTCTCTCAATTGTTTGTTTAATTTTTCTGATAGCAATTTTTTCATGGAAGAAGACCATTTGGAATGGAAAATTTAGGAAGTTGATTATTCTTCATTTTTACATTTTTGCTCAGATGGGAAGCGTTTAGATATATTTTTGGGTGACCGTCATTGTGTTTAATAGGTTGGTTGTGCTACTGGGACCTTTTGAGCTTTATTATTGTTTTCTTTCTTATTTGTTTTATTTCTTATTTATTTATTTATTGTTTTGGTGTCCGGTTTTCCAAGTATTCTTGAATTCCTTGGGTTTGTTCCTTTTAGATCAACATTTTTGTGCTCTTTTTTTTTAGTTTTAAAGATACATTTAGATATTTAAAAAAATATTATTTATTACATTGTTAATAGTCGTTGCCGACTAACTTACAATTTGTCTTTACAATCGATTAAATCTAGGTATATATCTAAGAGGACCCATCGGCCCTGACTTAGTCTCCAATGTAATATTGATTGTATATGTAATATGTATTTGTTGAGTGAATTTTGATATACAAATACATGATATACATGGCTATAATGCATGGAACGAAAAGTCCCGGGCCTACCACATAGGTGGCGCTATTTTTCTTGAATTGATTGCCTTTTCAGTTAGTACTAACATACAACAGAAAGCTGTTAGTACTAACATACAACAGAAAGCTGTTAAAATTTCATGAAATTCTATCCACAGGCTTGTGAGTTATTGTGCTAATAGTAACACTACTTTTGTTATTTTCAGAACAATGAATCAAAAACAATCGTGTTTTAATTTTACACTGCTTCTTAATGAGAAAAATATCATTCAAGGGAAGCAATGGCTTTAAAAGTGTTATAAGGACTCTGCTCCATCAGAAACAATAAAACGTTGGTCTGCTGACTTCAAACGTGGTTGTAGACGCCGATGATGCAGAACGAAGTGAATGTCAAAATGAGGTGGTAACACCAGAAAATAGAAAAAAAAATCCACAAAATCGTTTTATATGATCGAATAGTGAAGTTGCGTGAGCTAGCTAACATTGTACAGGTATCAAAAGAACGTGTTGGTTATATATTGCATGGGTATTTGACTATGAGAAAACTCTGTACAAAGCGGATGCAGTGTTTGCTCACTCTTGACCAAAAACAAGAACGTATTGCTGATTCGGAGCAGTGTTTGGTTATGTATAAACGTGACAAACCGGAATTTTTGCCTCGATTTGTGCCATTGGATGAAACATGGATCCCACTACTTCACTTCGGAATCAAAACGATCATCATCTGAGTAGACAGCAACTGGTGAACCTCGTCCAAAGCGCCCGAAAGCAGAACAATCGGCTGGAAAGGTTATGTCTTCGGTATTTTGGGGTGTACGAGGTGTGATACTCATAAACTATCTTGAGAAGGGAAATACCATCAACAGTGCATATTATATAGCGTTATTGGAGCGTTTAAAGGCCGAAATTGCAAAGAAACGACTGCATATGGCAAAGAAAAAAAAAGTTTCATCAAGACAACGCACCATGACAGAAGTCAAACAAAATAGTAGTAAAACTACATGAATTAAACTTTGAATTGCTCCCACATCCACCATATCCGCCAGATTTGGCTCCTAGTAACTACAGGCAGGTCGCAGACCTCAAAAAAACTCTCACCTGTAAGAAATTTCGCTCGAATTAAAAGGTTATCGCTGAAATCGAGACCTATTTTGAGATAAAAAATAAATCGTTCTACAAAAGTGGTATTGAAATGTGTGTATGTGTTTTTTGTTTTCATTTGAATTTGCTTGTTCAATATGCCACTCAATAATCAGTACCAGGGTCGTAAAACTCCCAATGCTAGTTAGTCTAAATGGGATTGAAATGAATAACGTAGAAATATTGCACTCAATTACCATTGAGCTGCATTACGTTGCAATCCATTACAGTTCACAGCAAATCGTTGCTATTAGACCAATGAACGTTGCGTGTCTACAATGAAAGACATTTAAGTTTAAAAATGAATCCTATGGATTGTGTTGCACCAATGGTCAAGTGAGATTGGTGCCATTGGTACAGTCACCAGAGCCACTACATTTGTTGGTTTCGGGAAACTGTTTTGTAACTAATTTTATATTAAAATTGGTCTCCTAGCATAACCTGTAACTTATTCTAAACACTAAACCCGAGGCTTCACTGATTTGCGATCAACTTGCTTTGCTGCCACACCTTGGCTATCGCATAATTCAAGTTTTAGAGGAATTATTTTTTTTTATGGAACAGTTTGCATGCAATAACTGCAATACCTCATTTGATTTTCAAAACGCTTTTGCAGTTACACCGTGACATCTAAGCAAGTTGTCATATTTTTCTTGCTGATTTATAAAGGGAACGGTTTCTCAAAATACCTCGGCCACGTATTGGGCTTCTCGACTCAACGTATTAATCCTTTGTTGGTAAAATTAAAGCAATGTCCTAAGTTAAAATTAACAATTCACTGAATTTCTGCGTTCAAAATATAGAAAACCATCATCATTACTTAATTACGTGCGAGAAAATAGAACTAACAATGTTGTGCGTCAAAAAGTATTACAATTAAAATTAAATAATTTTTTGTTCTTGTTAGAATGGAATATTCATAGTTCAGACATGACATCTATATTTACTATATAATAGTATTATTATATTTTGGCAACTTTAAATACATTTACTAGAAAATTTAAATTAATTTTTCGATAACTTATATTATCGTTGTTTTTGTATCATTGCAATTGCCTTTATATCTGTTCGACTATAGTTCGGTTCCAACCTTCGTAAGGTGAAGACGTATTTTAAATACGCTCCAAGCTCTAGAAAGTTACCTTTCTTAAAAAAAGCCCGTATTACGGTTATTTAATTGAATGTTAATGTGGCTATCCGTCTCTCAATGGACCTCAAGTGTAGTGAATAAGTGTTTACGTGGCCAGATAAAAAGACTGCATCTCATTTTTATTAGTGTTTTAAAATTATTTTCCCTTATTTTGCGTGAAATAAACAATGCATTTATTTTATTTTTTTATGCTTTGGAAGTAAATAAAATAAAATATTAACAATCTAAAAATGACAAACCATAGCGATTCAACCAAATCACCTGCACACTATGATAATATATTAGAACAATCTGCAATAACGCAAACCCCACAAATAGAATGAACTACAGTCATTAACAAAAAACGACTGAGAAGCCCAGAAGAAGAAATCGCGAAGAAACTGTTGGTTACAGAAACCAATAGAGACAAAAAACATCTTTAGCGACCTATCGGAAGAAATTGAAGAGTTGCAACCATGCATTGAAGATATACAACCATGCTCTGAAAAAGTTGTTCCCAAACCACCACTACAAACTACACAATTAAAACAGTGAGCTATGAAATAATAAAAATCCAATTGTTCGAAGCGGAGCACTTTAAAGTTCTAGTAAAAGAATTAGACGAAATAAACACCCAGTACTATACATTCAGGTCAAAATCCGAGAGAAAATTTAAATTCGTGTTAAAAGGATTTCACGGGATGGACTTTAACACTATTAAGGTAGCCCTAGCTGAACAAGGCCACGAGGTCGTAAATGTTCATAATATACGACATTGTACGACAAAAAAAGGCCCTGCCTATGTTCTATATTGATTTAAAACTTAATGGAAATAATAAGGCGGTGTATGAAATGACCAAATTAGAAAACAATATTATTAAATGCGAACCACCACATACAAAAAGAATTATACCACAATGCACGAGGTGTTAAGCGCACGGGCACACAAAAACTTACTATTGCAAATCATTTAGATGCGTAAAATGTAGGAGTGCGCAGGAGAACACAAAACAGGAGATTGTACTCGTAAAGTTCGCGATGAAAAAGTGAAATGTGCTAACTGTAACGGAAATCATCCAGCGAACTACAAAGGTTGCGCAGTTCACAAGCAACTACAGCAGAAACTCTATCCTGCCTTAAGAGAAAAAGGGCATCAACAGCAACAAAAACAATCCACACATACCAGTCTACCCACCAGACCAAGTCAACCAGACATAACTTATGCGCAAATGGTTGAAAATGGTTCAACACAAAATCGAGAAACCACATTAAAACCTACTGAAACTAGCAGCAACATCTCTAGATTAGAAAACATGATGGCCAAACTAATGGATCAAAGGAGTACGATGCTTGGTCTACTCACAACCGTCGTCAGCAAACTAGCCTATTGCCTGAAACCATTAGCTACAAAATCGCCGTCTGGATGCCAATGGGCTCCAACAATACGCCAGGGAACTAAAAATGTTCGTAACTGAACAAAATATTGATGTTATGATGGTTTCCGAAACACATTTTACGGACAAACATTATTTGAAAACTCCCAAATATAAACTTTATCATACAAATCACCCTGATGAACCGCTATAGATGGTACCGCTAGCAAATCTAATATATCCATCATTCAACGGTTCCAAAATAGTGTTGCGTGCCATTGTGAATGTTCCGTACTATGTTTCAAAAAAAGTGATAACGTGTTTGTGTGAAGTACTTCGAAAAAGTGTCAGTGCATCCCAACATACTCGCTAAGCAGCTAAATATGCGACGTGATAGTAAAGTGCGTAGACTAATACGTTTAACACCACCTGATCTGATTACTGGACATATATAGACTTTAGAATAAGCATTAGAATAAGACTAATTAATTAAGATAATATTTTATACAGGAGATCGCTTAATGAAATGATTGTCTACATGCCATGTATAAATAATATAGACATAAGAAATACTTATTGCCTATAGGGCAGATTGTGGAATAACAAAGAGTAAAAAAATATCTGTTTGACTATTTAGCTTGAAACATAACATGACAGCTACATATACTAAATGGTATTACTATATTTTTGCAATTTTAAATACATCTGCTAGGAAAATTGAAATTAATTTTTCGATAACTTATATTATCGTTGTCTTTGTATCATTGAAATTGCCTTTATATCTGTTTGACTATTTAACTTGTTTGTTCTTGTTATTCTGAGATAGATATAATTTATATTTGTTTTAGGCGGCCTATATATGGCATATATTTGATAGTTTAATCGGCGCATCTTTTGTTACTTACACCGATATATTGATGTTCAGCATAATAGTATATCCGACAGGACAGCTTCGTATATTGAGACATGTCGTCAGAAACTTTGAATCGTATAAACAAAGAATTAAACGTTATTATAACATCGGAACCGACGAGGAAGCTGCTATCGTTACCTTTAGAGAATGCATCTTCAAACACAAGGATGAGATTAGGTATCGTGTGAATTGTAAAAGTACTAATTAAAAATACAGGGAGCCTCTGTTCGTTTTAGCTATGTGGATAATTTTAACAGTACCATGAGTACATTGATGGTTTTCGATTTCTTGCAAAGTTCTCTACAAATAGCTACAATTCTAACACAAATATTAGGGGTATGTTGATTTAAGAACATGTAATTTTTGATTTTGCGGTCTTACTTTTTAGAATGACGTTACGCTGATATTGGTGCTATTTGTAGGGGCGTTCTTTGTTGGCATGATATTGAGATTAGTCTTATACTATTATTATGCCAATGATGTGGTTCTCCTGGTAAGTATAAGAGGAGAAATTTCTCTCTCTTTTTTGCAATCTGACCTGCAAGGACGAATTTAGTTTTGAAACGGTTGTTTATGTAAAATTGAGTTTTTTTAAATATTTTCTTGATATTTTTTCCTAAATCACAGATAAAGGCATATACCATTCAAGGATATTATACATCATTCCGAATATCTAGTGTACTTAACATTCAATTAGTAGTTTGATACTTTAGATATTTTAATTGTGGGTCGTTTATGTGTTTTTTTAATGATTTGAACGTTAATGTAAAGGAATTAGGCGAGATTGTTCCGTTTTTTAATTATAAAATTTATCGCCTTTGTGAATACTTAGCAAGTACCATGAATGGCAA
Source organism: Rhynchophorus ferrugineus (assembly GCF_030347505.1). Taxonomy (NCBI): domain Eukaryota; kingdom Metazoa; phylum Arthropoda; class Insecta; order Coleoptera; family Curculionidae; genus Rhynchophorus; species Rhynchophorus ferrugineus. The sequence continues at coordinate 20,381,731 of NW_027472590.1, forward strand.
CAATGTTGATGTTTTTTCGGGGTTTGTATTTGCCAGATGTGATATCTTTACACGTCGAAGGGGTGTTAGAACTTCATAAGTGTTCATTTGGGAAGACGCGACGTTCAGAGTCACTAACTTTTTCTTATTCAGTTTATTTTTCTCGGTTTTGTGCCGTTCGAGCTGTTGTTTAATCGAACTCTTTTTAATCGTCATTTAAGTCATCTTCCGTATAAAATATTATCTTAATTAATTAGTCTTATTCTGAAGCTTATTCTAAAGTCTACATATGTCCAGTAATCAGATCAGGTGGTGTTAAACGTTTTAGTCTACGCACTTCACTATCACGTCGCATATTTAGCTGATTAGCGAGTACATTGGGATGCACTGACAGTCTTTCGTAGTACTTCACAGAAACCACGTGGAATTACACTCGTTATAGGTTCTAGAGGAATATCGTGTTGTATCATTATATTTGAAATATAGTACAGAGCATCAACAATAGCACGCAACACTTTATTTTGGAACCATTGAATGATGGATATATTAGATTTGCTAGCGTTACCCCATAGTTGAATTCCATATGACCAAATAGGCTTGAGTATAGACTCATACAGCAATACCTTGGATATATAGTTATCTAATGATAATTTGGATTTGCGCCCGATGTGCCAATACATTTGATATAATTTAATTCCAAGTTGTTTCCATTTAGAGAGTATGTGCTTCTTCCAGGTTAAGCGTCGATCTAAGTGCATACCAAGATATTTAACATGCTCTGCTTGGGGGGAGTTAACGATGATTGATATTCACTGGTGGACATGTTCTTCTCGTGTTTTTTAAATGATTTGAACGTTACTGTAAATGCGTGATTGTCCCTTCTTTTTAATTATAACATTTGTCGCCTTTGTGAATACTTAGCAAGTACCATGAATGGCAACAATGTTGATGTTTCTTGGGGTTTGTATTTGCCAGATGTGATATCTTAACACGTCAAAGGGACGTGAGAACTTCATAAGTGTTCATTTGTGAAGACGCGACATTTAGAGTCACTAACTTTTTCTTATTTACTTTATTTTTCTCTGTTTTTGTGCCGTTCAAGCTGTATTTTATTAAATGTTGAGTTTCTTTACAGAGTATTTTAGTTTTCTCTTTTTAATTATCATTTATTATTTAATAAATCTCCGTCTATTATGTTCTGTTAATTATTTTATATTTATTATTCTTCATTTACTATATTCAATCTATTTTCCATTTATTATTCGTTATTTGTTATTCTCTATTTATTATATTCTAGTTGTCTCTATTAATTATCTATTAAGTGTTTTAATTATTTTCTATTAATTGTCCTTTACTTATTTACTTTTTTATCCCATTTATCGTTATATATTTTATTCTACACTATTTTATTATTTTTTCGAGTCGTCGTATATTTCCCATTAAAATATGGTAAATAAAAGCTAATAATTTTATGGTTGCAACTGTAAATATAAATTACTAGCGACCCGCCCCGGCTTCGCACGGGTGCAATGCTGATACTAAATTAAATACACTACAGAAAAAATATGAACGTTGTATATAAAAACATAGCGGCCCGCTCCGACTTTGCACGGGCATAAAATATATATGCCTATGTCACTCAATGAAAACATGATTAAAATCGATCCAGTATTTTTGGTTCATTCATTACTGCCCTTGGCTTGCACGCATTAAATTTGGAGTAAAACAATTCCTCTTCCCCTATACTTACTATGAAGATTTCCTGCTATGTTTGGAATATCTAAATTAATACAATTTTTATTACATTACACATTTTTAAACGCAAATTTTAAATTTGTAATATCTCCGAAAATATTTGTTTAATTTACATGCTGTAAGGAACCATATTGATCTATATTAATTGCACACTGTATTTAAGGTACTTAATTCGATAAGGATTAATGCCGTATTGCTTAAAATAGCTTCGTAAATAAGCCATTTTCTCACGTAAAAAGTAAACAATAAAAATGGTTAATGTGGGTTATCCCTAAAAGATAAACATATACCATCGCGGACTTTTTTGTAGACCTTTTTATGGTGTACAATACTGTAGTACATTAATTTGATCTAACTCGTAGGGTTAGGCAGCGTTTTTGCTAATTGCTAAATAAGCCTAAAAAAATAGGTTAATTTACGACATCACGTTAGAAAGCTCTAAAATTAGCAATGTTGCCTTAGTATATTTTACATGTATTATACATATAAACTTTCCTCTTGAATCACTCTATCTATTGAAAAAAACCGCATCAAAATCCGTTGCGTAGTTTTAAAGATTTAAGCGCACATAGGGATATAGGGACAGAAAAGGCGACTTTGTTTTATACTATGTAGTGATAACTATTTTATAAATCGGAAATTAACGTCAAGGTGGCAAAGTTCTATGAATCTATGGATAACTTGAAGCCTAATAAACGCCGCCGAAAGTGGTTTCTACTGACTCTTGGTGGCAGCGTATCTAGCGTGTGACCTTTGGCTTTTTCCCCTGTAAAATTGGTTGCTTAGGTACGTCTTCATTATGTTTTCGGAACTATTATTTGAACGCTTATTTGCTTTATATATTATACTATTGTATTGTGTCAGTAGTTGTTATATCGTTTATTTTGCGCTCTGTTTTGATTTATTTAAGATGTTAAATTGCTTAATACTATTTTGTTTAATATAATCTTTGTTTTACGCTTTGGGCTTAACGAACCCTAAATTTATGAACATCAGATATAATTATAAACTTGAAATATATCGGAAAATTTAATTACACATGCAAGATTAAAAAATCAAAGTAAGATTGATACATGAATAGATTTTACATAATGGGTGCGAATTATGCACAAAGATCTTACGAATGTATCATTCGTCATTCATTCCAACTAAATTCTCATGTATATTTTGAACAATTACACACATATGCAAGCAAACCTTATAGCCGACTTTACATTTCCATAAATTTCAAATCGCTGCTTAACATTTATTTTATTTTATTAATGACATCTTACATTAGATATGCTCAGTTCAATCTTAATTTACAATTAATTTATTATTATTGTTCTGTTGTACTTGCATTCATACACAAGCAAGGCGAGTACGGGATTAATACATCGGCATATATTTCTCAAATTAAAATAAAACTAAACTACTAAAAAATAAAGTTAAGAATACACTTATACACTGAACAAGTTCGTGTGGTTTGATTCGCTTCAATCTTCTGATTTTCTGCGTGTTTCAGTAGCTGTATTGCTTCCACATTGCATTCCACATTGATTTAGCAACCGTACTTCATGTTTTAGCGCCTAATCTTCGATCACTTTGTATATCCAGTTGATTTCGAGGTCATCGTGCAGCTCTTCGTTGATTACGTTGGAATAAGTATTGGCACTTAATCCTAGAACTTTGTTTTGTGTGTTGGATTACTAGTTGGTTTGATATTTTAGTGCGACCTCATAGGTCCAAATTGGCTTTATGATTGACTGATAAATCAATCTCTTTGACTTTAGATCAACTTTCAAAATCTTCCACTAACCACTTCAGTTGCTTGACTTTAGTCTATTTTGCTGTGCTTTTTGTCTAATATGGTGTTCCTAATTTAACGTACCATCGAGATATATTTCGCGGTATTTAACTGATTCCGCTTGAGGAATCGGGTTCTCGCAAGTGATATAATTAAGTTTTTGTCATTTCGCCGCAAAGCAAAATTAAAATGCACAGATTTGGAGCTATTAAACTGTATTTTCCAGCCTCTAGTCCATTTGTGGAATTTTCGGACTGCTACTTGTGCTTTTTCTACAGCCTTAGATAGAGATACATCTTTTGCCATGACAACTGTGTCATCGGCATATGTTCCAAGTAGTATTCCAAGTGTTTTTTTATTGTTGTTGGGACTAAAATATAATGAGAAGGAAAAATACGGTCGAATTTCAAAACAAATTTACGAACTGCAATAGGCAATACATTCGAGGTCGAGATAACGAGATACTCTTGAGTCGTCTAACGAGTTGTCTTTAAATATTATCAAAACGGGCCATAAACTATACTCCTAAATTATCTACATTAAAACTAAAATAAAAAGTTACGTAATTATCATAAACAAATTAATAACTGCTGCTTTCTAATAGTTGGTTGCATGAAATTATTATCCCAGAATTTAAAATGCATTATGTAGGGCAAATTTTAAACCCACGACGTCAAACACAAATTATATTTAAATACAACAATTTATCTATAATTAAAAAATATAAAACAAACAATTTAATTATTTAATTTTAAAGAAATGAAAACAGAAATCAAATAAATTATACTTGCGCAACAAATGACAAAATGAATAAAGGAAATTCTACGCGTGCGTAATCTTGACGTTGAGGTAGTTGAGTGAGTTCTGTAACCGAAATGAAAACGTACATGAGCAACTAATTTTCACTGACAAGAGTGAGATTAAAATACACATAAAATTTGATAAAAAACGGTAATTATTACGATTCTGATGGGCAACGATAATATTAGTCTATAGTGGTCAACAACAGTGATGTATAATCAACAACAACAATAATAACCGACAACGGATAATAGCTATAACTGATAACTGAAAAAGCAATGACATATTATAATATGAATCGAAGCGACGTATCAGTTTAGCCTAACAGTAACAATAATGGACGTATAATGATATCAAAGGAAGTTGACGTAGGCGTCGCTTGGGTAAAGCCAACACTCGTGTTATTGTGTACTTACTTTTCATAACTCTGCCTATGATGAGCGTGCTAAAGGAAAAATCTAAAGTCAAATATGCTAGATACACTGCCATCAAGAGCTAACAGGAACCACATTCTGTGATGGTGGTTTATTATGCTTCAAATTATTAATAAATCCTAATTACACATAAGTTACTTTGGCCACCCCGACATCAGTTTCTGGCCTATAAAAGAGTTTATAGTTGTAACCATGAAACTATTACCTTTAATTTACACTAATTTAAGAATGATGAGAAACATACCAACAAATAATAAAATGGAAGAAAATAGAATAGCTAAACAAAATTGGACAAAAACATAAATAAATAAATAAATAAATAGAAAATAATAAATGGAATAAAATTAAAAAGAGAAAACTGGAATACTCTGTGAACAAACTCACTATTTGATGAAACTCAGGTTGGATACACAAGGCACAATAAAATCAACAGAATAAAAAAACTTCGTGAATGTCGCGTCTTCAAAAATCGCTTGGACATGTCAAGATATTACATCTATCAAATATAGCCTCAGGGGAAAAGATCAAATATGTATGGCAATTATTTCTGTTGTAGAGTGTCTGCAACGGTGGCAGATTCCACAAAAATATAGAGGCGGCAACCTCTCCTCCGTTTCTCATTGTTATTTCAATTCTCCTAGAATATATAAATATTCTATAATAGAAAGCTACATTGAAAAATATCAAATTACCCTTAAGACGTTTTCGATATGTTGCAGATACCGTAATTCTATAACCGCTTTCTAATAACCGATTGAGGGGGTTCCATATTTCTTCAAACAACATGTTCTTTTTTTTAATATTATGGTAAAAAATTACTTTTACATGAATCATAATTTTCTCTAATATTTAATTTCGTATATGAGTTTAATGCATGACACTTCTGAATATATATGATTTTGTAGAGTGCAGATTTATCTGTATCACTTTGGCAGAGTAATTGGTACGAACAATCGCCGCAAGTTAAGTTCATGATGATGATATTTATGATGAGATGTCAAAAATCCCTCAAATTATTCATCGGTCCGTTCAGTGTGATGTCACTCGATTCTCTGATATCGGTAACTATTCCAGTTAATTGTTTTTGTGATATGACGTGTGTGTCGTTATGTTTGTGTTAAACAAATGTTTTATTTTTAGATATTAAAGGCGACGTATTCATATATTATGTTAATGTATGGCGTAAACTAGTAGAAAAACTTCAACAAAACACCTCGTAATATTGTTTGGACGTATATCCATAAAATTAATGTTGCACCGAATGATAATTTCTGTAGTAGATTAAAATAAATGACGCAGAGAAATAGCGCGTTTTTCTTTTGGTTTGTCGATTGTTGTTGTGTTAGAATAAGCTGTTTGAAATTGAAAACTATTGTTTATAATTATACAGATTGAGTTTTTATTAAAGTTTTGTCTATTACTGTCGATATATTTTATAATTATACAGATTCTTTTCTTTTTTTTATGTTTCTACACTGGTGAACCTACCTACTGGCCAACTGACCCACAAAAAACTCGTGTTCATAAAGGACTGTATAATCGAAAGACTCTGCAAAATATAACACCCCATATTCAAGAGCAACAAATGGTAAAAGTTCACAGCAACTAAAGGCTTTAACCAAATAATGGGAAAACGAGAATCTGCATTACACCTAGCATAGCTAACACATACTGGTGCTACAAACTATTCTTTGTGGAAGACTACTAGTACCTAAAGCAGTCCAAACAATAGGTTATGCTATTAAAGACACAAGGGGGACCTTGGATCATACATATGCAAATCACCTACAAAAAGTTTTTGAACTACTTCCTAACAACAATGAATATCGCGACTATTAAATGGACAAATACCTCAGCTTGTCCACTCAAATGTGCCTGGCACTGAAACATGTGACACTATATGAAGTACGACGGGAAATCCTCGAATTTCAGGAAGGTAAATGCCCTGGTTACGATCTTATTGATTTTGCTTTGTATGCTTTGTATCTAGCATCGCCCATGCTCATCGCTCATTATCATAGCATTGCTCGTGCTTGTTACCTTCAATGCATGTCTAAGATTGCTACTCTACCCAAGCCAATGGAAAATAGGCCAAGTAATAATGATACTGAAACCAGACAACCCTGCTCAAGATGTGGCATTATTCAGATCCATAAATGTTCTTCCGGGAGTTATAGCATACAATATTGCTGCGCAAGGTGTAGCATAATGGGCTATTCTTTCTTTCCATTATTGAAATCTTATATTGAAAAAAAAGATGCTAAGAAGTAAAAGATAATTCAGACATATTTCAAATGCACAAAATTAAGTCAGGAGTACAGCAAGGCAGCAGTGGGCTATTAAAGCCAATATAAATACGTCGGTTCAAGTAACCTGGCCACCTGTGAGACTTTGTTATACGGAAATTTTACAATTAGATGACGCCAAATATTTGAGTATGCATCTTGACCGACGCCGACCAAAAGGAAAGAATTGGAATGCAACTTCCGGAGCATGTATTGGCTCATCGGATGCAAGTCACATATGTCAGACGCCAGTAAAATAGCAATCTATAAAGCTATATTGAAGTCTGTATGGACATATGGTATAGAGCTATGGGGCTCAATGAGACACAGTAACATCGAAATACTAGAGAGGTTTCGAAGTAAAACGTTGGGAACTATATTCAATAAATTTCTTCTCATAAACAGATTTCCGCAGGAGTCACGTAAGGTGCTACATTAGCCCCAGCCCTATTCAACCTCTATATGGCTGAGTCTCCATTCCACAAACATTCCCATACAGTATTTTATCCAGATGATACCGCTTTTTTTCACAACCGGTTATAGTCCCGACACTATTCGCCACACACTTCAAGTACAACTGAACTAGGCGATTGCGTGGTATAAATTCTGGCGGCTGCAGATAAACCAGAGCAAAACTTAAGCTATTCTGTTGCACCGCAAGAAGTAGTTCCGCGCCTATCGCCTCCAAATTGATAAAGTCCCTATCCCCTGGCTCCAGAAAGTTTTATACCTCGGTCTCCAGTTCGGCCGCAGATTCCAATAGTTCGCTCAAATACAGCACGCTATTTGTAAAGGCAATGGCGTGTACAGCCTACTATTTCCACTCCTCTGTAGAAAAACTAAACTCTCCATACCCCAGAAAGTGATTCTGTACAAAATGCTAGTCCGTCCAGTCTGCCTCTACGGAGCACAGGTGTAGTACATGTATTTCTCTGAGAGACAACTTGAACTACTCCAAGTGTTCCTATCCAAAAAAGTCCGCACGTTAATCAATGCCTCATGGTTCTACTACGACAATCCCAGTCGTAAACCAGGGTCTTTGTCGCCCGCAAAACACTCACTATCCCGAATCCGAAGCGACATCAGCAAAAGACCACTTGGTTCTAGCTTGGAACAAGAAAAAAAATCCGGTCATCTGTTTCTAAAACTCCCTGAACGGCGAATGAGTGAGATGAGTTGCTATGTTTACTAATAGAATTTCAGTGTCGGTTTGTACGCGTCTTTGCGAAAAATAAAACAGTTTTTTAAGTAAAACGATAGTTTTTTTGTTTAATTATATAATATAAATAGAAGGTAACTTTTGCGCCAAAAACCTAATCGAAATTTGAAACATTAAGTTTGAAAAAAATTCAAAATATTTTAGGTTAATTTTTAAATCTCTGGAATATATTCTTTATAACAGGTAAATTGAAAAGCCAAGCAACTTTGGTTATTGTGAAAAGAAATGGATAAAAAGGAATTTCGCGTGTTGATAAAATATTGCTTTTTGAAGAGAAAAAATACAGTTGAAGCAAAAACTTGGCTTGATGCCGAGTTTCCGAACACTGCTCCATTAAAATCAACCATCAAGGATTGGTATGTTAAGTTTAGACGTGGTGAAATGAGCACCGAACACGGTGAACGCAGTGGATGCCCAAAATAGGTTGTTACCGACGAAAACAATAAAAAATCTACAAAATGATTTTGAGTGACCGTGAATTTAAATTGGATGAACTAGCAGACACTCTAAAGATGTAAACTGAATGTATACATCATATCATTCACGAATATTTGGGTATGAGAAAGCCCCGTTCAAAGTGGGTGCCGTGCTTGCTCACGTTTGACCAAAAACAACGATGAGTTGATGATTCGGAGCAGTGTTTGAAGATGATCAAGCGATAATGGATGAAACATAGCTCCATCGTTTCACTTCGAAGCCCAATCGATAGTCATCCGAGTGGACTGCACACGATGAACCCGCTCCAAAGCGTGGGACAGCGCAACAGTCGGCTGGCAAGGTTATGGCGTCTGTGTTTTGGGATGCGCATGGAATAATTTTCATTGACTATTTTGAAAAAGGAAGAACTATCAACAGCGGCTATTACATAGCGTTATTCGACCGTTTGAAGGACGAAATCGCCGGAAAACGGCCGCATTTAAAAAAATTAAAGAAAGTGCTGCTTCACCAAGACTGCACCGTGTCACAAGTCAGTGAAAACGATGGCAAAAAACCATATTTTCTCATCCACCATCATCTGGTATCTGGCCCCCAGCGACTATTTCCTGTTCTCAGATCTCAAATGAATGCTGGCTGCGAAAGAATATAAGTGATCGCTGAAACTGAGGCCTATTTTGAAGGACAAATCGTACTACAAAAATGGTATCGAAAAGTTGGAGGGTTGCTATAATCATAATGTTGAATAAAAAAAACTAATTTTGTCAAAAAATGCGTTTTGCTATGGTAGGCTGAGATTTTCTGATTTTCTATTGACCTGTTATATTATATTCCGTTCTTAAGAGTGAGCTATTTTATATTTAACATTTTAGTATCATGTAAATGTCTAATGTGTGACATGTGTAAACTGAAACAATTGAAAGTAATGTTGTTACACAAATAATTATCGATAAAATTATAAAATTGCGATTAATTACATTTAATTCATTCAAATTGTTTATGTTTAAATGAGTATTGCGTTTAGTGTTACTCCCGCTGTAATATTATTACGCATTTGTTATTCTCAATTCTTAAAATATCTACTACATGTTCTTTTTTGTTCCCGAATTTAAATGTTAACTGTTATATTGTTTTTTTGGTAGGCATTCAGTAATTCACTAGAATAAAATTGCATTCGATCAACAGAACAACCTAAAATATTAACGAATGTTATCTTCACTTTAAACCAATCCTAGTCCATTAAGGTCCAATTTTCGTGTCGCCTGTCGAACGAGACAAGATTCGGGATATATGGTAGATGCATCAAAACATCAAGCAGTTTCCATAAGCTAAAAAAATATTCATCTTGTGGTTCAAGTAACTGATTATCACTAGACTGTAATTGTCCAGCGTTAATAAAATAATTGTTAATAAAAGTCCTTTTAATTTGTCCCCCGGTTTTGGGTCTTTAAGGATTTTTTGGCCGGGATCACAGGAAGTTAGTCATGTATATTTTTTATCCCGAATAGTGGAAACGTCAATAAGGGACTTGTATATGAATAATGTGAAGGGCGTTTCTTATTTATTAGAAAATATACGTTTTATAAAATCATTTTTTTATTGAAATAAATTTCTAACAAAGCAATCTACAATTTAAAACTAGTTTTAAATATATATATTTATATTATTTTGTACATAACGTATTTACTGTTGAATGGTTCCAAATTAAAACAGTTATATTACATTTCATTATTGCTAATAGTATTATAATTTCTATACAGTCAAAATTTAACATACATTATTTTATACATAATTGTTGGCTTTTAATTTTATAGAACAGTATATTGACAGAGAAACATAAATATATTTAAATAAAGTTACACATAAAGTTATTTTGATGTTGAAGTATAATGGCCATAAAATATTTTTCAAGCTCAGTGAGTCTAACGATCTTTAGTTTTATTAATTTTGCATTCAAGCCTGTCTGTAGAACCTCTGGTTATAATAAGGTAGAGATTTTTGTATTAATCTGCAATATAGCAGATTGAACAAAATATTATATATCTGCATCTGACCGATACTTATATTAGGGTAGAAGATTATCCTTTAAAGCGATTCTAACATATTAATTAAATACATACCAGATATGGTGTAAGGTAAATAGAGTTAAATTATTGGGATTATATATTTCTAAATAAACAATAATATAAATATAAGGTTTTAATTATAATTGTAGATTTTAAAACAATTAAGAAATACAATAAAGTATGATTGGTTTTCTCGGTTGCCTGCCTATTTACATTAGTTGACTTACTGGTAGTAGAACATGCTCATCATAGAGCATACATTTTATTAAAATTACATTACTTACTAATGACAATACTCTAATGTCTAAAATTCATATAACTTTTAGTTTATTATTACATATTTAAAGTTCATAGTGTCAGACTAATCGATTCCGTAATATGGAACACTGTTAATGTTACAGGCGATAAAAAACTAAATTAAATTATGATATGCACGGGTAATATATAAGGGTTCTATGTTTATATACAAATATGTTACATTTACTTTAATCATATATCACTTAACAGCAAAAAAAATGGTATACAAAATATATTAAATTGCTTTATCAAGCTTGGAGTACATTATTTTCAATTACAATAATAGGAATTGTTACATTTAGTTAATACACCTCACTTCTAATCAATAAAGCTGTTATACAAATTGACAATACAAATTTGATATTTTTTGTTATTCATTTTAAGCAATCGAAGTAATATCTTCGACAGAATATTTATAAGAATATAGTTATATCGGAAAGAGAAATGACGAAAATAATAAATTATGCAGTAAAATTAATGCTATTTAGTAATTAATATAGATATAGATTAGTAGAAGTAGAAGATTAAAAGTTTGTTTTATGAAACTCTATTTTTATTGCATTAGAAGTTTTGTTATTGTTCATTATGATTTCATACTAAACGTAAAAGAAATGAAATAAATTGATAATAGTTAGTGTGCTTTAATAATAACATTAATATCAGTTTTTCTAGCACTGTTTTATGATGTTGTTGGATTATGAACATTATTTTTGAAATATTTCAAGTGTCCATTATAGCTGAATAATCGATGACGTGTATGTGGAACGATGACCCAAGTGTAGCAAATGAAATTGTAATAAAATATAAAGGTAGTGATTCATATAAATTAAAATTGAACTTTCAAAAAAATAATCATAGATCGATCCTCTTTTTTATTATTAGATAAGTGCGCCATTTTTAACTTTCATACAAAATAGAAGTTCTGTTTTTGTTCATTATGATTTCATACTAAACATAAAAGAAATGAAATAAATTGATAATAGTTAAAGTGCTTTAATAATATCATTAATATCAGTTGTTCTAGCACTGTTTTATGATGTTGTTGGATTATGAACATTATTTTTGAAATATTTCAAGTGTCCATTATAGCTGAATAATCGATGACGTGTATGTGGAACGAAGACCCAAGTGTAGCAAACGAAATTGTAATAAAATATAAAGGTAGTGATTCATATAAATTAAAATTGAACTTTCAAAAAAATAATCATAGATCGATCCTCTTTTTTATTATTGGATAAGTGCGCCATTTTTAACTTTCATACAAAATAGAAGTTCTGTTTTTGTTCATTATGATTTCATACTAAACATAAAAGAAATGAAATAAATTGATAATAGTTAAAGTGCTTTAATAATAACATTAATATCAGTTTTTCTAGCACTGTTTTATGATGTTGTTGGATTATGAACATTATTTTTGAAATATTTCAAGTGTCCATTATAGCTGAATAATCGATGACGTGTATGTGGAGCGAAGACCCAAGGGTAGCAAACGAAATTGTAATAAAATATAAAGGTAGTGATTCATATAAATTAAAATTGAACTTTCAAAAAAATAATCATAGTTCGATCCTCTTTTTTATTATTGGATAAGTGCGCCATTTTTAACTTTCATACAAAATAGAACTTCTGTTTTTGTTCATTATGATTTCATATTAAACATAAAAGAAAATGAAATAAATTGATAATAGTTAAAGTGCTTTAATAATAACATTAATATCAGTTTTTCTAGCACTGTTTTATGATGTTGTTGGATTATGATCATTATTTTTGAAATATTTCAAGTGTCCATTATAGCTGAATAATCGATGACGTGTATGTGGAGCGAAGACCCAAGTGTAGCAAACGAAATTGTAATAAAATATAAAGGTAGTGATTCATATAAATTAAAATTGAACTTTCAAAAAAATAATCATAGTTCGATCCCCTTTTTTATTATTGGATAAGTGCGCCATTTTTAACTTTCATACAAAATAGAAGTTCTGTTTTTGTTCATTATGATTTCATATTAAACATAAAAGAAATGAAATAAATTGATAATAGTTAAAGTGCTTTAATAATAACATTAATATCAGTTTTTCTAGCACTGTTTTATGATGTTGTTGGATTATGATCATTATTTTTGAAATATTTCAAGTGTCCATTATAGCTGAATAATCGATGACGTGTATGTGGAGCGAAGACCCAAGTGTAGCAAACGAAATTGTAATAAAATATAAAGGTAGTGATTCATATAAATTAAAATTGAACTTTCAAAAAAATAATCATAGTTCGATCCCCTTTTTTATTATTGGATAAGTGCGCCATTTTTAACTTTCATACAAAATAGAAGTTCTGTTTTTGTTCATTATGATTTCATATTAAACATAAAAGAAATGAAATAAATTGATAATAGTTAAAGTGCTTTAATAATAACATTAATATCAGTTTTTCTAGCACTGTTTTATGATGTTGTTGGATTATGATCATTATTTTTGAAATACTTCAAGTGTCCATTATAGCTGAATAATCGATGACGTGTATGTGGAGCGAAGACCCAAGTGTAGCAAACGAAATTGTAATAAAATATAAAGGTAGTGATTCATATAAATTAAAATTGAACTTTCAAAAAAATAATCATAGTTCGATCCCCTTTTTTATTATTGGATAAGTGCGCCATTTTTAGTATAGATAATAGTTAAAGTGCTTTAATAATAACATTAATATCAGTTTTTCTAGCACTGTTTTATGATGTTGTTGGATTATGATCATTATTTTTGAAATACTTCAAGTGTCCATTATAGCTGAATAATCGATGACGTGTATGTGGAGCGAAAACCCAAGTGTAGCAAACGAAATTGTAATAAAATATAAAGGTAGTGATTCATATAAATTAAAATTGAACTTTCAAAAAAATAATCATAGATCGATCATCTTTTTTATTATTGGATAAGTGCGCCATTTTTAACTTTCATACAAAATAGAAGTTCTGTTTTTGTTCATTATGATTTCATACTAAACATAAAAGAAATGAAATAAATTGATAATAGTTAAAGTGCTTTAATAATAACATTAATATCAGTTTTTCTAGCACTGTTTTATGATGTTGTTGGATTATGAACATTATTTTTGAAATATTTCAAGTGTCCATTATAGCTGAATAATCGATGACGTGTATGTGGAAGGATGACCCAAGTGTAGCAAACGAAATTGTAATAAAATATAAAGGTAGTAATTCATATAAATTAAAATTGAACTTTCAAAAAAATAATCATAGCTCGATCCTCTTTTTTATTATTGGATAAGGGCGCCATTTTTACCTTTCATACAAGAGATTTTATCATTAGTTGGTAGTTTGGTGTAATTTATATTTTGCAGAAACAAATAAGGTTTAATATAATAGAAATATTAGTTGATATTAGTAATTTATTTTACACAAGTAATTAATAATTTAGATGTTAAAATATATTCATTAAACATGCATTATAGAAAACTAACTCAACAACATACGATGTCATAAACAGATATTCGATTGTTAGAAATAGTATTTCATAAAAACGAAATTAAAAATACAATAATTTACTGTTTTTGCTGTCATTGCAAGAGTAATTAAATTTATTAACACATTTTCTAAAATATCTCGATATTTACCCAACAACATTATATTTTGGTCTATTGGATTTTAAAATATAGGATAAAATAATTATACTTGAAATATGAATTAATAATGATTATAGATATTACTAGTGAAGTTTCTAATTGTTGATAATAATAGCTTTTCTAAGTATATGATCTTGAATATTATGTTAGCAAGTTAGTTATTTTTTGATGTGGTAATAATATAATTAACACTACTTCCCCTAAGGAATGTTCTTTTTTTCAATTATTTTTTAATTTAAACAAATTTGAAATAATGGTAAAAAAATAATTTCGAGTTTTAATTAACTAGTTACAAATTTCAATAAATGTTTTGTTATCAGTTTCTATGATAAATGCTATGCCCTATACAAGTAACAAATAAAATACAACAATTTTATTGTACAAATTGACTTGATTTCTAATTGTAGACCGTATAATGGCATGTTTCACCATGTTTATCGAAGATTGTGTAGTTTATGTGTCGTTATACGATCTAAAATCCGAAATAACATACACGCAATATATTATTATCAACCTCGATATTATTTAAATTACTACGTTATAGGTCCTACATTATCGGCAAAGACCATCCTCATTTTCGCTGGCGCATACAACATGCGGCGAGGCCAGGAATAATTTTCCGCTCTCACAGGCGCAGAGCTGGAAAACATCGAAGCTCTTTGTCGTCATCGGCCTTTTTGTGATTTTAGCTGTGGGTAATTGGGGTACTATGACCGATGATGACTGAAGGTGGACGGCGCCGACCTCGCTCTTGAACGTGATGTCGTTGAGAGCCTCGGTACTGACATGACCACCTCGAGATTCCACCAGCAGGTCTCTGGATGCTTTAATGTGAAGACTCCTCGTAGACGATTCTAATCTGAAATTATTAAGACATGTTAAAAAGGCGTTAAAATTGTTTTCAAGTTCTGTTTAAGTTGCTTCTACGAAAATTATCAAGTTGCACAAAATCATGTGATCGAATTTATAGTTCTGTAACGACAGATTGTATTCAATGGTACATATAAATGCATCAAATTCTATTTCAACCGATTTCTCGTGATTATTTGGTACAGTTTAAACTTTTAATTCCTTATTTCAATAGCTTGTAGTTTGTCTTGGAGGCCATCATCCATAAGTTCACCATCCTTAACCTTTGGAAATCACTCTTGTAAAGTTGTTTCATTTAAACTGTAAAACCAATCAATATGTTCCATCTACAAATTTCTTTAATTTAAATTAATTTTTTTTTGATTTTATATTACACTAGCGACCCGCCCCGGCTTCGCACGGGTGCAATGCTGATACTAAATTAAATACACTACAGAAAAAATATGAACGTTGTATATAAAAACATAGCGGCCCGCTCCGACTTTGCACGGGCATAAAATATATATGCCTATGTCACTCAATGAAAACATTATTAAAATCGATCCAGTATTTTTGGTTCATTCATTACTGCCCTTGGCCTGCACGCATTAAATTTGGAGTAAAACAATTCCTCTTCCCCTATACTTACTATGAAGATTTCCTGCTATCTTTGGAATATCTAAATTCATACAATTTTTATTACATTACACATTTTTAAACGCAAATTTTAAATTTGTAATATCTCCGAAAATATTTGTTTAATTTACATGCTGTAAAGAACCATATTGATCTATATTAATTGCACACTGTATTTAAGGTACTTAATTCGATAAGGATTAATGATTTGGTATGTATGGTATGATTTGGTACAGTTTAAACTTTTAATTCCGCGTTTTCATAGCTTATAGTTTGTCTTCGAGGCCAAGCCTTCTCTTGTAAATTTGTTTCATTTCAACCAGCACTGCCATGTTCAAGAACCAATGAATATGTTCCATCTACAAATTTCTTTAATTTAGATTAATATATCTTTTTGATTATATATTACATTTGATATATTTAGTAGTATCATAATTTACAAGTTCATTTATTACTACTGTTCTGTTGTAATTGCATCAATACAGAAGCAAGGAGGAGTACGGAATAAATATATTAATAACAGGTCAGTTGAATAGTCCCCAGGCTGGCACATTGATGGCGCAACTAGAATTAAATCCATACGTTTTTTAGCCAACCCCTAACCCTCAAAAGATGCGTGTGTAAATTTGACAGCTATCGGATTATTAGTTGGTGAATTATAACATTTTGAGTGAATTATAACAACTTCTGTTATTGTGAAAAAAAAATGGATAAAAAGGAATTTCGAGTGTTGATAAAATATTGCTTTTTGAAGGGAAAACATACAGTTGAAGCAAAAACTTGGTTTGATACTGAATTTCCGGACACTGCCCCAGGAAAATCAACCATCAGGGAATGGTATGCTACGTTTAGGCGTGGTGAAATGAGCACCGAAGGCGGTGAACGCAGTGGACGCCCAAAAGAGGTTGTTACCGACGAAAACATTAAAAAAATCCACAAAATGATTTTGAATGACCGTAAATAGAAATTGAATGAAATAGCAGACACTCTAAAGATATCAACTTAACGTATACATCATATCATTCACGAATATTTGGGTATGAGAAAGCTCTGTGCAAAGTGGGTGCCGCGCGAGCTTACTTTTGACCAAAAACAACGACGAGTTGATGATTCGGAGCAGTGTTTGAATTTTATTAAGGGTAATAAACCCGAGTTTTTCCATCGATATGTGACAATGGATGAAACATGGCTCCATGATTTTATTCCGAAGTCCAATCGACAGTCGTCTGATTGGACTGTACACGATAAACCCGCTTCAAACTGTGGGAAGACGCAACAGTCGGCTGGCAAGGTTATGGCGTCTGTATTTTGGGAAGCGCATGGAATAATTTTCATTAACTACCTTGAAAACGGAAGGACCATCAATGGCGACCATTACATAGTGTTATTGGACCGTTTGAAGGACGAAATCGCCGAAAAACGGCCGCATTTGAAGAAAAAGAAAGTGCTGCTTCACCAAAACAATGCATGGTGTCACAAGTCAGTGAAAACTGGGCTTCGAAGTGCTTCCTCATCCATCGTATACTTCAGATCTGACCTCAGAAACTATTTCCTGTTCTCAGATCTCAAAAGAATGCTCGCTGGGAAGAAACTTTCGTCAAATGAAGAGGTGATCGCCGAAGCTGAGGCCTATGTTGAAACAAAGCATAAATCGTACTAAAATGATATCGAAATGTTGGAGGCTCGCTATAATCAGTGTATCACCATTAAAGGGATTTATGTTGAATAAAAAAAACTAACTTTACCAAAAAAAATGTGTGTTACTATGGTTGGCCGGGAACTTTTCAATTGTAGTGAAGGTCCAAGCGGGAATTTGGTGTAGTGGATAGGGAGAGAATGGAATAAGCCAACTCCAGCCCTGGAAAGAATCAATTATATGAGAGGTACGAGTGGAGTGGTTAGGGATAAAATGTCCCAGGACAGGTGGATGACTCCATGTGGAGGTCAGATTCAATTAAGATGGCAGAGCAAGCGATCTCAAAACGAACTTCAGTGACAGAAAATCCATACGATAAGAAAAAGGTGGGTTGGATATAAGATCGTTCAAGTTAATTGCCGGGAAGGTTCGGAACGCACCCAGTGATATTCTAAGTGCAGTATTTTGAATGGCATCAAGGGATTTGAGATAAGTTAGAGCAACAGCGGTGAACAGGAGGTAGTCATAGTCTAGCTTGGGACGGATTATTGAGGAATATTTTTTAAATGTGAAATATATATTTAAAAGCCATTATTTAAAATAATTTACAGGAAAATTAAATAAAACAGTTACTGGCAACAGATTTTCCTAGATAAAGTTTTTTTTTCGAACAATATTAAACAAAATGAAATACCTGATAAATGTATCAGATTATTAAGGAACGAAACGCGCTGTACAATGTAATAAAAGTGAAGTAGAAGTGTTATTAATCAATTCGGTAATGTCTTTTAAACTTTGTTGATTTCGGTAGCATAATTAATACGATTTTTTTAACTAATTAATATGCAGATTCTTCTTCTTCCCGTCCAGTCATCAACCTTTCCGTATTTTGTCGACTCGATGAATAAATTATCTGCGTTGGAGAACTTTGCCGTCGATTCTTGCCGACTCCTAATAAGTATTTAATTCGATTTAAAGTTGAATTTGATACATAAAGACCGACCCGATAAAGATATTAAAAATTAATATGTTTTACAACATCTTATTAGCTCCAGTAAATCAAGTATGCGAATGTTTTAGACGGCGGTTTCTGTTTTATCCAAAATATGATGGAAACTTTCCGGATTCGTTGTCTTATTTATGAGAATGTTACCACGTGAAAGTATGGAGAAAGATTCTCGAAGTTCCGCTTTGATCTTCGGATAATTCTACGCTTTTTGCTTATTAATTTTATCTTCATAGTTAATTATAGCATACGAGTATAATGAAGTGATTGTTTTATTCAGGGGGCACTGATTATTTATGAAAAACAATTTCGGATAAGGAGAATATACTAATCTAAATTTGTAGCTTCTGGTTGGATCATATCCAGTAGAGCGTTTTAACACGTGGGCTGAAACGTGTTACGGGCGTAACAAAGAAAGCGCGGATTTTTTTGTTTAAAATTACTTTCATTCAGCATCGTAATCTCCATTAGGAGCCACACAATCATTCCAGCGCCGCTCTAACATTTTAATACCACTTTTATAGAACTCAGTTTCAGCGATAACCTCTCTATTTAAGCGAAATTTCCTACCGGTGAGCATTTTTTGAAGTCTACGAACAGCCAGTAGTCGCTGGTAGCCAAATCTGACGAATACGGTGGATGTGGAGGCAATTCGAAGTCCGATTCATACAGTTTTGCCATTGATTTTATTGACTTGTGACACGTTGCGTTGACTTGATGAAACAACATTTTTTTCCTAGCCGTTAGTGGTCGTGTCTTTACAATGGTATTTCCCTTTTCAAAATAGTCAAGATAAGTCAAGAAGTTAAGATAGATATATGAATATTGCATCCGCATATTCCAAAATACCGAAGTCATAACCTTTCCGGTCGGTTGTGCTTTCGGGCGCTTTGGACGAGGTTTACCAGTTGCTGTCCACTCAGATGACAATGGTTTTGATTCCGGAGTGAAGTGATGGATTTTGTTTCATCTATTGCCATATATCAAAGCAAAAATTCCGGTTTGTTACGTTTAAACACGGTCAAACACTGTTCAGAATCATCAACACATTTTTATATTTGATGAACAGTGTGCAAGCGCGGCACATACTTTGAACAGAGCTTTCTATAGTCAAATCCTCATGCAAGATAAAACCAATATGGTCTTTAATATTTTTACAATATTAGCTAACTTACGCAACTTCACTTTTCGATCATTCAAAACGATTTTGTGATTTTTTTTTTAGTGTTGGGAACTATCAACTGAAATTTACTATCAACTGTTTAGTAATTGTGTACTTTTTACTATTGACTGTTTCAGTCGCTATTTTGGATTCGACTGATTTTAGTACTTTTTACTAGAATACGTTCAACTGAATGAAATGATGAAATTGCCGCATGCGCATAATCGGTCCTATTCCTTCCTCTTTTTCTTGGCAGGTATTTCTCGGCCATTTTAAATTATATATTTTAATTTAAATTGTTGTGTTATTCTTGCTGTTTAACAAAAATTGGCTTGAAAATATGGAAAAACAAAGGTAAGTACAGGATGTGAGGTTATATTTTTAAAAGTTGTAAAATTCAACTACCATCAATTTTGTTTATAGTGGGAACGTTAGCTGCCAGGTATGCAATAAAATATTTTCGTCGACATCAAATAAGAATCAACATTTGCGAAAATTTCATTGAAATAACTTATGGAGAACACAGGACAGCAGAGAAGAAAATTGTTCTCGTTGTATGAATTCAAAAACTTCAAAGGGTGTGAAAGAAATAGTGTACAGTTGTATTAGGGGTAATGTTAGAGGTAATTACTACTTTAATACACATTTTCTTGTCATTAACGATCCATTCGTCTTAGGTATTGTAAGTAAATGTTCAGTACGTCAACCAAAACAGGTGGTAGTAAATATATTAATGGCATTTTTCCATCAAGAATTGTAGTAAAAATTGCAGTAACTGGTAATTAGATATTTAATTTAATCATGATATATTTTTGTAATGATAATTTTTCTTTTGTAGGTAAAGTATTAGTAGAATTTGCTGAAACACACGCAGGACATAAAGTCGAAATAGGATATAAAAGGCTAACAAAAACTGAGGAATCTGAAATCAAGGATAAATTGATTGCAGGTGTAACAGTCAATAGGATTTTACAAGATGCAACAGTAGTCGAAAATAACACTTTAAAAAGAAAAAATTACTTACAAGAGTTGGCCGGAGGCGAATAATAAAGAGATTTAACATTAACAAAGAACGACACACTAATGTTTTTGTGGCTACCTCTATAAAGGTGGAGGAGTGGAATAAACAAGGCAAACAGAATGCATTTTTATAGAAAAATTACCTATATTTTTGTAATCGAATGGATCAAAAAATAATAGACATTTTTTAGAGCATTATTGGCGAAGTTGGAAGGTCCAATCAAATTTTATATAAACATGGTTTCTGTTTTTTTTTAAATATATTTTATAAGTTTCAGTATGTCTTTGTGCAGAAATGGTGTGTGAGCTTTTTGTAGATAATATATTTCACTCATTTTAATTAAACATGGTTTCTGTTTTTTTTTAAATATATTTATGTGAGCTTTTTGTAAATGTTAATATATTTAAATGGCGTGTATTTTTATTAATATAGTGTTGTTTTTATGTAAATAGAATAGGTTGTAAAATTCATTAATTTTAGGTTTGATCATTACAATAATTTTTTTAATTCAATATGCTATATATATATATATATATATATATATATATATATGTGTGTGTGTGTGTGTGTGTGTGTATGTGTGTGTGTGTGTGTGTGTGTGTGTGTGTGTGTGTGTGCGTGTGTGTGTGTTAACGGTAATTTCGAATCGTACTCTATTTTGAGGTCGACCAAACATTTACCAAAAATAGAGTTTCAATATGCTTTCGGAACTTGCAATCGGGAATTATCGCCATTTTTGACGCTGCCTCCGAATGGGATAGATCGATGAGAGCATATTTTTAATAATAAAAGCCATAACAATTGGTTTTAAAAAACTCCAAAAGTAAGTATCCTTTGAATTTTTGATTGATTTTATTTAAATTATTTTGAATAAATTTATCAAAATAAATATTACATTTATAGAGAGAATTTAGTGTGTTAATTCTGCAAGAAATGATTCCTGGGTATAATCCATTATTTCAACTAACGTTATGAAAATATATCTACACTACGTCAGCCACCAGCTAGAGGTAATCAATTTATTAATGGAGTTGTCCGTCAAGAATAACAAAAATTTCAGTGACTGGTAACAATTAGAACTATATTTTAGTCATTATATGTTTTAGTAATAACATCTATTTTAGGTGAAGTATCCATTGAATATACTGAGACACATGTGGGCCATACATATGAAAATTGTTACAAAAAATTGACAAAAACCGAAGAGAATAAAATTAAAGATCAATTGACTGCAAGTGTAACTGTTGGTATAATTTTTCAGAATTCTAGAGTGGTGGAGAATAATACTCTAAGGATAAATGTGCTGAGAGTATTTGACAAATTGTTTCATAAAAACACATAATATTGTCAACGACACTCTAAAATCTAACGCCTACTACTGTAAAGGTAGAAAAGTGGAACAAGGAGCCTTTCTATTTAAAATAAAATAGGTAATGAGTTCATGTTTTGCACAGTGATGTCTTGACTAATAATTTAATTACTTTTATAGATTAGATACAACTAAATAGATTCCTAGATAGTCATTATAACAAGCAAATTAAAACTAATTTAGGTGTGAATAGTTATGTGTTATAATTTATTTAAGTTCATTATTTATTCAAGGCTAACAGTCATGAATCTGAAGAAGAAAAAAGCAGAAGTAATGGGACAGAAAAGTAAAAGTCTTTCAGAATCCTGCAAATATAAAACGGTATTTCCAATCATGGTGCTAGGTTGATTTCAGTGAATGGAATAAGTATTTCCATAATTTTTTGCGGGTTAATATACAATTTTCCATGAATATTTGTTAAATTCCAATAAAATTACACAATTCAATATTTGTTTCTATCCTTGTTATTTATTTATTTACTTTTGTAATTCTACCCTTGTAAACTATAAAAAGTATGTATATTAATCTTTAGTTAAAATAACAATCAAGTCTACATACATTTTACTTTAATATACTTATTGGTTTTCATGACAATGTCTAAATTAAAAACATGTTTAAATAAAATCAGATTAAGATGTTACTTTTGCCATCACATTTAAATTCACTGTTTTGATTTTATATAGTATACATTTACTTATATTTAATTCTACTAAATTAGTCAGTATCAATAATTTATTTTTACCATTGAATTAGTTCATATCTGATATAAAGACCAACAAAATATTCTTCAACATTCTTCAATAAAATTTTCATATTTTTTAAATAAAAATCTACTAACCAAGTAGTTAATTTAGAAATGTCCTTCTCTCCTTCTTCGAACATGATTAATATTCAATTACTAATATAATACCCACTAGTTAACATGCAACATACAATAATGAACATAGAAAAAAATTAAACAGCAAGCACATTTTATTATCAGAAGTCTAACCTCAACTATCCGCTTCTCTTGGACGCTGCTGATAAATGCCGACCATATTGCAAAAAAAATTAATCGGCCATGAGTACACGATTATACCCGAAGGACAAATACGTTTATACCCGAATGCATAGGGTCTGCAGACTAACCATTTCTCAGGTAAGATTACTGGATTTTCAGAAATGAACAAAAAAGCCATGTCGACCGATATATACTGTCGTTCAAAAGTTTAAAAATACCCTTTGTTTAGTTGGCGTAAAATATTATAATACATCTTTATATAAACATTTTGACATTGCAGTTTACTATTTTTACGACTGTGCTTATAACAACAATCAACAAAATTACTAGTTCCTTATCGATTGGCCCTTATCTTGAAAAAATACTGACACACGTGTCTTATAGCCACTAAAGTTACTACAGTGCCAATTCTTGATTATTTAGAATTGTGACTTTTACTCATTACTGAATTTATCTTTTAAATATGGGTTTACAACTTCAACAACTATGTACTTAGAGATCAGTGGGTTGCTCATGTTATAGTTACAATAGTTCATAAGCGTATAAACTAGCAAAGAGCAAACTGGTTTCTCTTGGACAGCAGAAAAGAAAGCAGAAAAAGTCGGAGTTCATTTAAACGTGTACATATACTCTGACATGAAAACGATTTACTGAAATCAAGACTGATATATTATAATGCTATCGACACGAGAAATCGAGGTTTAACTATGTCTCAAATTACCATACCAATTACCAAAATACAATTTCAGCGACGACTGTAAAGAGATGTTTACTGTCTGCTGCCCTGAGAGCATGCGTAGCACCCAAAAAAACCAGACTAAGTACCTAAGTACCTAAGCATTAATGAGAAATATACTAAATTTGACTAAAACACATATAAAATGGAAAAATATCCTATGAATGGATGATCCTAAATATCAGATTATTGATCTTATAGATTTGTTTTTGTGCGATGATCAAAAGGCAATCTAGTTTCAGTAGCGTGCATTGTGCACAACTATTGGGCTTGATGGTGGTAAGGTAATAGTTTGTGCATGCTGTCGTAATAATTTGCCCTGCGATATTATTGAAAATGACGTAAAACTGCATAAGAAATACGACTACTTTCAGACAAGATAATATTCGTCAGAACTATCAACTATCTAATTAAGAACTATCTAGTTGCTTTACTAGAGGTCATTTCATTATTTGTATATTAGTACACATCACTACACAAATAGACCAGATCACACGGTTTTGTTCCCTTGAGTCTGCTATAGTTCAGTGCTATTCAAGACTTCAACAATCCAACGTTAATATGGGACTGGAGCCTTTGCTCATATCTTGTTGCGAACATCTTTTTATCATATTTCCTCAATGATAGTGAGAATCCGAAGGTGTCGATGTCGGTAAATGTTCCTATAGTATCTAGGTTCATCAACAACACTTCTCAGGGCTTTCCCATAATGGAGGACCATATATGCTTTAGTATTTGCTTGAACAACAGCAACTTATTTTGCATGGATAATTTAAATTTTTTCCAAATAATCAATACATTTTTTATTATTTTAATTCGAGATATATATAGTATTATTTATGTTTATTGGTATATGAACAGTTTAGTTGTAAGTGAATTCCTGAATGTGAATGTTCGTTACATTGTTCTCGACTTCTTTTCTTTCTTCATCTCATTTCGTTGACTTTTATTCTTCATATCTGGGTTCACTTATTTATATTATTACTTGCTTGTTTATTATTTTTCTGGTTACTTCTTCGTTATCTCCAATAGCAAGTATTGCAGTATCATTAGCAAATGAAGCCATAATAATAATCTTCTATTTGTGATTTGTGACATGTATAGAGTAGGTAAACACTATAGCTTTGTCTTCCGGCCTCTTACATTGTTGAGTTTTCTTCCTGTTTAATTCTGAATATCTGATATCTATGACTTTAAGAGTTTATTGTATTGCTTTGGTAACATTTTATGGGATTTATACATGAGTTCCTAATGCTAGGCTTTATCGAAGGCTTGCGATACGTCCAAGTATTAGCAACCTCTGGTAACTGGTTTATAATTGTTTCATATTTACTTATAAAGCCAAATTCATGTTCAGCTATTAAATTATTTCTATGAATGATTGGTTTTAATCCTTTTAACAGGATTTTTTCAAATACTTGCACAGCAGTGAAATTTGTCGATAAGATTTTACTTGATTTGGTGGTTTTATAATAATCATTTTCCAAAAAATTGGGAAATTTTTTATCGCAATGCTGCAGTAATAAAGTTTCTTAGTAGGTTTTTCTGCACTTGTCCAGTTATCAAGTCATAGTCCGGCTTTTTCTCCGGATTTACATAATTTTGGAGACTTCTTTTGGTGTAGCAAGTTCAGTCCGAGGATTTTCACACTTACTGTTCGGTTGATTATATTCAAACTTGGTTTCGTTTAGTTTGTTCTAAATGATCGGCGTATCCTTCAGCTTTTTGTTGATTGTTGCGTGCCTAATTCCCTACTAGGCTTCTTACAGGTAGACTATTATACCTTTAGGTTTTTAGTGCCCTTCCGAAGCGAATAGTCTATTTCCTTGTCATCTGTTAGATTTCGTAAATGGTTATACTGTCTAATTTATTTTTATTTTCAGGCGCTCTATTTTGGTACTATTTTTTTTGTGCGCATGACCATGCAGTTGGCGTTATGGTGAAAAATGTGTCTTCTATAAATCATTTTGATTCATAAATAGTTTTTATATTATTATTAGCATCCTGTCGAAATGATAACATAAACAGAGAGAGATTTCTTTTGGAAAGCTATTTCTCCGTAATTATTTTTGTTCCTCTCTTTTACTGGAATGTCTACTGCATTAAATCATCGATTATTTATAAAATTTTGGCTATTAGCTGGGAGGTCTCTTAGTATAACTTTCATAGCTCTGGTCTGCTTGTCTTCATATAAGTGGCGCTGCAGTTTTTATAACTCTAAACAATCGTTTATTTTTGTGAATACGTTAAGTTTAATTTTGTTTACCCATTACATTATTGCTGTGTACACTATATAGTTTGCCTTCAATGTTTCGTAAAGTAAGTCAAAATCAGTGATACTACTCACGGCAATTGGAGATGATCTGAGCATTTTTGTGTCTTTGCATCTTGTTGCTGTTCTTTGTTTTGTTTAATTTTAGGCTATTTCAGTAAAAATCCTGTTAAATTCTTTGCTTTTCCCTTTTCATTATAATTACTTTTTTTTTTAGTTATTAAGTCTAGTCTTCGCTGCAATTCTTCTTCATCTCTTTTATAAGTTAAACGTACAATGTTTTTAACGGCGTTGTTTTTTACCATTGTTTTGTTCATATACTGAGAGCTTTGATTAATTAATTGTGGTTGAAGCGAATTTATTTATTTCTTCATATTGGCTAATGCAAATTCAAGGTTCTTACGCGCATTTTATTTCATTTCTAAACCATAGTTTCAGTAGTTCTTTATTACTGTTGATTGAATTAAGTGTAATAAATATCATATGTATTTTGAAAGGTATTTTTTAAAGTATATTAATATTTTGTATGATAATTATGGCATCAAATTCAGAGTGGTTTAAGTAACGGACCAAAGGTGTGGTTGTATTATTTAACCTGGCTACCTTAACAGATATACCAAATATTTAGGACGCCGTTACAAATATCATGTATTAAACCCACTTTTCGTATAAGCATTGTTCAAATCCTATACAAATAGAACAATTTTAATATCTTAACATTGTTGTGGTAATTTTGTGAATAACAATAACAATAACATCGAGCAAATAACAAATTACCATTTCCATAATATATAGCATTAAATACAAATTAAGTTTATGTATATAATTGGTCATTATTATTAGCATATACGGTATTTTATCATTGTTATCGTCATACGATTGTTCTCTCATGTAATATTTATAGGGTGAATTTATTATGTGGATAGTTTACTAAATTAGTTGTTATTATGAAGGGCATGTAAAGTGATTCGGAATTCTTGATATATTCTATTAGTAAATAAAATATTATGTAATAAAATTATATTTAAACTGGAAATATTTTCATAATATATTACGATTTTCAAGCCTATACAATAACAGAGTATATGATAATAACTGAAAAGTAGCTTCTAAAATATCAGATCAAATCAAATCAATACAACGATTTAGAAGTAATAATTTCGAACTTAATTATGAATGCGAATGCGAAAATGGTGCTGGATGTAAACTCAAGGCAAACGCGATAAGAGCTTGTAGTTCAACTAGAACATATAGTCATTCAAACACATAATTCCTGGCCTTGTCACTCTAATTTTATCTATATAAATAAATCACCGCAATGTTTGTATACACATAACTTTAGAACCACTGCATCAAAATGAGTAATTATTTTTATGTTGTTTTCATTTTTGTCAGTATAAGGTTTATACAAAAAAAGCCTTTATATTTATATTTCATAGTATAAGGAGAATGATACGTTGACAAATTATAGTCAAATTTACGTTTTTTCGCTGGATTTTTAATATGTCATTGGTTGGAAGATGATTGGTTTTAGTGCCACCGCTACAAAATGACACTTCGGCGGAAGTGTTTGCAAAACCATTGTTTTAGAACCATTGCCAAACAATGGGAAAATTCTTCTGACTATCTTCATGTCCTAATTTCGTTTCCACAAAATGTATGTCAATTCACAAGATTTAAAGGAAGAGTTCCAAAGGAAAGGACGTGGAAGGGTGGTTTCAGGTATTGGTGATACTTACGAAAACCATGACTGGTTGAGCGAATGAGCCATTTTATCAGCGAATAATAAACATGTGGACGATTTGTATATAAAAAATCATTCGAGAATATAATTAATGGACAAATTGATTCATTTAAGTCGATCTATTCCAGTACTGATCCAAATGATGTCGTCAATCATCCAACTGATTTCCTAAATTCCTTGTATTTATCAGGATCACCGTCACATAAGCTCACTCATAATTTAGAGTTCAAGGTTGGATCGATAATAATCATGCTATCAAATTCGAATCGAATTTGATTGGAGCTAACATAAACATTAGTCGGTAGTATTATATAAGTATAGTGCATCCTCGATCTAGGAAGTGCTGTGTGCGTTGATGTATAGATAATAGAGAAATGCAGCATAGTTTCCTTTTGAAAAAGTATCTGGCTGTCCTTAAGAAATAGATTGATGATATTAAAAATCTTAAATTGTTCTCATTGGTCAATGAAACGTGACGTCAGGGCTGTTACGTGCCGCACCTGTATTGGAAACTTTATCAAAAAACCACTAACGTGTCTATACTGAAAAATGTTTTCTTTAAAGAGGCCTATAATCGAGAATTAAACTGACCAAATTCAAATCAAATTATTTGAATGGCCGCTTATAATCCCATCTAAATATCGGACGTAGCGAAACTTTTCTCCAGAGACCCATATTGAGTTTTCTCTCTATGACTGTTAGGCATTAGAATAGGTTAAGTACCTCCGTATCATTAAATTTTTGTATTTGGTCTTTAATATTTCATTAAATGATTATACTTGGATCAGAAGAATCTGAATCATTCTTTTCAATAAAATACCAATTATTCGAGTACCGCCAATTAAAAATGATCTAAATAAATGGGTTCAACGCAACGATGAAAAAGCTAAATTGTTCGCACAATACTCAGTTAACATATTTCAACTTAATGATATAGAATCTACCATGGATACATGTCCTGTTTATCAACCCGATGTAGATCTAAATCTAATTTCTCCACTGGAAGTTGCCACTGAAATTGATAACCTCAATCTTAAAAAGGTACCTGGTATAGATGACATTTCACCTGGATTATTGAAAGAACTGCCACAAAAAGCAATCATCATGTTGACATATATATTAAATGCCTGTTTAAGACTGAAGATGGCATCATTAATTATGCTCAAAAACCCTGATAAACCTGCAGAACAAGTCGAATCTTACAGGCCTATTTTGCTGCTAACTGCAATATCAAAACTATTTGAGAAACTAATATTTAAACGTGTAAAATTATGTAATAATACCAGATTTCCAGTTTGGTTTTCGAAATCACCACTCAACAATCGATCAAGAGCACAGATTAACTGCAGCTATTGAAAAAGCATTTGAGGAAAAGAAATAATGCCCTGCAATATTCCTGGCTGTCTCACAAGCTTTTGATCGGGTTTGGCATTTGGAATTAATCTGTAAGATGAGCAAATTGTTACCGCGTAACTATTGTCAATTGCTGTAGTAGCTTTTTGGAAGAAAATTTAGAGTATTGCACGAATTGACGTTCTCGACATTTAAAACTATTTTGGCTGGAGTTCCACAAGGTAGTGTCTTGGGACCTCTCCTATATCTGCTCTAAACTGCCGATCAACATCCCAACAACAAAAGAAATACTACTTGGAACCTTTGCTGACGACATAATTATTATGACAAACGACATATCTCTGCCTAGGGCAGTAGAAAAAGTACAAGTGACAGTCATTAAAATCTACAAATGGACTAAAGATTGGAAAATTCAATTTAATAAGTCCAAATTTGTTCACTTTAATTTTGCATTGCGGCGAAATAATAAAACTTATTTATGTCACTAAATGGACGCCCGATTCCTCAAGCAGAATCAGCTTGGAATCCATCTTGACGGTAGATTAAATTGGAAACATCATGTTAGACAAAAAGCAAAACACATTAGAACCAAAATAAAAGCATTATACTGGTTAGTCGAAAGATACTCTCAACTTGATCTAAAATCAAAGAGGTTAATTTATAAGACAATCACAAAGTCAATTAGGACATATGGGGTGCAAATATGGGGTTGCACTAAAAATTCAAATCAACTAGTCGTCTAACGCTGTCAAAATAAGGTTCTTCGATTAATTACCAATGCCTATAGCTACGTAACCAACGAAGAACTGCAAGATGACCTAGAAATAAAATGGATTTGCGAAGTTATCCAAAATTTCGCCTTGAAACACGAAAGAAGGTCACTAAATCATACTAACGTGGAAGCAATACAACTGCCGGACAGTGCGTAGGATATCAGAAGATTGAAGAAAACCAAACCATATGAACTTATATAAAGTGTATACCCTTAGTGTAGACTATAGCTATAAGTTCTTATAATTTTATAATTGAGGAATACATATTGATGTGTTTTCTCGCACTCGTCTTGCTTGTGAATTAACCCAAGTACAAATGAAAAGTAGTAATAAATTAATTTATAATTAAGATTGTACTAAGCGTATCTAATAAAGATCTTATCAAAAAAAATCTTTTCAATAGGTACACCAATATATAATACATATAAAGATAGTTTGTTTTCGTATCCCTTGAATATTCAACGCCATCACATGCTTATGACATAATTTCATATTTCAACAAATTAATCCTAATGTGGAACGAAGTTCACTGGCTAATTTAGTATTCAAATATAAATAACGTCTTAGATCTTTACATACCTTAGATCATGTCCGCTTTCAGCCCTCACTAGCTTGGTCTGAATGGACCCGCTGAAACAGCTTCCTCCCTCCCCGGTTACTTTTAATGTGTCCGCGCCTACTGTGATCTGATCACGATCAGCTACAAACACAGGTTGCCCTCGATCGTCTAGAATGCGAAAGTTGTTTGCGAGGCATTCAAAATTGTCCAAACCTAAAATGATATCAAGATATATTCATTGTCGGTTTTAGACAAATGTTGATATAGTTATTTAGTTCAGGAACAAAGTACATATAGTACAATTATCAGAAAATACGAAGATGTGATGAATGGCAACGGAAAAAGAATGATTGCTATTTATCTTCTGCACAATATGATAATCACAAATCTATCAATAACAAGCAAGTAAAAAAAGAACAATTAAGTACAGACTATCTACGAGGGTCAGTAATATTTCGGCAATTGTTTTTTATGTTTTTATTGTTTTTCAAAGTTCTGGCCACGATAATCGACTGCATACGCTTAAACCAATTTTCAAAGCATTTATTCCATTACGAATGAGGAATTTTTAAAACACGATTTTTGAACGCTTCAATAGCTTTTTGAGGAGATGAAAATCTTGACCGCGCTGTTTATTCTTCACGGATTGGAACAAAAAGAAGTCATTGGGTGACAAATCAGGGCTGTATGGCGAATGACCCATCAATTCGATGTTTTGAGTACTCAAATAGTTTCTTGTTTGAGAGCTCGCATTGTCATGCTGAAGAACAATATCCGGCGTCTCTTGTTTGTTTTCTGTATTCATCTTGCTTTTGTGTTGTTTCAAATACAACAGAACAGTAGCAGTAAATTAATAAGTAAATTAAAAATATTAAAAACTTGCAGAAGGAAAGATATGAAATATAAAAAGGAGACGTAACAACTGAAGATGAGAAAATAATGAACAGATGAAAGGAATAATTTCAGGAATTGCTTTATCCTTAGGAAACAATGCGTGATGAAATATACCGACTAACAAAAAAAAATAGACATATGTTTAAAACAACGATGTTTTCAATACCAGTCGGTCATAGTAAGGTTCATTTTTAACAAGAAAATTTCTGGAATTAAATCGAACTGTTGTACTTTTAAGTACTCATCACCATAACTCCACATTTCGGAAATAAATAGAAACACTCCGGATGTTTATATCTAAAATATTTTCAAACGTTTCAAGTTCTTCATTGGAAATAATTACTAGAGATATTTAAGCCATCTTATAAGGGATTTTATGGTCATCTAATTAGGACAACCCGTAAAAAGCAGCCTACGTATATGAATATACACCGTAATAAATACATAAATAATAAAGGTTTTTTAACTATACCTAAATGAATCCAACTACTGGGATACCCGTTT
This sequence comes from Rhynchophorus ferrugineus, assembly GCF_030347505.1. NCBI lineage: Eukaryota > Metazoa > Arthropoda > Insecta > Coleoptera > Curculionidae > Rhynchophorus > Rhynchophorus ferrugineus. The sequence goes on from NW_027472590.1 coordinate 20,413,938, forward strand.
TTATTTCTGGATTTTAACGTGATGTTCCTGCTGGACTCCACAATTATCGGCTCCCCTCTCCTAGATCTAATTTGGCTGGCTATTAAATTTTCTAAGACAAACGCGTTGCCTTTCAGTCTTAATCCACCTGGCACTATTTCTAATTGACCCATTCCATCCTGAAAAGGTGAAGAATTTATATAACTCCATAAAATTTATTTTAAATATATTTTATTATTTTATACTGAATTATTTTTTTAGGTCGTTGATGATTAAGTAATTATCTACATTATAATGAATATTCACGTTCAAAAAACAAGTGTTAGTGACGAAATACTGATGAAAGAAATTTCCTGATTTAGGCGAAAGTTTATTGATCAGATAGTCGAGATTTTAGAGAAAACCTATTAATATATAGAATATATGGTAAATGGTAAATCTCATATTTTTTATAATATGTAAATGACTTTAAATTTAATTTAGTCTAATGTTTAAAATCAAAGGACTAGAGAACTGATTAAAGAGTACATTCCATTAAAGGCATTGACTGATCTGCTACTTTGTGAAAATTAAAAAAAAATTGTACGAGGCAATATATTATGACAACATTAGATAGATTTCATTAGAAATTTTTCGTTATACTGTTTAAAATCAAAGGACTAGAGAACTGATTAAAGAGTACATTCCATTAAAGGCATTGACTGATCTGCCACTTTGTGAAAATTAAAAAAAAAAATTGTACGAGGCAATATATTATGACAACATTAGATAGATTTCATTAGAAATTTTTCGTTATACTGTTTAAAATCAAAGGACTAGAAAACTGATTAAAGAGTACATTCCATTAAAGGCATTGACTGATCTGCTACTTTGTGAAAATTAAAAACAAATGTGTGACAACATTAGATAGATTTCGTTAGAAATTTTTCGTTATACTGTTTAAAATCAAAGGACTAGAGAGCTGATTAAAGAGTACATTCCATTAAAGGCATTGACTGATCTGCTACTTTGTGAAAATTTAAAAAATTTGTACAAGGCAATATATTATGACAATATTAGATAGATTTCATTAGAAATTTTTCGTTATACTGTTTAAAATCAAAGGACTAGAGAACTGATTAAAGAGTACATTCCATTAAAGGCATTGACCAGTCTGAGGACGAATCGAATATATGCTGATTAAAATGAAGAACCAATTCACTGTGTTATATTTAGAATACATATTTTATGAATGTTTTTTCAATGCTAATAAATTTCAATAGCTTGTTTTTCACTTTGTATCAAAAAATGGGCGATCATTGTAAAAATATTATAGTATAAACCCACAATGTGTTCAAATGGAACAATGTCAAAAATATGAAGGTAAATGTGACTTCACCATGAGAAGATTTGTATTGCAATATCAATAAATATTTGAATAGTTTTAAATTGCACTTTTTTTTAAAGATATTCTTAATAAACTAGCATCAATTTCGTTAAGGGATTAATTTATTTAAAAGAAATATATTTTGGTTGAGACAGTTTGGATATTTACTTTGGATCTATTAGAAATAATGGAGTCAAAAATATACATGCCACAACACTTGGAAAAAAAAGTTAAGTTAAATGTTTGTTTATAATCTGTTATGGTTCTAAATGGTACTGTTCAAAATCAAAGAATTAGAGAACTGGTTAATATATAACGGTACGTTCCATTAAAGGCCTTGACTTGACAGAAACAGTCTTTTCTGATCTGTCTTTCTGAAGACTATCGAAGAAATGCTGATAAAAATGAACAACCAATTCACTGTGGTATATTCAGAATACATGTTTTATATACTTTCACTGCTAATAAATTTCAATACCTTGTTTCATTCAGAAACCTTCCTTCTTTATATACTATAAATGGAAGTAGAACATTTTTTGAATATATTGTCTGCTAACTTCATGAAAACCAACTACAGTGCTGTGCTAATATTCAAATGCTGGCTTCAGAAATTACTGCGATTACTAGCGATCCTTTATTTTCTTCTATATCCGCTATAATCTATTGGAAGCTCAACAGTTACAAATTATTTTACTTGTGCCAGTGCGGAAGAGGTTAAATATATAGTATTTCATAAGTCTGTGGTAACATAAAAATTAGATGACGAGTGGCGAGCTCTTGCTATGCTCGATTTTGATCAACATATGCTATATTCTGATACTATCGTTTCCGTGTTGTCCTTAAAAATTTAAAAACAGAGAATCGCACATGGAGGAAGTAGAGATTTAACTTTATAGGCAATTTTTTAGAAATGTTTCGCGACGTCCAATATCTAGTTGTCATCACTTTGAACATCTGTTTTAACCTCTATGCGACGACTTATTTAAATTTCTATGGTGCCTTTGTTTTTATTTCAAAAGCCATTTTCGGAGTAGAGAATTAAAGAACAGTGTTTTTAGCTTTTTCGTATAATTCGTATGCGTTCTAAGAAGTGTAATCAGGTGTACAGAAAGCTAAATAATGAGACATCTTCATGCCATCATAAATGACGACATAATTCAAGAAGTTTCCAACTCTTTTGTTGGTGTGTATATACTAAGTTTATAAGTTAACCTTTATTTTAACCATTATTTTTCACTTTGTACCAACAAATCGGCGATAGTTGTAAACATATTATAGTATTAACCATTCAAATAGAATCGATGTCTAAAATAAATGTGACTTCACTACGAGAATATTTCTTTCGCAATATCAATACATATGTGTGTTAAATTGCACTGGATTCTTAAGAAACTTATTAAAGCAGCATCAATTTTATTAAGGAGTTAATTTATTTAAAGAAATATGTTTTGCCCAAGACAGTTCGGATATTTATTTTGGATCTACTAGAAATAATGGAGCCAAAAATATACATGCCTCAACAATTATGAAAAAAAAAAGTTAAATGAAATATTTGTTATAATCTCTTTAACTCTGTAGCTCTGTAGTATATGAGATAAAGTTTATAGAGGCAATGCAATATAGTAACTCTGTAGTATATGAAATAAAGTTTATAGAGACAATACAAGGTATCTCATGTCCGCCTAGCAACCCCGTCAAGATTGTTTTATTATGTTATGTGTCGGTTTTAAGCTATCTGCTTTGTTTTTATTTATTTTATTTCTAGACAGTACCATATCTATTACGTCACAGCCGACTTGGTTGGCGCAGTTGTAAAGGCGACAAGACGATCCACCTACTGCTGCGATAGTCGCGGGTTCGAATCTTGCTGGAGCATGGTCGTACATTTATATTTGTGATTGTTTAATATTTGTAATTGTTCTAGGAAAAAATCCGATAGGGGAAATGATCCCTGTTACGCCAGCAACCAGTCTGGGTAAGACCGGATATCTTCTGGAATGCTTTCTCAGTTGTCCATTCGCCAGTCTGTAGGTTTAATGCCGAGGGCCGTAGCTCGGAGCCCACGTTAAACAGTACGTTCAGATAAATCTTCGTTGGTAAAAAGGAGACTTTAAAATATTTAAAAATATAAATTAATATCATAGTAACTTTACACAAACTTTTTTTTAATATAAATTTGAAATCTTTTCGTTGTATAATACGTAATGGTTTTCAGAATAAAATGTTAAAATTATTATGTTAAGTATATGAATGATAAAGATATGATATGATTATGAAGAATAAGTTATTAGAATTGTAACATGAAATGATGATGTGAATTTGTTTTCTATATAATAGAATAAAAAGATCCTATTAAATTAAAGGCACTAATGAAATGTGAAATACATTGGTCAAGAAAAAGTGACGTCAGAGCTGTCAGGTGCCTTACCTGCATTTAGAATTTTATCAAAGAACGAATCAAATGCCTTTACAGCAAGTGCTTTATTTTCAGGTGTCTATAATAGATATGTGAACCGACCAGTCGCATTACTTGGCCGATGTACAATACAATACAATGACCGATTATAACCCCACTTAGATTTAGCGAAATTTTTTTAGAGGCCCCTATTGAGTTTTTCCTTTATTACTTCATGACTAAATACCGATAGTGTAGTGTCCCTAATGACAACAGAAGAAGATATTGCGCTGCAGTGACAATTTTCACCCATCAAGCAAAATGTTTGTAAGAAAAATATGGAAGAAAGTGTAAAGTTACAATTTATTTACAATACACTTTATTCCATATTATGAAAAGATAACAAATAAATATTATTTAAATGGTTCAAATTTGCTTCATTTCATAAAATAATATTAATGAGAAATTGCGGGGAATTAATAAATTCCAAATATCAAGTATATCTTCCAAATTTATGGAATTTGACTTGGACTATTGGAGAATTTGATAACCCTGCTGATATGTATTTAAAGATGTTTTTCTGTCATCGATGTATTCATGAGTTTTGCTGTGATCCTATTGAGTTTTTCCTTTATTACTTATTGACTAAATACCGATAGTGTAGTGTCCCTAATGACAACAGAAGAAGATATTGCGCTGCAGTGACAACTTTAACCCATCAAGCAAAATGTTTGTGAGAAAAATATGGAAGAAAGTGTAAAGTTACAATTTATTCACAATACACTTTATTCCATATTATGAAAAGATAACAAATAAATATTATTTAAATGGTTCAAATTTGCTTCATTTCTTAAAATAATTTTAATGAGAAATTGCGGGGAATTAATAAATTCCAAATATCAAGTATATCTTCCAAATTTATGGAATTTGACTTGGACTATTGGAGAATTTGATAACCCTGCTGATATGTATTTAAAAATGTTTTCCTGTCATCGATGTATTCATGAGTTTTCCTGTGATGCTATTGAGTTTTTCCTTTATTACTTACTTATTGACTAAATACCGATAGTGTAGTGTCCCTAATGACAACAGAAGGAGATATTGCGCTGCAGTGACAAATTTCACCCATCAAGTAAAAGGTTTGTGAGAAAAATATGGAAGAAAGTGTAAAGTTACAATTTGTTCACAATACACTTTATTCCGTATTATGAAAAGATAACAAATAAATATTATTTAAATGGTTCAAATTTGCTTCATTTCTTAAAATAATTTTAATGAGAAATTGCGGGGAATTAATAAATTCCAAATATCAAGTAAATCTTCCAAATTTATGGAATTTGACTTGGACTATTGGGGAATTTGATAACCCTGCTGATATGTATTTAAAAATGTTTTCCTGTCATCGATGTATTCATGAGTTTTCCTGTGATGCTATTGAGTTTTTCCTTTATTACTTACTTATTGACTAAATACCGATAGTGTAGTGTCCCTAATGACAACAGAAGAAGATATTGCGCTGCAGTGACAACTTTAACCCATCAAGCAAAATGTTTGTGAGAAAAATATGGAAGAAAGTGTAAAGTTACAATTTATTCACAATACACTTTATTCCATATTATGAAAAGATAACAAATAAATATTATTTAAATGGTTCAAATTTGCTACATTTCTTAACATAATTTTAATGAGAAATTGCGGGAAATTAGTAAATTCCAAATATCAAGTAAATCTTCCAAATTTATGGAATTTGACTTGGACTATTGGAGAATTTGATAACCCTGCTGATATGTATTTAAAGATGTTTTCCTGTCATCGATGTATTCATGAGTTTTCCTGTGATCCTATTGAGTTTTTCCTTTATTACTTAATGACTAAATACTGATAGTGTAGTGTCCCTAATGACAACAGAAGAAGATATTGCGTTGCAGTGACAAATTTCACCCATCAAGCAAAATGTTTGTAAGAAAAATATGGAAGAAAGTGTAAAGTTACAATTTATTCACAATACACTTTATTCCGTATTATGAAAAGATAACAAATAAATATTATTTAAATGGTTCAAATTTGCTTCATTTCTTAAAATAATTTTAATGAGAAATTGCGGGGAATTAATAAATTCCAAATATCAAGTAAATCTCCCAAATTTATGGAATTTGACTTGGACTATTGGGGAATTTGATAACCCTGCTGATATGTATTTAAAAATGTTTTCCTGTCATCGATGTATTCATGAGTTTTCCTGTGATCCTATTGAGTTTTTCCTTTATTACTTAATGACTAAATACTGATAGTGTAGTGTCCCTAATGACAACAGAAGAAGATATTGCGTTGCAGTGACAACTTTCACCCATCAAGCAAAATGTTTGTAAGAAAAATATGGAAGAAAGTGTAAAGTTACAATTTATTCACAATACACTTTATTCCATATTATGAAAAGATAACAAATAAATATTATTTAAATGGTTCAAATTTGCTACATTTCTTAACATAATTTTAATGAGAAATTGCGGGAAATTAGTAAATTCCAAATATCAAGTAAATCTTTCAGATTTATGGAATTTGACTTGGACTATTGGGGAATTTGATAACCCTGCTGATATGTATTTAAAAATGTTTTCCTGTCATCGATGTATTCATGAGTTTTCCTGTGATCCTATTGAGTTTTTCCTTTATTACTTATTGACTAAATACCGATAGTGTAGTGTCCCTAATGACAACAGAAGAAGATATTGCGTTGCAGTGACAAATTTCACCCATCAAGCAAAATGTTTGTGAGAAAAATATGGAAGAAAGTGTAAAGTTACAATTTATTCACAATACACTTTATTCCATATTATGAAAAGATAACAAATAAATATTATTTAAATGGTTCAAATTTGCTACATTTCTTAAAATAATTTTAATGAGAAATTGCGGGAAATTAGTAAATTCCAAATATCAAGTAAATCTTTCAGATTTATGGAATTTGACTTGGACTATTGGGGAATTTGATAACCCTGCTGATATGTATTTAAAAATGTTTTCCTGTCATCGATGTATTCATGAGTTTTCCTGTGATCCTATTGAGTTTTTCCTTTATTACTTATTGACTAAATACCGATAGTGTAGTGTCCCTAATGACAACAGAAGAAGATATTGCGTTGCAGTGACAACTTTAACCCATCAAGTAAAAGGTTTGTGAGAAAAATATGGAAGAAAGTGTAAAGTTACAATTTGTTCACAATACACTTTATTCCATACTATGAAAAAATAACAAATAAATATTATTTAAATGGTTCAAATTTGCTAGATTTCTTAAAATAATTTTAATGAGAAATTGCGGGGAATTAATAAATTCCAAATATCAAGTAAATCTTCCAAATTTATGGAACTTGACTTGGACTATTGGGGAATTTGATAACCCTGCTGATATGTATTTAAAAATGTTTTCCTGTCATCGATGTATTCATGAGTTTTCCTGTGATCCTATTGAGTTTTTCCTTTATTACTTATTGACTAAATACCGATAGTGTAGTGTCCCTAATGACAACAGAAGGAGATATTGCGCTGCAGTGACAAATTTCACCCATCAAATAAAAGGTTTGTGAGAAAAATATGGAAGAAAGTGTAAAGTTACAATTTGTTCACAATACACTTTATTCCATACTATGAAAAAATAACAAATAAATATTATTTAAATGGTTCAAATTTGCTACATTTCTTAATATAATTTTAATGAGAAATTGCGGGGAATTAATAAATTCCAAATATCAAGTAAATCTTCCAAATTTATGGAATTTGACTTGGACTATTGGGGAATTTGATAACCCTGCTGATATGTATTTAAAAATGTTTTCCTGTCATCGATGTATTCATGAGTTTTCCTGTGATGCTATTGAGTTTTTCCTTTATTACTTACTTATTGACTAAATACCGATAGTGTAGTGTCCCTAATGACAACAGAAGAAGATATTGCGCTGCAGTGACAACTTTAACCCATCAAGCAAAATGTTTGTGAGAAAAATATGGAAGAAAGTGTAAAGTTACAATTTATTCACAATACACTTTATTCCGTATTATGAAAAGATAACAAATAAGTATTATTTAAATGGTTCAAATTTGCTTTATTTCTTAAAATAATTTTAATGAGAAATTGCGGGGAATTAATAAATTCCAAATATCAAGTAAATCTCCCAAATTTATGGAATTTGACTTGGACTATTGGGGAATTTGATAACCCTGCTGATATGTATTTAAAAATGTTTTCCTGTCATCGATGTATTCATGAGTTTTCCTGTGATGCTACTGAGTTTTTCCTTTATTACTTTTAGACTAAATACCGATAGTGTAGTGTCCCTAATGACAACAGAAGAAGATATTGCGCTGCAGTGACAACTTTAACCCATCAAGTAGAAGGTTTGTGAGAAAAATATGGAAGAAAGTGTAAAGTTACAATTTGTTCACAATACACTTTTTTCCATACTATGAAAAAATAACAAATAAATATTATTTAAATGGTTCAAATTTGCTACATTTCTTAACATAATTTTAATGAGAAATTGCGGGAAATTAGTAAATTCCAAATATCAAGTAAATCTTTCAGATTTATGGAACTTGACTTGGACTATTGGAGAATTTGATAACCCTGCTGATATGTATTTAAAAATGTTTTCCTGTCATCGATGTATTCATGAGTTTTCCTGTGATCCTATTGAGTTCTTCCTTTATTACTTTTAGACTAAATACTGATAGTGTAGTGTCCCTAATGACAACAGAAGAAGATATTGCGTTCCAGTGACAACTTTAACCCATCAAGCAAAATGTTTGTGAGAAAAATATGGAAGAAAGTGTAAAGTTACAATTTATTCACAATACACTTTATTCCATATTATGAAAAAATAACAAATAAATATTATTTAAATGGTTCAAATTTGCTACATTTCTTAAAATAATTTTAATGAGAAATTGCGGGGAATTAATAAATTCAAAATTTCAAGTAAATCTTCCAAATTTATGGAATTTGACTTGGACTATTGGGGAATTTGATAACCCTGCTGATATGTATTTAAAAATGTTTTCCTGTCATCGATGTATTCATGAGTTTTCCTGTGATGCTACTGAGTTTTTCCTTTATTACTTTTAGACTAAATACCGATAGTGTAGTGTCCCTAATGACAACAGAAGAAGATATTGCGCTGCAGTGACAACTTTAACCCATCAAGTAGAAGGTTTGTGAGAAAAATATGGAAGAAAGTGTAAAGTTACAATTTGTTCACAATACACTTTTTTCCATACTATGAAAAAATAACAAATAAATATTATTTAAATGGTTCAAATTTGCTACATTTCTTAAAATAATTTTAATGAGAAATTGCGGGAAATTAGTAAATTCCAAATATCAAGTAAATCTTCCAAATTTATGGAATTTGACTTGGACTATTGGAGAATTTGATAACCCTGCTGATATGTATTTAAAAATGTTTTCCTGTCATCGATGTATTCATGAGTTTTCCTGTGATCCTATTGAGTTCTTCCTTTATTACTTTTAGACTAAATACCGATAGTGTAGTGTCCCTAATGACAACAGAAGAAGATATTGCGTTCCAGTGACAACTTTAACCCATCAAGCAAAATGTTTGTGAGAAAAATATGGAAGAAAGTGTAAAGTTACAATTTATTCACAATACACTTTATTCCATATTATGAAAAGATAACAAGTAAATATTATTTAAATGGTTCAAATTTGCTTCATTTCTTAACATAATTTTAATGAGAAATTGCGGGAAATTAGTAAATTCCAAATATCAAGTAAACCTTTCAGATTTATGGAATTTGACTTGGGCTATTGGGGAATTTGATAACCCTGCTGATATGTATTTAAAAATGTTTTCCTGTCATCGATGTATTCATGAGTTTTCCTGTGATGCTATTGAGTTTTTCCTTTATTACTTATTTACTAAATATCGATAGTGTAGTGTCCCTAATGACAACAGAAGAAGATATTGCGCTGCAGTGACAACTTTAACCCATCAAGCAAAATGTTTGTGAGAAAAATATGGAAGAAAGTGTAAAGTTACAATTTATTCACAATACACTTTATTCCATATTATGAAAAGATAACAAATAAATATTATTTAAATGGTTCAAATTTGCTACATTTCTTAAAATAATTTTAATGAGAAATTGCGGGAAATTAGTAAATTCCAAATATCAAGTAAATCTTCCAAATTTATGGAATTTGACTTGGACTATTGGGGAATTTGATAACCCTGCTGATATGTATTTAAAAATGTTTTTCTGTCATCGATGTATTCATGAGTTTTCCTGTGATCCTATTGAGTTTTTCCTTTATTACTTAATGACTAAATACTGATAGTGTAGTGTCCCTAATGACAACAGAAGAAGATATTGCGTTGCAGTGACAACTTTCACCCATCAAGCAAAATGTTTGTAAGAAAAATATGGAAGAAAGTGTAAAGTTACAATTTATTCACAATACACTTTATTCCATATTATGAAAAGATAACAAGTAAATATTATTTAAATGGTTCAAATTTGCTTCATTTCTTAACATAATTTTAATGAGAAATTGCGGGAAATTAGTAAATTCCAAATATCAAGTAAACCTTTCAGATTTATGGAATTTGACTTGGGCTATTGGGGAATTTGATAACCCTGCTGATATGTATTTAAAAATGTTTTCCTGTCATCGATGTATTCATGAGTTTTCCTGTGATCCTATTGAGTTTTTCCTTTATTACTTATTGACTAAATACCGATAGTGTAGTGTCCCTAATGACAACAGAAGAAGATATTGCGCTGCAGTGACAACTTTCACCCATCAAGCAAAATGTTTGTAAGAAAAATATGGAAGAAAGTGTAAAGTTACAATTTATTCACAATACACTTTATTCCATATTATGAAAAGATAACAAGTAAATGTTATTTAAATGGTTCAAATTTGCTTCATTTCTTAACATAATTTTAATGAGAAATTGCGGGAAATTAGTAAATTCCAAATATCAAGTAAATCTTTCAGATTTATGGAATTTGACTTGGGCTATTGGGGAATTTGATAACCCTGCTGATATGTATTTAAAGATGTTTTTCTGCCATCGATGTATTCCCTATTCTAAATTAGATCAACATCAAATCGTCGAGTCAAAAACTCTTGTTATTTACATTTCCACAACCGTCGGATTAAAACGTAACTTTTTATTAAAATCAGTCATGGGTCGTTGGTTTTTTACCTCTTTTTGTCGCGCTCAGAATCTTCATCACGAGCTTCACCTTCACCCCGTCGGAATAAAAAACAATTTCCACCCTACCCCTTTGTCGCCACGCGGCGAACGTCGTTTCGTTTGGCGATCTCAAAAAACTGTAGGCAGCCACAATTAACGGAGTTTTAATTGCGAATGATTCGAAAAAAGTCACGATTCTCTCCGGCTTTTTTTTCGATCTGCGAGCGGGGGTGAGTTTTATGGGTCGTTTGGCTATTATTTATTCATCGAACGGTTTTTTTTTTGTATTTTGTGCCTCCCAGCTATAATTAGCAGACTTTTGCGGAAGAAGTTTTCGTTTTACGCGAATTTAAAGATGTTGCGCTTTATTCAATTACCGTCTGATAATGATTAGGTTACTGGGACCTCATAATATAGGGGTTTTCGAGTAAAGCTTAACGAAATTATGATTCTCTGTTTCTAAAGTTGATTAGGTATGGTTTAAGTGTAGGGGGTAAATAAGTGTAGAGGCCTCAGAAATATCAATTTTCGTTTGAGTCTAAATCGATAGTATAACTGTTCAAGAGTTAAATCTGAAAATTCTAACTCATTTAATAGTTATAAGCGTTTTAGTGGACTTCCTTCGATCTAATGGGTGGAACACGTGACGTAGTACAGGATGGTATTGGAAGGATTCTTTGTTTCTTTTAACAATAGATAAATTGGATATAAATGTACAGAATTATTAGAAACCCAGCAAGGATATTTACAAAATCAGTTCTAACTTAACTTTTATAGCGTGCGTTTCATTTATACAAAAATATGTCTTCGTATCCGAAAAACGGGCATGGTGTTAGACCTCGCAACAGATCATTTCATGAAAATCGGTATAGAAATAGGCAGTCAAATAACTGTACTGAAAATGAAAAAGAGGAACAAAAAATGAAAGAAGAAGAAGAACGGAAAGAAGAGAAAGAGAAAAAAGATAGTGAAAATGAAGAAAATGAAGCTTTATCGAGAGATGATTTACTAATGGTGTTAAGGCGGTTATACTCAAAATTAAAATGAAAGCTTAGTTTGACGATTGGCAGTTTTGGACTGCAAAGAAGCTCGAGATGCTTGAAAAGAACAGCAGTAAATGATACATATGAAGCAAGCTGATGAAAGACTGCAGTCTGTTGCTGATTAGTTAATAGGTTGTTGAAATTAAATAATTATTATAGTATAAACACTATGTTATTTTTAGAGACAAGTGCATAAGTGGACTGTTGAAAGCCGAGCACAAAACGATACTTGTATGTTAGATACAGCGGACTATTTTACGTTTTATATGTATCTATAGTCGGGGGAACCTTATGGCCACTATAAACTTGATCACATCCGAGGATTGTGATCAAATCAATAGATTAAAATACATATACAACTTCTTGTTCAAGTTCCTCTCTTTCAGAACTTTCCAGGTTCAAATCAGAATTAAACATTTCCTCCTTACTCCCTTAGGAACGGTGCCCGGACCAATGCTTTATCTACTTTACACTTATGATATACCACAAATGGAAAATATCACGATGGCTACATTTGCTGATGATACTGCGATTATAGCAGACGGAGTTAAGAAGCCTTACGAAAATTACAACAGGCACGTGATAATATCAATAATTGGATACAAGCTTGAAAAATAAGAAATAATGAAAGTAAATCTGTACATGTGCAGCTCACCTATAAACAGACCGTACAAGTACCAATAACATTAAATAACACTATCATTCCATATAGCAACAACGCTAAATATCTCGGAATGAATCTCGATGCAAAACTTCGCTGGAAGGAACATATAAAGAAGAAAAGAAAAGAACTGGAATTGCAATATAGGAAAATTTACTGGCTAATTGGAAGAAAATCACATTTATCAGTACATAATAAATTGCTATTATATAAGCAAATATTGAAACCTATATGGACATACGGAGTTCAGTTATGGGAATGTTCTGCAAAGAGTAACATAAATCAAATACAAATTTTTCAGAACAAAGTCCTGAGAGGTATTGTGAGTGCACCCAAATACTATAGGACTGATTACCTGCATCGAGACCGTCAGATACCCACAGTCAGTCAAGAAATCAAGAGAATCCTCCATTCTCATACTAATATTGAAATACTGCAACTTTTGGATACCACCAGAACCGGACACAGACTCAAAGGTACCAAACCATCTGATCTGGTGTAGTGTTGTGTAGTGAGGTGCATATATTAAAAAATTCAGCAGTGACATGTATAAATATTATTTCACCAGAGACTGAGATAGGACCAATGGGTCTCCAAGTTATATACCTAGATTTAAGTTAGCATAAAACCAAATTGTAGGTTAGACGGAAACGACTAAGTAACAATGTATTAATTAAATAATAAAAAAATAATATAAAATAAAGAATAGTGTTTGTTAAAATTAAGTGAATCTTTTTTGGTACATTTCAAAGGATATTAAAACGGAAGGTCAGTGATTAAAACATTATTAAAGGAAGTTATATAATTTACTTAACATAGAACTAGAGACTAGAATACTTAAAACGTGAATAGAAGACACCGGATTTAAATAAGATAATAAATATATTGAGTAAAATTTGTCAACCAGTAATTAAAAATGAAAGCGGCCATTTTGACCAGGATAAAATTTAAATACAATTTTTTAAGTATACTAAACATATTTCTTTAACAAAATGTTAGTATAAGGTTTGAGTGTAATAAATCCTGATTTATCAGTTTTCTTCTGGTTTTTCAAATTAATTCTTATTTTATTCTTTCTACCGTCAGATTGAAATAAAATTACCGATACCATAGACTTTTGTGTTACAAAAAGTATTGACACCAAAACGTGTAAAGCTGAATCATGCTTCGACCTGTCATCTGATCACTCACCAGTTATTATAACAGTGAACTCCAATATTCTCAACAAAATAAAACCACCTTCTTTGCATAACACCAAAACCAACTGTCCATTATTTAAGAGATACGGAAATAGCAGCAAAATATATAATAAAATCTATACAAGAGGCCGCATGGTACGCGATACCTAAGAGCGCAACATAACAAAAGTTTAGTTATATTTCATCTATAATTAAACAAAAATTGCCGAAAACAGAAAACTGCGAAAAATCTGGCAACAATTCAGAACCGAAGAAAACAGGAGAAAATTCAGCAAGGCCACAAAAGAGCTGAAAGAACAAAATCAACTTCACAATCGACAATCAACTAATACGTCGAAGAATCTTAAATGAATTGTCAGGAAAGTGCATCAAATTAATAACATTCATATTTAATGCCACGCTAAGATTTAATTACTTTCCTAGTACTTGTAAACTGGCTCAAAACATTATTATTCTTAAACCTGGGAAAAAATCAGAAGATGTCTCCTCTTACCGTCCATAAGCCTGTTAAAACAATCACAGAGGAGAGAGAGATTTATTATTCCAGGCCATTAATACGGCTTCCGTAATAAACACGGAACAATAGTACAAATATTGATTAGTCAACAAGATTAACAAAAACTTAAACCATAAAAATTATTGCTCTGCTATATCTCTCAGGCCTCCGACAAGGTGTAACACTAGACTACATATTAAATTAAAAAAGCTTTTGCCCCATACGCACTTTCAATTGCTAAAATAAATCGTACCTCACAGACAGACTTTTATTGTCAATATATATATAGAATACACTGACCTACACCCAATATATTCGGGTGTTCCGCAGGGCAGTGTTCTTGGCCCATTGATATATCTTATGTATACAGCTGACCTGCCGACCTCAAGAAACACTACTGTTGCAACATATGCTGACGATACAGCGGTTTTATCACCCCACGAGGATCCAATATCAGCCACAAGAAACCTCCAACTTCATTTTAGCAAAGTCGAATTTTGGTTGAAAACGTGGCGTAACAAAGCACATGAGTCAAAATCTACCCATGTCATATTCACCTTTTGTAGAAGAACATGTCCCTCAGTAAAATTGAATAATCATGAAATCCCGCAAGCAGAAAACGTTAAATATTTGGGAATGCATTTCGATCCACGTTTGACATCGAAAAAACATGTAGTTACGAAACGCACACAGTTTGGGCTTAAACTAAACCAACCAAATGTATTGGCTGATAGGGCGTAAATCTAAATTATCATTAGATAATAAGGTTTTGCTGTATAAGTGAATACTTAAGCCCAATTGGATCTATGGTATTGAACTGTGGGGTACTACTAGCAAATCTAACATAGATATCATCCAGAGGTTCCAGAAGTGTTGCGACTCATCGTCGATGCATATTACGTGTCCAACAAACTGATTTAGCGTGATATCCCCGTAGAACTCATAAGGCAATTCTTTGTGCTGTGTTTTGGTTTAAGTTAAATATTTTTATACGTGGGGGGCTGCAGAAATGAAGCACTTGCAGCAATAATCAAGTTTATTCAACGTCAACGCTCTGTAAATGTTCAAGAGCGTGGTTCTATGGGCACCACAATTAAAGTAAAACTAATTTATAAGCTTAATGAGATTTATAACTTTTTAAGAGAAAAAACATTGAAAATACAATCCACTAATAATCATCTAACAATAATTTTTAACAGATTATTTTGTATAAACCCCCGATATTTAAAACATAATGATCATAAAAGCCGATTGTACAATCCTTGTTTCTCCATCTTTGTCTGTTTTACTTCACGGTTCAATAACTCTCATATAAAATTAAATATTTCGGTTTATAAATTGCCATTTAAGAATTGCGTGGATTTGCATAAAAGCCCTTGGCCCTATTATCTTCCAAATTAATTTTGATGCTCTGTTATTATAGTCGTTCTTTTCTTTCGTCCTATAGCTTTCCGCGGTCTCCCTTCTCTCTTGTTTGGTAATTTTTCATTCAGTGGATTTCTTTATTTCGTACCTTCAAGCTATAATTAGCGGACTTTGATGTTAAAGCCTGACGTTAAGCGTCGATATAAAGAACGTTTGCGTTATAATTTTTAAGTTATTTTTGGTGGAAAATTTCAGTAGCTCATTATTTAGAAATGCCTCAGTTCTGTTAAGTTCAATACAACTGGTACAACAATTTGTGTGTGTGTGTGGGAGTATATTTAATCTATCAAAGTGATATACGGTTTCATTGTTGAAAATACAATAGCTTTATAATGCATTAATAAAAGGAAAACCAAGAAAATTGCTTTAGCTTTGTGTTAATGGAAATATTTCGAATTTAGTTTGTTTTAAGGAAGTTCTATTTTGCTTGATATAATTTCATTTTCCTAATTTCTTTTCTTAGTTTAATTTAATTATGTAGCATAATCAATAAGTTTCAGACATATGGGTATTTCTTAACCTTTCTAAACTTAACCTTGTCTGTTCATTTGAAAATTTCATAATAATCGGCCGTTTAGTTTATTTTTTATATTTTAAAGTCTCATTTTTTACGATCGAGGGTTTATCTAGACTGGATCTACTGTTTTAACCTATGCTACGAACCACGGTCCTCGGCATTAGGCCTACCGACTGGCCAGTGACCAATTTAGAGACCATCCCAGAGGACACCCGGTCTTACTTCCGTTTAGTGTAAAAGTTGTTGTAGTTTTAGTGAAACATACATTTTGTTCTTTTTAAAACGCACGTCAATGATGAACTTGATGGCCTGAACTCAAATCTTCTCTTCATGTTCCAAGATTGGTAGTTTTCGAGTGCGGGCATTGCGACAACACTGCGTTCTTATAGAAGTTGTCAGCTGGTGACACTGGATTAAACATCATTTGGAAGTTCCTTTTTTTGAGATGTGTAAAATGCAGAGACAACATTGCAAATGTTTTCGTTATGTCTGTGGACGTTTTATGCTCGCTAAACCTGAAAAACTAATGACAAATGCATTTAAAGATATGTATTTAATATAGAGTACTTTGGTTTTGCTGTACAAAACACTAACAACCCATGGGTACCAAAACTGTTTTTAATACGTGCATAACAAAGCTGTACATTGGCAGTTTCTTCAGATACAAGTATAAAATATGTCTTAAGAACTCAATCATCATCATAATCAGCGACAAGCGAAAGCGATCACTATTCATTATGCGAAATTCTGATATTCGAAAACTAATATCTGGCGCAAAGTTTGAAAATGTTGTTCACAACTTTCTCGATAACTGCAAGTCACCGGATTACCAGCAGGTAACTCTAGGTAATACGTTTATGGTCGGAAGACATTGCATTGTCAAACACCTAATATGTGGGGATGTGAGGGAATCAAGGATTGTAACCTCAAAAGGTAGGGAGCTGCTGAAAGGGATGAATACAGATAACTAACAACATATATTTATTGGAGAACCAACATATTTCCTTCAGACAGAAATAAAAAACCCGATATTAAAGACAAAAAATATTTATACAAAAAAGTGTCGGAGAGAATCATGTTCATCGTTGATTTGTCTCGTGAAAATTCATCAATAACCCTAGCAGTTTCTTCAAAAATAAACCTTCTTCTGTGTGTAATAATAGAATTAACTGAAAATTTAGATAGAATCTTCTCTCATTACATTAAAAAGCAATGATTATTACAAAAAATTACAGGTAAGAGCATATGTCGTGACCTCTAAGTGTGAAATATTTCCAAATAAAAAACATACACACTGAAGAAAATAAAAAAATATTTAATAAAGCAATAAAAGAGCCGAAGGAGTTTATTCAAAATGAACAAAACCAAGGCATACAGGAATACTTAGAAAATCTGACACCAACTGACACTACAGATTATTCATTGCCGAAATTGGCAATACGAAAACTCAAAAGTCCCCAGCAATAAGGAAAGTGCTGACATCTCAAAGTATTTCAACAATTTCTTTAAACCCTTCTCATCTGAGCTATCTCAAGATGACGAAAATAAAAGAAAGATTAATTGTAAAAAGCACCTGGATATGATCTAATTAACGGAAAATATTTTAGGAAATATCAAAGAGGACTATAAAATTATTAATATTCATATATAATGCCATATTATGAACTAATTATTTTACTAGCATCTGGAAAGTACCTCAAATAATAATGATTTTCAGACAATGGAAAGCACCAGAAGACCTCATCTCCTACCGGCTTATAAGTTTATTACCGATAATCTCAAAAGTTTTTGAGAAGCTGTACATAATAAGAAGAAGTGTAAGAAGCTCAATTGTATAATAGAGTATAATAATTGCATAATAGATGATCATTACAGAACACCAATTTGGGTTTTGCAATAAGCGTGGAACAACTGAACAAGTACATAGATCTATTAACAAAGTAAACAAGGACTTAAACGTCAAAACATATTGTTCAGCTGGGTTCCTAGACACATCTCAGGTCTTTGATAAAGTATAACATACGGGATTGCAGTTTAAATTAAAGGAATTTCTGCTTCATCCGGATTATGAGCTATTAAAATCTTACCTCACAGAACGTCATTTTACTGTAAAACAAGGCGACGAACATAATGGATGATGTACTGGGTCATCTGTACTAAAATAACCACTATGGCAATGTACGCAGACGGCAGTATTAACCTCTCATGAAGATCCTGCTATAGCATCAATTAACCTACAGACACGCCTAAATCAAATACAAATATGGCTGAAAAGGTGGATTATAAAGGCCAACGAAACAAAATCCAGTTATATAATTTTTACGCTGCATAGCAGAACATGTCCCCCAGTCTATATCAATAATTATCAAATCCCACAAGCAGAGGATGCTAAATATCTTGGTATGCACCTAGATCCACGCCTAACTTGGAAGAAGCACATACTAGTCAAACGGAAACAACTTGGACTATGCAAATTAGATAACATTAGATAACAAGATATTATTGTATAAATCTATAGTCAAGCCTATTAGGTCATATGGAATCCAACTATGGCGAATCGCTATATCTAATATATCTAATAAATTTAATATATCCATTATACAACGTTTCCAAAATAAAGTGTTGCGTGCCATTGTCGATGCTCCGTACTATATTTCAAATGAAGTGATACGACACGATATTCCTCTAAAACTAATAGCGAATGTAATTCAAAGTGTTTGGGTGTACTTCGAAAGAGTGTTAGTGTATCCCAATGTAGCCGCTAATTAGACTAGCGTCCAATAACATCCGATCTGATTATTTGACACATATATACATTAGAATAAGCTTTAGAATAAAACTAAAGCCAGCTTGTTGGCGCAGTGGTAAATGCGCCAGGACGGTCCACCTACTGTTGCGATAGTTGCGGGTTAGAATCCTGCTGGGACCATGGTCGTAAATTTATGCTTGTGATTGTCCTAGGCAAGAGTGTAAAATCCGGCAAGAGAAAACGATCCCATTCATGCCAGTAACCAAGCTGGGTAAGACCGGATGTGTTCTGGGATGATTTCTAAGTTGGTCACTCGCCAGTCGGTAGGCTTAATGTCGAGGACTTTTGTACAGGAGATCGTTTAATGAAGTGATTATCTACATGCCTTGTATATATAATAATACATACTTATTGCCCTCTGGGAAGATTGTGGAACTAATTTGAACTAATAAAAAAATCTATCGCAATCTCGTTGCTCAATGGTATTGCTATTTTTCTTAAAAAACGAAATATAAATTACTATTTTTATCTTTTAAATTAGCTTAATGTATCTAAAAAATACTCATTTTATCTGTTAATATTATAAATATTTTAAAAACAATAACCTTTAAATTCATTCAGCATTTGGCATCAATACAAAGTCACAATTAGAACTGTTTTAATTGCGAACAATTTCACGGTTTTTTTGTCCTGAGAGATCAGACAAAGGTTTTACGGCATATTTAAATATTCTTTATTCAGGGGATGTTTTTATTATCTGCCTTTCAGTCCTAATTAACAGGATCAGGCGGCAAGTGGTCACGCTGTGTTACGGAATTTGTCCAACTTTTGTTCTGTTTTCTTTTTGTATATCTAACATTGTGATGCTTTCCAGCATTGTTCGTTATTGCATTGCTGTACCTTAAGTACGCCTGGAATAGTAGAGTTACGAGGGTTGCCATTTGTATTGATGAATTTGAATAGAATTTGAGTACGGTTATTTATCAGCAACAAACAATCAATTATTAACTTACTTTTTCCACTTTTTTATTATTGTTTAAAAATATGTTAAAGTTTTCTTTTTACCAAGGAACGCTTTAACGTGGGCCTCGAACCACGGACCTCGGCATTAAGCCTACCGACTGGCTAGTGACCAACCTGGAGACCATCCCGGAAGACATCCGGTATTTCCCAGCTTGGTTACTGGCGTGACTGGGATCGTTATTCCTTGTCGGCTTTTCCACTGTTGTCTATAAAGACATTTATAATTACAATCATAAACATAAAGTACATCCATGCCCCAGCAGGATTCGAACCCGCGACTATTGCAACAGTAGGAGAACCGTCCTGTCGCCTCGATCACAACGCTGACGAAGCCGGCACTTTTATTGTTATACCACCCACAATTCATTGTTTTTATTGCTTTTTGATCCTTGAATTGTCAAGAATTATGAACAAACATTTACAATATTCCGTTCAAATAGCTATAATTCCAGGTAATCTCGTCTCTTAAATTTTCGATATATTTTAATGATATTGTTGAAATAAATCAATATCTCCGACAGGACAGCTATATGCTAGAATATACAAATAGTATAAAAGCAAGTTTTATTTCTTTATATTTTCTAAATATTTTTTTTCTAAGACGCAGACAAGTACCATTCCAGGAAATCATAAATCGTTCCCAATATCTATGGTACTTAGAATACCATCGATATTTCATACCTTTTAATTTTGGGTTGTTTATGTTTTAAAAAAAATCTTGAATGAAAATGTAAAGGAGCTAGGTGGGACTGCCGCTTCTCTTTATTTGTAAGTTGTCACCTTTGCGAATACTTAAAATTTACCATGAATGACAACATTGTTGATATTTCTTCGGGTACTGTATTTGCTAGATGTGATATTTTAACACGTCCAAGGGATGTTAGAATTTCATAAGAGTTCATTTCTGAGGACGCGACGCTCAGAGCATCTTATTCGTATTAATTTTTTTTATATCTTAAGGTCTGCTTTTACCAACTAGGGGTTTATCTGGACTGGACCTACAGTTTAACGTAGGCTCCGAACCACGGTCCTCAGCATTAAGCCTACAGACTGGCGAGTGACCAACTTTAGAAATCAGAAGACATAAGATATCCGGTCATATCCAGCCTGGTTACTGGCGTGACTGGAATCATTTTCCTTCTCGGATTTTACACACTTGCCTAGGACAATCACAAATTTTAAATAATCACAGACATACATTTCCGACCAATGCCCCAGCAGGATTCGAACCCGCGGTTATCCGAACAGTAGGAACACCATCCTATTGTCTTTACCACTGCGCCACCAAGGCAGCCTGTATTAAGTTTATTTTACTGTGTTTTGTGCTGTCCAACCTGAGTTTCATTAAATGGTGAGTTTGTTCATAGATTATTCCAGTTTTATGTTTTAATTTCCATTTATTATTTATTAAATCTTCATTTACTATGTTCTATTTATTATTTTATATTTATTAGTTTTCATTTATTATTTTCTATTTATTATTTTCTACTTATTATTCCTTATGTATTATTCTTTATTTGTTATTCTCTACTCATTATCTACTTATCTACTCTCTATTTTTATATTCCATTTTTTATTTCTTGGAGTCGTCGTATATTCCCCATTAAATTATGGAAAATCAAAGATTTACCTACCTACACTACCTATCTACCTTTATTGTCAGTTGTATAATGATTGTCCGTCAATGATATTGACTTACTATGGACTAAGTTTGTTGTAAACCAACCTGGTTATACCATCACAGCTATTGATTACCATTGTCATCGTCCGCTATTGATATTATCAATACCATCCACTATCAGTACATGACAGTATATTTGTTTACTGATACTATGACTCGTTAGTACTATGATCCGATAGCATAATTGATTATCCGTTCTTTTAGCTGCCATTATTTTAATTGTCAGTACCGTTATGTTTCAATATTACGAAGTATTGTATTGCAGTATATTATTAAAAGTATCTATCGTAATAATCATCGATTATTTAATTATATTTGAGGTATATTTTTAATTTTACCCTTGTCATTGAAAACTGTTTGAACAGTTACGTTTTTTTAATAGTTTTCATGCTTATTTGCTTTATTTATTGTGCCACTTGTGTAAGTAGTTGTTATATCATTTATTTTGATCTCTGTGTGTATTTATTTAATATTTTACATTATTTTATATAGTATTATTAAATATAATTTTTAATTTAAGTCTTGGGTTTAAAATTAGAACTACATATGCCAGAATATTCCAGTAGATATTACAAAGTGTTATGTTTCTAGTAAAGTCAATTTAATGTAAATTTCTTCCAAAAATATTATTTATTATGACATACATTTAATTTGCTGTATTTATACAGAGAGATATATGAAAATAGCCTTTTTGTTTGTACCCTAATTAAAGTCAAATTGCATTCAGTACTTTTGTCAGTCAAACGCAGTGCGTCGTTTTTTTTGTTACCTTCTTTGTTGCTATAAAAATACCACCACACAGTGACAATTAACGGGGTTTTAATTGCGAACGTTTCGAAAAAAGTTGCAGATCTACTCATTCTCTTTTATCATTATTTATGGCTTGCCTAGCCATTCTTTATTCCACTAACGTCTTTATTTAGTGCCTTCCAGCGATAATTAGCAGAATTTGTATGAGAGATGGCTGACGTTAGGGCAGGATGGAAAGTTATTTCGCTTCATTGTCTGTCTTTTATTTTCGGTGGAGCTCTCGCTCGTATTATGTTTTTTTTAATATGTACCTCAAATTGTTATGCAGCAAGTTCGAATAGGTCTTAATATTCGGTATTCGGTCGCATTTACTAAAACGAGAAAATGTTGTTAATATCAGTTTGTAGTATAGGTTTCTTTAACAGGATTAACCTTTTACCTATCACTCAAACTGTTCAGTTAATATAGTTCAGTATAATTCAGTCATAATAGTTATATCTGCAAACCATTTAATCACAAAAAAAGGTAAGAAACAACTTGGATAAACATAAACACTTCGTTATATCGAAATAAATATAGGAGGCGATTAAAAATAGTCGAAATTCCTCGAAACATGCATCTTCTATATCAGAAGTGATATGTGCAGATATAATAAAAAACCAGACATCGCTTTCTTTGGAAGATATACCCGACTCTATTTCAAAAATGCAGTGATAAAGTCAACAATTTCAAATTAGCTATTTTATTTTACGAAAAGAAGGCGATTTATCTATTAGAAATAATTTCCTCGAGTGCAGCAGTGAATCCGCAGCTAGTGGTGTAACAGTCGCGCGATGTGAGATAAGAGAACAAATGGTAAAAATATTATCCAGAGTTTAAACTCACAATATGTTCAAATGCCAAAATTATCTGAAGAGTTTTGATGAGTTTTACTGTAAAGCTATTCAAAATTTATAATAATAGTACAATTTAATATTTGAGTATTTCTATTTTCGGCCGTTCAATGGGATGTTTATAAAATGCAATAAATTTAAAAGATAATAATTTTTAAGTGGTTTATTCACTGGTTCGTCAATTCCTAAACAAAGAAGTCGAAATTGATTTTACAAAAAAAAAAAGTATCATATGTCCTAATTAGTAACTCCATAAAGATTACTTTAATATATCTTTCACTTCTTTCAGATCTTTCTCTTTTTAAATAAAAAACATACATTTTACATTCTCCCATTCATAATTTCTAGATTAACATTTTAAAAATAATTATGCTTTTGATATAAGGAAATAAAAAGATAGAATTTTAATATAACTTATTTAAATTTATAGCACTCAAGATAGATGAAAAAGGGAAAACTATATTCCATTTTCATCATATTTGCCGTGATATAACCAGAACTTTCAGTCAGAAATGTATTTATATATTTAATATTTATAATTATGTTAATTAATTTGATAAATTATATGGTATCATAACAGCATATTTCTCTTACAAGTATCTGTAATAGTAATTTAAACTAATCAATCAAATGCAGCAAAAATCGATCTTAACACTTTCTCTGCTAAGACTATGAAAAACAGTTCTCCGGGTTCACCTATCACCTAACAAGTCAGTTGAAAAGTCCCTGGTCTACCATAGTAATACACATTTTTTGGCAAAATTAGTTTTTTTTTATTCAACATAATCCTCTTCAAGGGTGATACACTGATTATAGCGACCCTCTAACTCTTCGATACTACTTTTCTAGTACGATTTGTCCTTTGCTTCAAAATAGGCCTCAGTGTCATCGATCACCTTCATTCCACGACAATTTCTTTTCAGCGAGCATTCTTTTGAGACACGAGAACAGAAAATAGTCGCTGGTGGCTAGATCTGGAGGATACGGTGGATGAGGCAGAAATTTGAAGCCCAATTCATGGATTTTTGACACGGTGCATGCGGCCGTTTTTCGGTGAAAATCCTTCAAACGGTCCAATAACGCTATGTAATAGTCGCTGTTGATGGTCCTTCCTTTTTCGAGGTACTCAATGAAAATTATTCCAGGCGTATCCTAAAATACAGACGCCATAACCTTGCCAACCGACTGTTGCGTTTTCCCATGCTTTGGAGCGGGTTCATCACATGCAGTCCACTCGGATGACTATCGATTTCGTCGGCAACAATCTCTTTTGGGCGTCCACTGGGTTTACCGCTTTCGGTGCTCATTTCACTACGTCTAAACTTAGCATACCAATTCTTGATGGTTGATTTTACTGGAGCAGTGTCCGGAGACTCGGCATCAAGATAAGTTTTTGCTTCAACTGTATTTTTACCCTTCAAAAAACAATATTTTATCAACACGCGAAATTCCTCTTTATCCATTTTTTTTCACAATAACAAAAGTTGTTTTATTCAAAATGCTATAGTTCACAAACTAATGATCCGACCGCTGTCAAATTTATACGCGCATCTTTTGAGGGTTAAGGCTAACTAAAAAACATATGGATTTAATTATAGTAGCGCCATCTATATGTCAGGCCGGGGACTTTTCAATTGATCTGTTATGTTGTGGAACTAACATTAAATTTTGTTTGATTTATATTGAGTGTTGCTTTATGTAATATATATTTAGTTTTTCACTACGATAATGTCGGAAATAATATTTGAACTGTATTGATACATTTTTGCTTACAATGACAATTTGTTTCTCTCTTATGTGATCATGATATTTGGCTGTTAAAGTAAGTATGAAACTATAAATTATTATTTGTTACTTACAACTGAGAAATCCATCACTTTTAACACCCATAAGGTGAGTGCTAAATTCACGATAACCATAAATAAAAGTATCAAAATGAGGGCGTATAGACACTTTTTCCTCCATCCATATATGCCGACGCGAAATCCTTGATGGCATCGTGGCGAACTTTGGTTTCGTGAGACATCGTTTTGTGGATCTGAGGACAAGCCCGTCGCATCGGACTCATTTTTTTTCATCCTGAAAAAGAAACGGCTTATATTAACAGAGAAAAATTACATTTATAACACTAATAATAATAATAATAATAAGGCTAACAATGTTAATGCTACAAACACATTATAAGTTTCGGGAAAAAGTTTTTTTTTTCGTGAAAATATCTCTATAGAACGTTTAAAAGGTAACTGTCAGCAGACAATCTTAATATAAAGTTAGCATTATTCAGCTCAGAAGGCCATTCTGGAATGGAAAAATACAGTGCGGGAAATTCGAAAATTGCGTTACGTTTATGGTGATGAGTACTTAAGTGGACATGGTAAATACTTGAAATTATTGGTGAAATTGTTAAAAATATCAAGGTAGACCTTCCTAGAAGTGCGTCATTCTTTACATTTTATTATGGTTGATATATGGTACTGTTAAATTTTTGCTTTAATAAATAGATTCTCTTGTTTTTTAGCAGCGTTAGAAATAAATACTTAACTTTACTTCGCTTGTAACCTGTTCAATATGACATAAAACAATTATCTATCCCGAAAACCAAAATTCTGGACCCGATACAGTTTTTCTTTAGGTCTTTAGGGCGATTTTGATAAAATGTCATTTATTTTGTCTATCGCTCCATATAGTAACAACGTCACGTATCTCGAAATGATTTTGGTAAAAAATATAATAAAACGCATTGGCTAATTTCAAGATAATCACAATTATCAGTATATATTCAATTGCTATCATACAGGCAAGTATTAAAATTTATATGTACATATGGAATTCAATTATGGAGATGTTCCGCGAAAAGCATATAAATACAAGTCTTGAGAAGTACTGTAGGTCCATCCAGATACTACAAGATTGATTACTTACAGCGAGACTTCCAGATACCGACTGTTAATATCGAAGTATTACAACTCTTGGACACAAACTCAAAAGAATCAAATCACTTGGTCTTATATAAGGTAGTATAGTGGAGGTGCTTATATTGTTATACGATAAAAATATAAACGTATATAAACTACTAGCAGAACAAACACTATAAGACGATCACTATAAAATCCAATTAATGATTTTCTTCTGATAATATCCTATAATTGAAAAACAATTAAAAGATAAAAATTCCTGGACTCAATCTCAGCGCCGCCTGCCGGGTCCGGTTGTGAATCTATACCATTCTGGAAACCATCCACATAAACGTATAAAAAATTCATCAAAACTGGCCTAATCGTTTAGGAATTTAATGGTATGCACTGGGTATACATAAGGTATGTTATGGTTATCCAACATAATTTTTTCGTACCCTTATATCAGTGACTTTTTAACTTATAAAATATTTTTCTTAATTGTGAATTCGGAGAAATATTCAAATACACATTCATGTTGCTCTATTACTTATACTATATATAAAAAAGAGGATTTGAGGTTCTATGAATGTTTAAAATTTGGAAAGAGTGAGAAATCAAGGTGAACTATATTTGTTCAATAGAGTTGTTGGTGTTTATCAAAAAGTTACTGAATTTTCTGTGTGAAAGGATACGACCTGAATAAAATTATTTTTTCTTCTCTTTTTTATATTTACTTGGTCCAAAGCCTGCGACAATAATCAAAGTTTGTTGTTTAATTCATTCGGAGATATATAAGAATTTCTGTTTTATTTCAAGAAAATCCATAGCCGGCGCTAGGGCAGAATATCTACTTCTTAACCAGTACGCTTCTGGTGGTGCCATAACATTTCGAATATTCTTCATTAAATCTTGTTACAGTTGTTGGTCGGCCGCAGCTATTCCGGCCTCCGACATTGTTAATGTCCTATTTTTCAGATCTCTTTCTGTGATCTTGCTTCATGCCTTTTTCGAAACCGATCTCTGAATCTTCCATCCAAAAAGTTGATTTCGCCACAGAAGTCTGTGAGGAATTCGTTCACCTTTTTTTCGTTCACTGATATATCTAAGCCATTGTAATATGAGTTTTGAATTTGTTTCTCAACGTGCTTATTTTCGCATCATAACGAGTCCCTGTATGCAAGCCTTGGGGCCATACATATATATTGTTGGGATAAGTATTCGAAAGAGGCTGATTTTAGTCTTGAGGATGTTTTTTAAACATTTTAAAAAGTTTAAAATTAATCCCAACTTTAAAATTTCATCCTATTACGGTAAGTTATTTGGTATTTAATTTGAATATTTTTTAAAATATATCAAGACTTTTTAAAATATTTAAAAAATATGAATTATTTTTGATCTATATATTTATATTTTTATTTATCGACATATTGTAGAATCAAAATATCTATACTTATTTGTAAATATATCGATATTTTTTCGATATCCCTACATTGATCATTCATTTGCTGTCTTCCAGGCAGAAAAATACTGATATTTCTTTTAAAATATATTTCTGATCGATATTTTTCTGAACAAATATATTTATATTGAACCTTTAAAAGAAGAAGTTTTTTAAAGAAGTTTATCGTACTTTTTGAATCTTTAGAATTAAGCACCAAGAAGTTATTTTCAGTTTTTAAGTATATCAGGATACATTTCTCAATAAATGTATCCGAATTTGGTGCAGGCGCTTACTGGGCTCTATTTATTTTTCAAACAAAGAATAAAATTTGGCGCATGCATATATACAGTTTCATTTACTTATTCCTTTTTTATGTATAAATTATTTTTTATAAATACAAATTTGATAAATAATTGATTTAGTGTTGAAAGTGTACATAAGGAGAGAAATAAACATTGACAATTTGAATATAAAATATATTTTATTTAAACAATTATTGAATAAAATGAAATAATTTTTTTTAATGCCTTTCTATTTTTATAAACAGACATTATTTAAATTAATTTACATATTTGATTAATTCATATGAACTCCAAGAACCATATAAATAAACATTAGCAAAAAAAGCAATATAGTTAAAGCCAAACGAAAAAGTCACCACTATATATGAAAGCAGTTAAATTCTCTTAAAAATCTCCAAATATGATCAACTATGGTCGCTGCTGCAATTTTTGGTACTATTATAGATCCACAAACGTCATTAATGAATTGACTACCTCGAGCTTTCGATCAACATTTTATATTTTTAAGCTGAAAGAAATCTCAGTCAATACATCATTATTTTTACAAAACAATAATTTATATACCCAAACTCTTATATAATAATGCATTGTATTTTCCTTGTCATTATCTAATGATCTATTAGATTAGATCTATTAGACTATTCCCTAATGATCTACTAGGGTGTCGTTGATAATTTGATATCTTGTTCATTTGATCCATGTATACTTTATCAGCAGATTTAGCTGTACATTGTTCTTACGTTATCTTAACAAAATTGTTTTTAAATTCTTCTTCTCTGATTCTCTGAATTTCATATTCTTCGACGTTCACTCTCAAAAAATTCTAGCAACATCTCACCTATAAAATAAAATTAAAAATAATTACTAAAATATATTATGTTTAAAATAAATGTCTAATTATTACCAGTTACTACAATTTTTGCTACTATTCTTGATGAACAAACCTCATTCATCACTTGACTATTTCCAACACAAGAATCATTTTCTTCTCTCTTCTTGTTATCATTAAATTTTGGAATATATTGATACCTATTCGATGTCGTTGAAAATGATATGTTATAAAGTTGGCAGCCAACATTTCCATTATAAGTAAAATTGATGCTGTTTGGATTTTATAACTTTTCTTTAAATTTAACCTAATATTCCGTAGTTACCATTGTTCTTTCATATTTTAAAACCAATGTACGTTAAACCACCAAGAATAACACAACAATTTAATTATTGTTACTATAGAATTATTAATGTAACAGAAAATTTAAATATCCTAGATTTTTTTGTTGGTTTGACATGATCGACTGTACTGATCAACTCCAAAAGAATGAACCGCTATTGGAAAGGGAAGGCTAAAAGTACTTAATACGACTTTACGACCATGCCCCGGTAACAGTAACAGTACGAGGACCGTCCTGTCGCCTTTACCACTGCGCCAACAAAGCCGGCAAAGGTAGTACTCTCGTTTACTAAGTAATTGCGTAATATTGTCATCTGAAATGATAAAAATTATTGATAAGTATTTTTATTTTAAATAATAATAACAATAAGCCTGTAATATATCTTGTAATAACTTAAATAGTTGATGAAATGAAAAGCATCGTTAAAATTAAATTAAACATAAATTTTACTGTTTAGTATTACGAAAGACGCTGTATGTTGGTAAATTTAAACGCCTGATTCCGCAAACTAAACCCAAAAGTTAGTTGAGCGCTGTCTTCTATTTCAATATACGGAACGTATCGTCCATTGTCGCCAACTTTGACATTTCCATTATAGTTTTCGCAATGGAAAAGAATGAAGTCAAGAAACATTCCCCATTGTTGCCAAACAGTATCGGTAACCTTTTAAATGGAGATAAACTTTGTGCCGGTCAATCATTCTAATAATCAATTTTTTTCTATTTGTTGTGCCTGCCATTTTGATAGATGTTTTTTTTTTCTTTTTGTGCAGCTGGTGTTCGGTCGAATAACGTAATATTGGAATCGGTGTTTTGCGTAACATTTTTATATGTTTTGTAGTAAACTAATTAAAACTTTAAAAACATTAAAAATGATTGTTATATACTGGCTGACCCGGCGGATCTTGTTCCACCAGAAAATCAATTTAAGTTGGGTTAGCTGTGTTAGTTTAATAAGACAGATAAACTCACGTCACCTAAATTTATGATATTAAAAGGTTCAATATTGCCACATAAATTTGAGGTTTAGTTCTTTCGGGCATGACATAACAAAATTATAATTTCAATAAAAAAATGAAACAAAAATAATATTATTAAATATAATTTATTTCAACATTTATATCTAATAAATATATTACCGATGGACTTAAACTACAGTTAATTATATAGTTATTATAATTTGTTGGTTATGGTTGTGTACCGGTGTACGTATTTCTTGATAAATGTAGATTTTACCATTAAATTTTTTTTTATACATTTACCATATCTGCAAATAAGTTGGTACTTATTCTCTCCTCATACATTTTAATCAAATGCTCATATATTTTCTGAAAAATTGCACACATATCTATGCACATAGTTATTATATAGTTATCCTATATCAATTATGTGAACATCCATCCTGTATCAGAACAATTAAACAATTAGCGATAACATCAATCTGAATTGGTCTTTGTAAAAATTATGGTATTCACCAGGAGGCAAAAGGATTATATAGAATTACTAGCTGACCCGACAGACTTCGTCCTGTCAAAAAGATTTGTAATGTGGCAGTTTTTGTGCCTACGTATTTTAAAAAATTCTCCTGAACAGAACCATCACCCTGGTGATAGGGCGTTGTGAATAAAAAATAATTAAATAAAACATATATAAGGATTGAAAAGTAAGTAATCGCTTTATTGTTAATCATGTGAATCATAATTATTATTATTATTATCATTATATTGCTTTGTGGTATACGATGTTTTTTGTTTGATTACCTGGCGCATAGATAAACAAATCTGATGGTTTTCCAACACGGGAACAGGCAACATACAATTGACCATGTGAGAAACATGGGTTTTCTAGATTAATACCACAAACACTTAATGATTGCCCCTGGGACTTGTTTATAGTCATAGCAAAAGCAAGCCGTCAACATGTCTATAGGAAATTTGCCATTACCAATGTCAATGAGTTGTTTAGAGAATATGTTTCCAGATTGGTCATTTTGCAACTCGACACGCATATTCTTGCTTAAATGAAGTACTTTAACATGTTTCCACAAATTGGAGGACTTTAGACATGCATTGAGTTCATCAGCTGGCGTTGATCGTGGAATCACTGGCAATGTTTGACGAAAATCTCCTGCTAATAAAATCATTGCACCACCAAATCGGTTATTATTGCTACGTAGATCTTTTAAGGTTCTGTCTAAAGCCTCCAAAGATTTTTTATGTGCCATCGTGCATTCATCCCAAACAATCAATTTACATTGCTGCAAAACCTTTGCCATTGCAGAGTTCTTCGAAACGTTGCAGGTTGGAGTTTCATTGCTTTGCATATTTAATGGCAATTTTAGTGCTGAATGGGCTGTTCGACCACCTTCAAGCAAAGTTGCTGCGATTCCCGACGAAGCGAGTGCAAGTGCAATTTTATTTTGTGAGCGAATTGTTGCTAATATTAATGAAATAAAAAAAGTTTTTCCTGTACCACCAGGTGCATCTAAGAAATAAATCCCTCCAGTTTCATCATTTGTTACTTTCATAAGAGTTTCAAATACATACTTCTGTTGTTCATTTAACAGTGGAAGATTTGTTTGAATTTATTCTTTCAAAGCGTTGAGATCATACAGTCTTTCTCGATGCAACTCTTGGTTAAAAGCGTCATGCATTGGACGATTGGGCGCGGTCAGGCCTAATTGAATTAATAGTTTGTTTGACATTATCAAGCACATGTCCTCAATTGAAATCAATGCTTCATTGTAAATTTCTTCACTGATTTGTATATTTGGATTTCCCATTCTATTCCGTATTTGATACAAAATATCATCACACATATAATCTTTGTACTTGATCCACAAATCAATTGGGTTTGATGGGAAGCATGTAGATATGATTATAGAAAACAATGTTCGTACTTGATGAGCGTGTGATGATATTACAGCATCATTGAGAGTTTGATCCCAATGAGCGTTATTTTCAAGCAATTGCAAACGTTGACAGGCTTCTCTGTAGGATCCACACAATTCATCATCAACATTTCCTAACTATTAGAATGATGTTGGGCCACGTACATTGACTAATAGCAGTCGTAAATAAAAACATTCATCATTGCTTGGATGTACTGAATAAATCCGGCCAATCGCATCGGTGGAATATACATCTGTATATCCTGGAACTGGTTTTCCTTGTTTCCGTCGTATAAATCTTCTTGAGGATTGATTCCAGGTATAATATTTTGGCATTTCAGAATATAGCAATGTTTGTGCGAAATCATCGTTTTGGCATGTCTCAAAAAAACTGGTTAATGTAGTAGATGGTGGCTGAGCAGCTCTTTGTACTGCGTTCTGTGCTGTAAAATACACTCTTTGTCCATTTTCTAAATGCACAGCTAAGTGAACAACAGAAGGGTGTCTCTCATGAATAGGAAAAGAAAATATTCGCCAAACTGCTTCATTACTACTGACATAGCGGCCCATTTGGTATTGGGTAACTTCATCATTAGAATTCTCTGCACCAATTCCAATCACAGCCATATCACTCCCTTTGGTTACATATTTGCAAATGTATTTAATCGATTTCACTGAATGGCAAGATTCAACGTTGATGTGTGCTTTGAATGTCTTTGATAAAATGGGTGAATATGGAACAATCCAACGATTATCTATTTCAATATCTTGTTAATTTAATTTGACAATTGTTGATTTTCCATTGTCTGCTGTCGATCTGCGACGATACAATGGATAACCGTCATTACCAGTAATTGTTTCCGATATTAATGTCCGTGGATATCGTTTTGAACATTTACCATCCATCATACACGGTGAATTTTGATTAAGAGTTCCACAGGGACCATGTATCATGCTTTTGATAACTACCTCATGCAATCCAGGATCTACTTGTACATTAGGGATTTCAGCTGATATCACTGCATCAACTTCATTTGGCCTTATCTTTTCAACCAACCAAATCAAAATGTGTGCATGTGGCAATCCTCGTTTCTGCCACTCCACAGAATACATCCAGCAGCGTGTCTCACCAAACACATTATGTTTTACGATGAAATTCATTAAAGATTTCAACTTTTGTCTAAAGACTCTGGCTGTAATATCATGACGATCAATGGATGATTTCCCAGGTAATAACTCCTGCTTAATTTCTATCCATTGCGGATTGCATGTAAATGTGATGAACAAATCTGCTGTACCATAATGACGAACATACGACATGGCATCTTGAGCATATTCGTGCATATGCCGAGGGCTTCCGATGTATGTTGCTGGAAGAATAGTCATCCGACCGACATTCTGTGCATTTCCATCAGTATTAATCGCATCTCGAAGGTGAATATACTCTTCAGATCGGAGTTTGGTTTGATTCAACCTGATGAATGTTAATCTCTCCGTTTCAATTTTAACATACATGTCATCAACATATTTGTGATATAATCGCCGACATTTCAATATGTGATTATCTGCATTTTCCCGAATCATTAGGCGGTATGAATAATAGTTCATTGAACTGACTTTTTTGTTGGTTTCAGAACCTGTAAACAGATTTTGTTTTAATAACATTCAAATATAAAATTAAAATACATAATATAGTGACTGAGATATTATCGCCATAGCTAAACTAATATTTTAGTTACCTGTAATGGGATTTATCATTTTTATTGATAAATCGTAGCCATCTTCACCTTGCCAAAATATAATGGGATATTGCAGTGCATCATATGAGCGGTGTGTTTCCTTTATAGGTTGTAATTGAAAATTCCGACGATGTAAAACAATATCACGGGATTCCAAGTTTTCTCCAACTACAACGATAGCAACTTCATCAATAGTTGGTGCATTAAAACGTCTTGTATGTTGACCTGCAGGTGTTTTATCAGCTCTGATTACAATTTTGTGATTATCGGATGGCATCAGATCCAGGGCAGTTTTGAACAATATAATCAATTGATTGTGTTGATGAAATAAAGTTTGTAATTGTTCTACAATAGACCTTTTTACTAAATTGTTATGTGCACAACGCAGATCAATTTCTTGTGGTGAATTGCCCATAAAATAAATTTGCAGGAATTTGTTGTCGCTATCTGACACTGGTAACAGTGAACCTGCTCTGTGATATATTTGCCCTTGTATCTGTAAATAAAAAAAATATTATGGTGTGGTATAAATTAATGGATTGTCAATGATCAAACTTAAATAATATTTGATCTTAAAAAGTATATATTTAGTTTTAACTAATATCTATCAAATATAAAATATAATAAAAGTGTCACTGAAACTGAATCACCATATAATATGATGACTAAGTGATATATTTCGTAATGATTAAGAAATTGAAGATTAGTAACACATCTTAACTTTGGTGACAGAAAATTTTGTTCGCTAAAATAATTATGAGTAACTGCTATAATACATACCTTGAAAGTTGGCATAAAATTTTCCCGAACTGCATTTGTTGCCCCAAATGAAGTCATTTGAAAGCAATTGTTATATTGTTGAATATGTGTCAAAAAGTGTATAGAATCTGTTCCTATTCCTGAAACTAATGAGTACAATGGTTCTGGTGGTGGTTCCAATTGTATCAATTTCACTTTACCATTTGCGCAACACAATCCATTGGCTTCGTTTTTGTATTTTAATGCCTTACAGTGTGAGCAAACCAAGTTCATAGAACCAATAACAACACATTGGTAGTTACTGTAGTCAATTGACACATCGTAACTGAAAGCAGCTGGATTCAAACTTGCGCGATTATTAGTTGAATGTCGCGCTCGCGCTTCACGCGTTTGTGATATCCGAATTCTTTCACGTTCATTTCCGTCGTCACGTTCTTGTGCAGTACGATTAGATCGGTAATTAGCTTGGTTTATAGCATTTCTGGTTCTTCTACCTAAATTGCTTCGTCTTATAGGAGGCATATCAAATATAAATTATTTTTTCACTAATCACGAACTAAACAAACACTAACTAACTAAACACTCTGCACAAAACACGATATACGAATTTGTTTCGTGTATCACTTGACAATTCATCTGTCATCTGTCAAAAGTCATCTGTAACAGACAACTTTTTTTTTTAAATTTGATATGACTTGAACTCAAATCCTTTTAATCCGTACGAATTGTTTTATTTATTTAAAATTTGAATTAAATTTTAAACAAATAAAAAATTTTAAATAAATAAAACAATTCGTACGGATTAAAAGGATTTGAGTTCAAGTCATATCAAATTTAAAAAAAAAAGTTGTCTGTTACAGATGACTTTTGACAGATGACAGATGAATTGTCAACTGATACACGAAACAAATTCAAACAAAAAGGGCTATTTTTAGGGTTTTTCCAGCAATAATTCTAATTTTTCTCGCCGTAAAAACCATCCCTGAACTTCAACGAACATTTTAAAAAAAGATTTGGCCAAATTGGTCCAGGCGTTGTTGAGTTATGCGCTTAGGAACATATTTTGCGATTCATTTTTATATATAAGATGGAATTTCCAGCACTAAAGGAGAAAACACCAAAGTCCCGCCGTCAATCGAGGACCCAATGATGGAGCTGGACCTATACAAACCCCGACATAGATTTAGACTGTCTCTATTTCTCCTGCTTCCCTCGAGTAGCTATGTCGTCAACTGTAAATTGTTAATCACTCGAATAAACCATAAATAATCCCGTTAGTTTCTAACATTTTACCACGTGCCCATCAATTCTCACATATTGTTTCCAATTTCATCACCCTGTATCGGTCATTGTCAGCATTAACTCATATTTATTACACATGTTACGTGATTCCACCATATGTCAATTTTTTCTTCAATGTGTTTGTTGCGACGTAAGTATTCATATAAGTTTGGAAAAAACTGTGTAGTTAAGATTAGGAATAGTATTGTTATTATTTTGAACCTAATGGTTCAAAGAGGTAGTATGTTGCGACGCTAATTTATTATGAATGATTGGGATAGCCCTGTAAAATGTAAGTTACGCTAATTGTAAAATTATTTCGGTTGTATTGTTAGAGGGTCTAATTTATTAGACTTTTTAACTGAAGTTTTTTATATATATATATATATGACATGGAAAAGAATTATGACCTGATAAAAAACATAACGTTCGCAGTATATTGAACGCTGGTAAATATAGACAGGCAAAAAGATACCAAGCAAACAGAAGAGATGTTCAGCGATGATTCCCATCAGCTCGTTGTTGAGTGTTTCGGATAACGAGGGTTCAGATACGGAGGCTAGACGAAACGTGTCGGATATTAGACCTAATAGAGGACTCTTTATGGCGCCCAACCATAAATATCAAGAAGACCCGAAATCGCGGAATTTCTGGGAATTCCTTAAGAGTTCGAAACGCACATGGTTTATCAGCGTGAGAAGTTCCTAGCTGGAAGAGTGTTTCCCACCCAGATATTCTCAACGAATCGGAGTACAGAAAAGGTAAAACAAAAGGGTTTCTTGGACCAGCCTTGTCCACCACCACCAAGAACCCGAGGAAGGAGCTTCAGCGATAAGACACTGTGCATCCACAACGACAAGATAGTCTGTCAGTAATATGCATGAACACCAAGGGAAAGAGTGTTATTGAAAACGAGAACAATAAAGTATTGCTGAGAGAAAGTATTGAATTCTTTGGAGAAGAAAGTATTGAATTGAATGAAGAAGAAATAATTGAATGAGCATTAATTGAAGAAACATTGAAGAAATTATTATATTAATTGAAGTATTTCCCAAGTCTAATTAATTAATATCTTGTAAATGTATATATATGTATTCTTTATTATCAATTAAATAACTCGTCTTTAGGTAATAATTTACTCAAGGAAGAGAGAAAATAAATTGTATTCTTTGCCACACCCTATATCAATTCAATTGGATTGAATATGCAGTTAAAAGCAGGAAGACATAGTATTTTGTGATCATATTGTTCAGCCATCTTTTTTCAGGCTTACTTCTAAAACACTAAATTACCCAAAATGCAACTAAACGTTTCATTTATATTTACCGAGTAGTGATTTTGAAATAATTAACTTTTTAGCACGGTTTCAAAAATTTAATTTACGTATTTCAAACCATTCCTTAATAACAGCCTTGTGTAACAATCCGTTTCCAACTATGTTTATCTAACTGTTTCGGCAATTTTCAATTTGAATAAAAATAAGCAGCGATTTTAAATTTATCAACGCAAGCAAAGCGCCGAAACAACTTTTCATAACTTTTATAATTAAAAGTGAAGTTTAAATAAAAATCATTAATGTTTTGACCAATTCTGCAGACATCTGGCAATCGGACGACTTTTGTAGGCTGAATCGGTTGTTTGCTTGAATGTATCAGGCAGCATTATATCCATTTTTAACTAAAATAAAATTAAAAGGAAGCTATTGTCTGAACGAATTTACACATTGCGATAGGCAATACATTAAACATCTTGAACGACATGAGTTCACTGTTATTTTAAATAAACCATATGTACTACAGACGTAGTTTATATCATGTTAAACTCATGCCAGAGATGGCATTGCATATACAATAGAGATGATAAAATAAACTTTCTGCATATGTGCTTTGCTGCATCTAATGAAGAGAATGGTACACATAAACGAACCAACATCGAGCTGTAACTTGTGAATGGAACTTCTTGTGAATGTAACTTGTGATGAATTTATAAATTCAGTTGGATAACCGACGACTTCATCTGGATCGGTAATGGAATAGATCGACCTAAATGAATGAATTTATCCATTCATTTGAATTTTTATATTCAAATTGTCTATATCCTTATTTTTATCCGCTAAAATGGCTCGTTCGGTAAACTAATACAGGCTTTTGTAATTGGTATCATTATTTGGGAGAACTTCCGAAATTAATTCTACTTTTGGCGGTATAAATTGTGGAAACGAAATGCGACCAATGGAAGTGTTAACAGGAATATTTGCTTTACTAACGTCTAACAATACCTTTGTGAACACTTTCGGCGATATGACATTTTGTAATGCTACTCGCATATTAACAGGTTAATTGAAAAATCCCCGACCTGACACAGATGGCGCTACTAAAATTAAGTCCATATATTTTTAGTGAGTCCTAACTCCCAAAAGATGTATGCGTGTATAAATTTTACAGCTCTCGGATCTAGTTTGTGAATTATAGCATTTTGAGTGAAGCAACTTTTGTTATTATGAAAAAAATGGATAGAAAGGAATTTCGCGTGTTGATAAAATATTGTTTTTTGAAGGGAAAAAATATAGTTGAAGCATATACTTGGCTTGATGCCAAGTTTTCGGATACTGCTCTAGGAAAATCAACCATCAAGAATTGGTATGTTAAGTTTAGACGTGGCGAAATGAACACCGAAGACGGTGAATGCAGTGGGTAGCCCAAAAGAGGTTGTTACCGACGAAAACATAAAAAAATCCACAAAATGATTTTGAATGACCGTAATTCAAAATTGAATGAAATAGCAGATACTCTAAAGATACCAACTGAAAGTGTACATCATATCATTCATGAATATTTGGGTATGAGAAAGCTCTGTGTAAAGCGGGTGCCAGTGTTTGAAGATGATCAAGCCTAATAAACCTAAGTTTTTACGTGGACATGTGACAATGGATGAAACATGGCTCCATCACTTCACTCCAAAGTCCAGTCGATAGTCATTCAAGTGGTTTGCACACGATGAATCCGCTCCAAAGCGTGAGAAAACGCAATAGTGGGCTGGTAAGGTTATGGCGTCTGTATTTTGGGATATGCATGGAATACTTTTCATTGGCTACCTTGAAAAAGGAAGGACCATCAACAGCGACTATTACGTAGCGTTATTGGACCGTTTGAAGGACGAAGTCACCGAAAAACGGCTGCATTTAAAGAAAATGAAAATGCTGCTTCACCAAGACAATGCACCGTGTCACAAGTTACTGGAAACGATGGCAAAAATCCATGAATTGGCCTTCGAACTGCTCGCTAGGAAGATATTTTCATCGAATAAGAGGTGATCGCCGAAATTTTGACCAATTTTGAAGCAAAAGACAAATCGTACTACAAAAATGGTATCGAAAATTTGAAGGGTCGCTATAATCAATGTATCGCCCTTGAAGGGAATTATGTTAAATCAAATAAACTCATTTTAACAAAAAAATTTGTTTTACTATGGTAGGCCGGGCATTTTTCAATTGACTTGTTATCTGTTTATTTGAGGTTTTTAACATATCCCTATAAAATGGATGTCTTCTGATGTTTTATTGAATCACTTTCATTCAACCATACCCAATGTTAAGCAGTTTATGCTTAAAATTATCCTAGAATTTTGTTTATGTGTATTTAGTAGAGTTGCTAACTTTTAAAAATGTTAAAAAAACTCACTAAGTTGAGTCCCTTTATATTTAGACCTGTATGTTAAAAAATAACGATAATCTTTTAATGTTTTAATCTTTTAATCCAACTGTCTTCGGTATGACTCTCTGCATATTATGATATTTAAATGTAAAGTACTTTGATAATTCTAAATCTTTATTAGGGTAAATGATATGGCTCAGTGAATGGAGGTAAAACAAAGTGAAAGAGCGGTGTTTACATTATGTGACCGTTATTTATTGAAATAATATAATAATGTGAAAATACAAGTGGTAAGAAAAAGGCTGGCAGTGGTGTTACCTGGTGAGGAGGCTTGGGCAGTCGATGGTGGCACGTCTAAACCAAACGATGGTCGGTACTGAATGATCGAAAATACCCTTCAATAATCTCTCAGATAAACGTCTCGGGGTTGCCTGATATTCGTTATAGTGTTCTAGTTAGCGCTGCTAGCACTCCGCCCGTGTTCAACATCTGGGATTATACTTCTGGGTATTTTGTATATAGTTATTCCACGATGTAAAATTCGACATACCTCAAGGCAGCTACACTTTTTAAATTATTCTGTAGAAACTTTGTCCTGAAAATAACGAACACAACGAAAAAAAAATTCGAATTTGGCACGGTGGTTCTGAAACTATACGCGTTCATACATTTTGGCGATTCATTTTTAATTACATAGATTCTATATATTATTATTGTTAAGATTTGTGTGTATTAATGCAGTTTTACTCTATTCTGACGTTATTTATTACAAAATATTATACTTTGCATTTCTTCTTAGCTTAGTCTTTATATAATTTTTTTTTCTAGAGCTAACATTTGAAGTACTTGAACACGAATAAACGTGTAAAATTAAATTTGACTTTATAGAAATTTTTATATTTACCAATTAAATTATCATCATCCATTACCATAATATACCATCAATATTTAATGATAAAGTGATAAATAAAATATCCCTTCGATCCTCAATCACAAAGCGTTGGAATTGAGTGATATTTTAACACTAAACCCGCTTTAACTACGTATGCTGTGCCTTATGGGCGTAAATACTTTCTGTATTAGGAAGCAGGCATACGTGATTAAATATATACAGTTTGAATTACAGATGGAACATTTCCAGTATATTAATCTTCTCAATTATTAATGCTTAGACTCAGTTGGCCTAATTCTGTTCTATACACGTTTATATCCCAGGAAACAATTAGTTTTGGTTTTTACATTTCATACATGTACGAGGGCTACGTGATATGTGCCCTACATATTGTAGGTTTTGTAGTTAACATACTGCTTATATTAGGCGCTTGCACGTATTTTGATTACTGGTGAAAATATACTAAGTACCAACTGCAAAATAATACTGAACCTGTTATATTCGATGGATTCGGTATTTACAATTTTCAATTTACTCTTATTGAGTTATTCGGTATATTATTTACTTTGAGTTTGAAAAAAATGTGCTACCGAATCCCATCAAATATTTTTAGAAACTTATAGTTATGTCATTGGTTTTGGTTTAAATTATTTAAAAGTGATAATTTGGATGTCAATGACAAAGGACGGCCTGAGAAAATCTTGAACTACAAAACCTATTGCATAGACACCGAGCTCAAACTACCAACAATTTTTCTTCAGTTTCCAAAGCTAATGAATCAAATGCTTCTAGGTGTTTAGGAAGGAATATGACTATCCTGTACGCAGGATAACTAATTTTGAAAAACTACTTATGACAATTCCATGTATTTACTTTAACCAGGATAAAATATATTTCTGCAAGAAAATGGATCTAAAAGAAAAATGACGTTTGAAATAATGTAATTTGTTCTTTAGATGTCTTATTTATACATTATATTAATAATTTTGTGTTATAATTAAACATTCTAATGTGTATCGATGGTATATGGAAAATTATACTTAATGTGTTGTATGTATGAAGTCCGTACCAGACAGAAGAAAATGGTCTTCTAACGGAACTTAATGAACATTGACTGTTTACTACTTTTTTGTCGCTTTTGATGATTTTATTGCCATTTGGCAACTATTCAATTGTATATTATGTATATAAAATTACAAACTATGTATATACAATTGTGCTTTTGTGGTTAAAACTGGACATTCTATAAAAATGACGTGACAAAGATTTGTGTATAGATAAAATGAATGTCAACAACGAAATGTCAACGTTCAGGATGACAGAAAGGCTGAAGTATGCAAAAATAAACACGATAATTATTAGCAGTTTAAAGTTTTAGATATAAATAAAGGGAGCTAAATAAAAAAATATAACAGAGGAAGTGCTGGGATAGAGGGGAGCTAGTCAGAGGTAGCAGGATGAATCCATGAATATATTCAAGTGGAAGAAGGCAGCGTAGTCGATATTATCGCGAATTTGAAGGGGAGGTAGTTTCGGCGATAAATAAGAGAAATGGTAGATGTAGTCTGCACAAGCTTGTTATTGGTGATGATCAACAAGTCAAGGCACCCAACTATATTCTGAGTGTCGAGTTTTGGATGACCTCAAGTGCTCGCGGTAGGTATTGAGGGCAACGTTGAATTAGAGAGGGCCATAGTCCACTTTGAGAAGGATGATCGATATGTGTATTTTCATTACTGAATCCTGGTTAGCACCTGTGCGACGATGGGAAAGCGATTGCAGCATGAAAAGTGATTTCAGGTGAGACCACGATCGAATATGACTCCCATTATTAACAGTGTTGTAATGGACACGAGATCAGAGCGTTCGTGACGGAAATGGATTATTGAGGAGTTTGCAGGGGATATGTGAAACCCGATGGAAAATCAGCTCAGTAGAACAACAATATATTTTTAAAATACAAAAAAGAATTCAAGTCTTCAACAAGTCAATCCCATCATGATTTGATTTTTAAAACCAACATCAAATATCTGGTTTCTTGTGCATCAAATAGTTCGACGAGTTATATTACAACAAGTTAAGGGTAACTGATAGATATGTGATCGAACAATGTGATTTTTCAAGGTTTTACAGCTTGGTATGTGTCTGTTATCACAAACAGAAATTTTAAATATTTCGAATTTTAAAATTACGTATAGACAATATATTAATAAGAATGCTACAAAGTCAAGTAATATAAAAGCAACTAAAAAGATATCTAGTCTAAGAATGCATAAGATAATTTAATGTTAAAGCACGTCTAGACACATATTTCGTAAAGTACATGATGAAGTATTGCAGTTGCATGTGCTTATAAGTTTGTAAGGCTATGAGTAAAATAAACTTCAAAATTATAATTTGTGCATTTTATTTGCCCAAATATTAAAATGTAATTTGGTACAATACTGGTATAGCACATAACTATGTAAAATTAATATTTTGATAGCTCTGTCAAATAGATTTGCATCTGTATTTTGCAAATTATTATCATAACAGTAGGTTTACTATCGATACAATTTTGATTTGCCTTAACAAATATGGAAGACTTGATTTTAATAATATTATTCTCATAGTTCTGAACTGGGCTATTATTGGGTATTTTTAGAGTTATTATCTACACTCATTGATTTTTCAAGTGTTATACTTATTACTTGATGTCCTCAATATTCTACCGCATGTCATCGTTAGTGAATACGCATTCAGTTCTATAAAAATTCCGGAAATTTTTTTAAATGATTTTTGCCATTACAGTTACTCTCGTCGTATCATTTTTAGGCAAATTTAGATAATTTGATTTGATACATCCCAGTTTAATGTTTTCGTTTATGCTTTCTTTTCATTAGTAGTAAAACTACAAACTCGATTTTTGAAATCAGAAATGGGAATGTGAAAATGATGGTTAGGAAACGTTAACCCTTTCGGGGCCAAATCCTCCAAATTTGTGCAATTTTTTTTTCAACTGTGGTCGTCTTTTATAGTATTTTTTTCCAAAAAAATGCCATTCCAATGGATAAAGTTAATCTGGGCGTTCAACACCTAAAGTAAAACGAAAAAATTTAAACAACCAAGCTATGTATTATGAAATTTTAGAAAACAATTTCGGCCTTTTAAAAATATAAATTAAATATATAATAAATAAACGTATACTACATATAATGCAAGAACTATGAAGCCTTCCAGTTTACAACGTCCAGATTCTTTTTTTTTTCATCAAATTCAACAAAATGACCATAACTATCGAACGTGAATTGCTTTAACGGTTTTAATTCAATGTGAGCTCTATTACCTATTGTATTTTCTACCAGAGACGGTCGTACGTACGGACGGAATGCTAAAAGATCCATCACATATTTTTTCGAACTCGAAGGAATTCGGTTTGTTTTTTATACTCCATCTAATAATTGACCAGAAATCATCAAGAGCTTACATGCTCTTGATGATTATGTGTAGTGACTATTTTCTCGATCTTACGTGGTATAAATACAAGATAAGTAGGAAGTCTATTGACTAACTATTTATAAGCATTTTCCGATTATCACCCATCATCTGAATTGGATAATACCTCCATATCATTTTCAACTATTTGAGGTGGTTGCTCGTCGGTCAAAACATTTGATTTTTGAAGTCATCTTGCACTAAAAGCAAAATAAATGTCTCGATAAGTAAGAACTTAAGAAACCTTTTTCTGTTTCAATGGACATTAAAAAAATCGATTGTCTTGGAGGTGCGTAACATTCTACGTAATTTATATATATTGAAAATGTTAGATTCATTAATTTGCTTACCTTCTGTCAATAATTCGATCAATATCTGCCAATATTTTCACTTTTTGTCATTCAAATTCGAGAGCGTGTTCTGATACGATGACAAACCACGAGACATTCGTCTCTATTATATCTATTACTACTATTCTGTTATACTTGCATTAATATACAAGCAAGGCATGTACGGGATTAGTACACCAATATGTATTTCCCAAATTAG
Organism: Rhynchophorus ferrugineus; assembly: GCF_030347505.1. NCBI lineage: Eukaryota > Metazoa > Arthropoda > Insecta > Coleoptera > Curculionidae > Rhynchophorus > Rhynchophorus ferrugineus. Next base: position 20,458,383 of record NW_027472590.1, read on the forward strand.
AATAAAACTATTCTACTTAAACTAAACTTACAAATATACTTGTACACTAAACTAGTTCATGTGGTTTGGTTTGCTTCAATCTTCTGATTTCTTACGTGTTGTCCTGTAGCTGTATTGCTTTCACGTTGCTGTGATTTAGCAACCTTATTTCACGTTTTAGTGCGAAATCTTGGAACACTTCGTGTATCCCTTTGATTTCGATGTCATACTGCAGCTCTTCGTTGGTTACGTAACGGTAAGCATTGGAAATTAATTGTAGAGCTTATATTTGGGGTCTCTATAATGTCGAGCGGAACTTCAGTAAAATGAGATATTGCTAATTGTAACAATGTACATAGTACGAGTCTATATGTGTGAACAACCAGTTTTCACATCGAAAGTAAATTACAGGGAGTAACTGAGCACTGTAAAAGATCGTGTCCACAGTGGTGGACGTGACAAGTAAGGGGGAGTAAGGATAACGTGACGTCAATGTTTCGTAATGCTTCTGATTGATGTTTGATTATGGCGAATATATTCATTTTCGGTTTTTATTTTTACTAAAATTATAGTAATCACACTTGTAATTAAAAAATGAGTCTTCCAATATGTGTAATGTATGAATAATATTATAGTATTATTATAAATCGATACAATCATCGTGTCCATTACCTCTAATTGAACTAATACAATAAGGAACAGGCTTGATCTCTCAACATAACTGTAATATCAAGTTACACGATAAGATTTTACCGATACCAGTCTATCGATTCAACACGTGGTCATCCAGCGGCTACGGTCCGACCTCCCGGAACCCCGAGCTATAGGTATCTCGGGAAAGTGGTCCCATTAAATTTTCAATATCGGACGCCGACGGTAATTAGTGCGAAGGGTTGAAAGAGGGCGCCGTCGACCCTTCGCCGGAAGGAAGTCGGATCTGGGAGACGAGGCGAAATTTCGGGATCAGCGGATACGGTGCAGATGGAAAAAATGCCTCTAATAAGACGGTCGATTTAAAGGCTTGAATGCTTTATGGATAGCTCGGTCGGATAGTTTTAACGTAGGTGTACTGCTAACGGGGATTTAGCTCTTGCTGGAACGGTGATTTAATAAACAACAACGTATAAACAACGAGGATACATTAATAAACTTAATATTTTCGTAAAATGTTAAACTTGCGCGAAATTAACTTCGTAAATTTCGCAGGATATTTTATAAGTCAGCTGAGTAATTCTCGATCTAATAAAGAAGTATTATTTCTATTTCAATTAGTCTTCTAATCAGCATGAAAGTATTATGTTAGTTTAATCAATGATCATTTTAATTTTGAATTCAATTTAGTGACATTGATTTTGTCATTTACAAAACAATAGATAAAAAAAATCGTGTTTTCATTTCGCACTGCTTCTTGAGGAAAAAATTAAAAAATAAATTTTAAATATTCGTATGCTGACTTTAAACGTGGTCGTAGGGATACCGATGATGCAAAACGCAGTGGACGTAATAATACCAGAAAACATAAAAAAAATCCACAAAATCGTTTTGAGTGATTGAAAATCATGATTGATAATGATTGAAAAGATGCGTGAGTTAGTTAATATCGTAAACGTATCAAAGGAATGTGTTGGTTTTATATTGCATGAGTTTGAGAACGTTCTGTTCAAAAGGGGGTGCCGCGATTGGTCACTGTTGACCAAAAACGTTTTTTTCTCAAGCTTTTATTGACTTTATATAATTAATGTTTTTAGAGTTTTGTGTAGTCATTAAATATAAATTGTCGTAATGGAAGACCATATATTTCTTCTTGATTAATTCTGTCAATTCAATCAATTATTAATAGTTGTGGAGTGGAGTGGCCTATACGGGGGATGGGCAAAAGGATATAGACACATGACGTATACTCAATTTTATTTATCAGTAAAATATGTTAAACCTCCCTTTCAAGTTGGTTCTTCTTAAAATAGTTGAAATTCTTCACGGAATTAATTTTTAGAATATATGAATTGCTTTGCGGCCAATTGCTTCAAAGATGTTCGATATAGAAATCTATTCCTCACTCTTTGATCATATTTTATTGCCGCATTAAGATCTTGAAATGTGGCAATCTTTCAGCAATATGTTAGTCATAGTAAAAACTTCGCATACGCAGTAATGTGATGGCCAGTTATGTGAATAGGAGGACCAGCTGAATATTACGATATTGCCGCCCATATCATAATAAAATCTCCCCTTTGTCTAACTGCAAGAAGCAGGCAGTCCAAATTGTAGGTTTATAATTATCATACCACTTCTTTCGCAGTTTAGTGTTGGTTCCCGCTATAATAGGTTCCGCAATAGCAAACAATTTATGAGTGTTAGCTTTGTGAAGTCCAGCCATACTGTTTTTGTCGAAATAGTATTACTCAACTGAGTGTTGAGGTCTGCTGTCATCCTTGTCGCAGTACTTTTATTTTGTCTGGCTGTAACGTTTTTCAGTCATTTAACTTTGGGTTTTGCCCACTATTTCTCTTTAGCGCTGATTGTTTATCATATTTTCTCGTGAAACGTTAAGTATTTAGCTCTCTTCGTCACAGACGCCCTCCTAAGCCAGCACGAACACTTTCGACCTTTAACAGATCGCATATTTCACTGATCACTTGTTGAACATTTTCAGAACAAAGTCTACAATATATTGAAATACAAGCTTGAAGACTGGACATGTAAAGTGAGCCATACATAGGCTTCGCATTATTTACATGAAGACAGTGTTATCAGAATCCAACAAATTGTACTATATTGCATGGTGTTCATATTATTTTGCCTTTAAATGTCATATCTCCTATAAATAGCACCAGTTTCATTTAGTGAAATAATTCGAAAATGATTCTTTAAAAATAATAACGAAGCGTAACAATAACTTGATAAACTTTGTGATCTATCTATGTTTCAGGATAAATTTATGTTTGAAATTTATTATTTATGTGTAAGTGTGTGTGTGTGTGTGTGTGTGTGTCATTAGATGACGGTACATTTGTACATAGTATAATTCAATATGTCAAAAATTCATTATGCTTAATAAATATACCAAAAACATGTCCTCCTCACTAATACGATTTAAAGTAATTGCTATAATAATTATAATATACGTTGTAGAATTTTCACTTGCTGTAATATTTTACAAATATGTTGTCATTTATATAAAATATGTCAACAAACCTTGTACATGTAGTGACAGTAATTTCGCCCGTAATGAAGAGCATCCCGACGGGATACTTGTTAAAGATGACATCGTTAAAAATTTCAATAAAAATGAGTGACGTACAGCTGGAACTAATTCACCAATAATTATATATCGAAACTTATAAAATAAATTTTTAAAAAAATTATTTGTAGTCTTGGAGCGACTGCACAGTCTTGCAGCACATTTGTATTATTTAGCGACTCTTTAAACACTTAATTTTAACGAACACTATCCGAAATTTTATATGTTATAAACTTTATTAAAGAACCTTTAACCCCAGCGAGATTCAATCCTAGTACAAACTTATATTATTGTTGTGTTTTGTCGAAATTATTTTTTTTGGAGACGCTTAACATGGTATCTCGAATTCTACCGAATCGATTTACTTGAAATTTAGTTTGAGACTTCGCTATATCTACTTTTATTTCACCAATGTAAAAATATAATAGAAATTGGATTTTTACTGCTACTAAACGTCACGGAATTGTTAAAAAAAGATAATAAAATATATCTTGTTTTTTCGGACTGCTGTAATTTTTAAACTAAATTTCTGTTCATATCCATTATCAACTTGAGTAATCTTCCCAAGGAAGGACCTAACGTACTTAATTAATGAAAAACAATAATTTCCAATCTTATGCAGTGCTTATAGTTAAAAAAAACATCGCTTTTTAAGAATAACTTAGAATGAAAGTGTATTGGAATGTTTTCCTTAAAGTAAATAAAGCATCCTTTAGTGACTAAGCCCGTTTTCATTCAGAATGATTGATATTGGGCGCTTATATATTGTTTTAAAAAATGTTATATTTTCCCCTGTAAGAGCGAGTTTTGTTTGTTTATATGTTCTTAATATTTTTTCTTAAAAGGTCGACAAAGACATATACCCTTCAAGGATATCACTAATTGTTTTGAATATTTATGGTATTTATATTTCCATATGGTAATTCGATATTTTAGAAGTTTCTTAAATTTTTGAACATTCGTGTTTTGTAAAAAGGCTTTAATTATATTTTTGGTATTAGCGACATTAGCGGGTATTCAGCAAGTGAGACTATTATAAGGAATTACATTGTTATGAATGTTATCCCAAAATATCCATGGGATGTTAGAAACTAAAATGGCCAAAGTAACTGATGTGTAGTTATAAATTATTCATAATTTTAAGCATATATAAACGCCACTGATGATACTCAGTGATTTCTCCTGGATTGATGGTGACAGCGTATCTAGCGTGCTTGACTTTAGTCTTTCCATTGTGTCATTTCACATCCATCATAGTTGGGATTAGGATAAGTGAGGGCACGATTTTATTTATTGATTCATTTGTGATTCGCTTTACACTAGCGATGACTACTAAACCTAATGGCAGGATATTGCGCGTCTTCTTCATTGCACGTCCGTTACTATTAATGATATGGTAGAATGTCGCTTGTTATTTTTGGTTGTTGGTCCCCTCGTATCGTGTGCTCAAGTTATACTTCATTTTAACATTCTTTTTTCGATATTTTCCTATAGCCTTCCTTCAAAATTAAGTACCTACTTAAAATTTTATTAAAAATAATTAAAAGGTTACTGTTAAATATATATGAAATATAATTTTTTTTGAAACAGAGATATATCGGCTAACAAAATTATTGATATTTTTTCGGCATCTGATTCCTATGACGTAATGGTTAGGTGCGAACTTTCCCAACACTGTCCTGTTAAACACGGACTTGAATATTTCAGGAATGCCAACAAATATTGACAACTCTTGAATTGGGAAATCCCCATTCGATGACACGTTCAGCGTAATCCTGCCTCAGACATTAACTCGATTGCAGCTCTGATTGGTATCTGATCTCGATCGATTTGATATTTTCTACGTAGAAAATAGTTCGCGTCGTTTTTGAAATTTTATTGAAAATTCTATTATGTAAATGCTAGTTTTTACGTTAGTATTAATGTTAGTTAAATTTTCATGAAGATGAATCTGAAATGGAATTATTAGATTTCTTTGTCATGCGCCTTGTCGACTTTCTTTCGACCATTTATGATAAATGGTTTATTTATTAGGTTTTAAAATTGATTGCTGTATATTTACAAAATTTTTAAATGCATTCTTTAAATTAATTTTAATTTTTGATATTTGATAGATTAACATTTAACAGGTTAATTTAAAAGTCTCCGGCCTACCATAGTAAATCACATTTTTTTTGGCAAAATTAGATTTTTTATTAAACATAATTCCCTTCAAGGGTGATAAACTGACTACACCGACCCTCCAACTTTTCGATACCTTTTTGTAGTACGATTTACCCTTTGCTTCAAAATAGGCCTCAGTTTCGGCGATCACCTCTTTATTTGACGAACATTTCTTCCCAGCGAGCATTATCATGAGAACAGGAAATAGTCGCTGGGGGCCAGATCTGGAGAATACGGAGGATGAAGAAACAATTCGAAGCCCAATTCATGGATTTTTGCCATCGTTTTCACTGACTTGTTACACGGTGCATTGTCTTGGTGAAGCAGCACATTCTTTTTCTTTCTTCAAATGCGGCCGTTTTTCGGTGAATTCGTCCTTCAAGCGATCCAATAATGTTATGTAATAGTCTCTGTTGATGGCCCTTCTTTTTTCAAGGTAGCCAATGGGAATTATTCTATGCGCATCCCAAAATACAGATGCCATAACCTTGCCAGCCGACTGTTGCGTTTTCCCATGCTTTGGAGCGGGTTCATCGTGTGCAGTCCACTCGGATTGCAGTCGATTGGACTTAGGAGTGTAGATGGAGCCATGCTTCAATCCATTGTCACATATCGACGCAAAAACTCGGGTTTATGACGCTTGATAATCTAAGTTTTGGTCAAAAGGGCGCTCGTGCCGTAACCACTTTGCACAAAGCTTTCTACAACAATTTACGCTCCGCTAAAATAAAATGTCAGATTTTGTACCTGAAAAACGAAAACGAAAAGAAAAGAAAAACGCCGCTTAATGTTGTCTGGTAGCCGCTGGTAGAAGCCTTGCTGGTTGGTACGGTGAGTGTATTTCAACCATAAGAAACGTAGGCATTTCTACCTAGTTTGCTTCGGTTACAAAGTTGGTATCGTATATTATAGACTATTTAATTCTAGAAAAATAGTTAATACTAATAGCTACCAACGAAAAATTGCCAATTTGAACTGTGCATTGATTGAAATCAGTCCGCAATAGATTCGAAAACGTAATAAGGTGATTTTGCAGAATTTTTAACGCGTTTTGATCAATATACCCACCTAAGAAAATGTTAAAATCACTCGGATGGGAAGCTTTATGGTACCAACTGTATTCTTCAGACCTAGCTCCATCGCGTCAATCACCTGACACGACTATCACCTTTTTGTATCGATTGGGCACGCGCTTGATAGCGTAATTTGGCCGCCTTCGCTGAAATTAAAAAGTTGCTCTATAAATGGTTTAGCTCAAAGGAAAAACTTCTTTTGGAATGGTATCTTGGATTTTTCATGGATTTTTGCCATCGTTTTCACTGACTTGTGACACAGTTCATTATCTTGGTAAAGCAGCACTTTCTTTTCTTCAAATGCGGCCGTTTTTCGGCGATTTCGTCCTTCAAAGGGTCCAATAACGCTATGTAATAGTCGCTGTTGATGGTCCTTCTATTTAAAGGTAGTCAATGAAAATTAATCCGTGCGCATCCCAAAATACAGACGCCATAACCTTGTTAGGCCGACTGTCGCATTTTAGCACGTTTTGGAGCGGGTTAATCGTATGCTGTCCACTCGGATGACTGTCGATTGGACTTCGGAGTCAAATGATGGGGCCACATTTCATACAATGTCATATATCCACACATCAACTCGAGTTTATTATGCTTGATCATCTTTAAACAGTGCTCCGACCGTCGTTGAAGTCGTTGTTTTTGGTCAAAAGTGAGCTCGCACCCTCTTTGCACAGAGCTTTTGCCTAACCAAATATTCGTGAATGATATGATGTACAAGTTCAGTTAATATCTCTAGAGTATCTGCGATTTCATTCAGTTTCAATTTACGGTAATTCAAAATCATTTTTTGTTTTTTTTTTTTAGTTTTCGTCGGACAACCTCTTTTGGGCGTCCACTGCGTTCACCGTCTTCAGTGCTCATTTCACCACGTTTAACTGAGCATACTTGATGGTTGATTTTCCTCGGTCAGTGTCCGGAAGCTCGGCATTAAGCCAGGTTTTTGCTTCAACTGCATTTTTTCCCTTCAAAAAGCAATATTTTATCAACACGCGAAATTGCTTTTCATCCATTTTTTTCACAGTAACAAAAGTTGATTCATTCAAAATGCTACAATTCACATTCATAAACAAATGATACGACAGCTGTCAAATTTATACACGCATATTTTGGGGGTTAGTGCTAACTAAAAAGTGCCAGTGCCATCTATGTGTCAGGCCGGGGACTTTTCAATTGACCTGCTAATAATTAAATAATCACTATAATTCGAAATAAAATATAATATATCTAATAAAATATAAGAAATAAATTGAACATAAACTTTTTATATTAAGGAAGCCATTTTTTTATTATGAAATTAATATGTTATTGGTAATTTAATAAATTTTAATTTTGCTTGATCGGCTTGATATTGAATTGTTCGGAAACTTGAAGAAAAAATTGTCAAAGAATCAGTTTGGTTGGAAATATAAAGCGTATAGTACTTCCAATACTATTATAGAAAATATGACTTATTATATATATATATATATATATATATATATATATATATATGTATATATATATATATATATATATATATATATATATATATATATGTATATATATATATATGTATATATATATATATGTATATATATATATATATATATATATATATATATATATATATATATATATATATATATTATAACTATAAACTGATTTATTTTTATTCATTTTAATGCGCCATTTTACTGTCCAGCATTGTATTTTACACATTCATTGAATGATGGGGGTCCCGTCTACAGCAGGTTTCAACTGGTCCCAATGCAGTTTCATGTGGCAAACCTGCTTATATTTTCTTCAAATTAAAATAGGTATCTCCTTGTTCGACTGTGAAATATCAGTCTTTTATATATGACTTTGACATTTTTGAATATAAATCAAGGAAAATCATTTTATTTTTATGCTTTGAACCCTTATGGCAATTTTTACCGAAAGTTTGAGCAACATCTAAACACATTTTATTTTATTTTAACCCGATGAATCTTGTAATGTTGTTTTCTGAAACCAGATTGATATTTTGCGTCGATAATTTTCATCAAGTTTCACCCTTTTCAATACAAGTTTTTTCAAATAATTTGGAAATTGTAGGCTATAGTGATATTGGCCGATGCGACGCTGTTTTTTTGAGGTGACTTTCCTTGTTTAGGGATCATAATTGCATCAGCCACTTTGTACATTTTGTGGTATGAATGAAGCATTTATTAGGTTTATATCTTAATCATAGAGTAATAGAGATGCAACTCAATAGGGGACTCTGGCGCAAGCGAAAGTTTTGCTTTGCCCAGCATCCAGACAGAGCCATAATAGGCCATTTAAGTAATTTGATTGGTCATTTTAAATCTCTATTATAGGCATCTGTAAGAAAAATATTTTACTGTAAAGACATTTGATTGGCTCATTAGTAATATTTGGCACGTGACAGCCTTGATGTCATGTTTAATTAACCAATGAAATTTAAATAAAAGACAATTTTTTTCTGAAATAAATTTATTAAATTAAATTCATTAAAATATACATATAAATATAACATTTAAAAATAAATAAATATAAATATAATATAAAAATAAATATACCTATAAAATATAAATATTATATACATATATATAAAACCATAAGCAAAAAACTTTGGTACATTGCAAATCAAAATTATCTATTCCATATTTCCTTTAGTACTTTTAATATTTTTTCCGAAAGATCATTATAGAATGTACAATTGAAGGGTTTTAAATTTACTTTTTTTTAAACATTTGAATTTTAAAGCAATTTTGTTAGAGCCTGGGGCACGCGATATTGTCTTGCCTCTATAAAATCAGTCTCAATATCTGGGTCCACTGATTTATTCATAATTATATGTAAACAAAAGTCACTCTTAATTTCTTTTTTAAAAAGTTTTACAAAATAACCTGAGATGTACACTACGATACACACGGTACAAGGTAAAACTTTGTTTGCCCTTATAGGAACATCTGGTCTGAAGTTATAGAGTCGAGTAATTAACAGTAAGAATGAGCAAAAAGGATACTGGCTGAACGAATACAAACTTTACCATTACTTTCTGGAGTTTGTTCAAATGTCGATGATACTTGCTTCGAACACCCTGGTTGTGGGCTTGGAACGATAGAAATAGGCACTACAAATATAGTAAGACAGCTGAGAAATTAACGGTAACAATTATGAATAGAAATGTGACTGACTCCTTCAATTTACTTTCTATATAATTTTGTATTTGATCCATTTCCATTTGTGCATCTTCTGGGCTCGTGGTATTATTTTCACCATCACTAAATTGTTCATAAGCACTTAAAGAAAAGTTTAAATGTATCACAAATATGTCTCACATGGTAACGATCATAAATCTGTTTTATGTTTAACAACCAGTTTAGGATTTTTTTACTCATTTCTTACAGATCGCTTATTTAACGGAAAACGATGATGCATTTCCTCACTATCTGTGAATCCGGGCACACAACACTTCCTAGAACGGGAATGCATTTCAACTACCGACTTGTATATAGTAATAAAATAAAATAATAATTTAATGTATAAACGTTATAAAAAGCTAACACACTGTTTTCAATATAGGGCACATTGAATATGCTGTGCAAAATAAACAAACCATAGAACGAAATGAACCAATCAGATTCCGTCGCGGCCCTTAACATAGCGAATAAAACAAGTATTATGTTAAACGTAGCGACATCTACATGTTGGAAGTCGCGAAACATTTCGCCAAAATTCCCTATGAAGTTAAATATCTATTTCTCTATGATCTTAATAAGTCATTTTCGTTGAAGTGCCTTTAATAGTTTCCCGGCAACTAAGTCAAAAGTAACTAAAAAGGTGTATCTAATTAATATAGAATAATTATAGAAAATTATGTCATCTTATATATAAGATTTGTGTTTATTTATTTGGAATATACATGAGCATTTGGTTGTTATTTTATGTATGAGGAGATAATGAATAATTGTTATTCAATCAGAAGATATAGAGGATATCAGTAGAATTTTGAAAGACAAATAAACAGAGATAATATAATAATAAGAAATAAGGAAACAAATAAGGAGAAATATGTTCATATCAAAATGGAAATGGATGGAATCTCAACAACGAAGGAAACAAGAACTATACATAAAATGGTAAATATGCTTTAACATGAAAGAAACTTGTTAATTAATTAGTTGGATTAGGCTTCCAGAGGATATCACTACATAGAAAACGAGGTAAAAACTATACAACATTACTACAGGTGGTGTGGAAAGGAGTTAAAATATCTGCATTAGATGTACTACAATGTTACAGGTCAGTCAAATCAACAGGTCAATTGAAAAGTCCCCGGCCTGACACATAGATGGCGTTACTACATTTAAATCTATATGTTTTTAGTTAGCTCTAACCCTCAAAAGATGCGTGTATAAATTTAACAGCTGTCGGATCATTAGTTTGTGAATTATAACATTTTGAGTGTAGCAACTTTTGTTATTATGAAAAAAATTGATAAAAAGGAATTTCGTGTGTTGATAAAATATTGCTTTTTGAAGGGAAAAATAGTTGAAGCAAAAACTTGGTTTGATGCCGAGTGGTGAAATGAGCACCGAAGATGGTGAACGTAATGGACGCCCTAAAAAGTCGATCATTGATTAGAATGACCGTAAATTGAAATTGAATGAAGTATCAGACACTAAAGATATTAACTGGACCTGTACATCATATCATTCACGAATATTTGGGTATGAGAAAGCTCTGTGAAAAGTGGGTGCAGCGCGAGCTCACTTTTGACCAAAAACAATGACGAGTTGATGATTCGGAGCAGTGTTTGAAGATGGTCAAGCAAAATAAACCAGAGTTTTTGTGTCGATATGTCATAATGGATGAAACATGGCTCCATCATTTCACTCCGAAAGTCCAATCGATAGTCATCTGAGTATACTCCATACGATGAACCCGATCCAAAGCGTGGAAAAACGCAACAGTCGGTTGGCAAGGTTATGGATTCTGTATTTTGGGATGAGCATAGAATAATTTTCATTGACTACCTTGAAAAGGTGCCATTAACAGCGACTATTACATAGCGTTATTGGACCGTTTGAAAAACGGACATATTTGAGGAAAAAGAAAGTGCTGTTTCGCCAAGACAATGCACCGTGTCAGAAGTCAGCGAAAACGATTGCAAAAATCCATTAATTGGGCTTCAAATCACTTCCTCATCCACTATAGTCTCCAGATCTGACCCTCAGCGACTCTTTCCTGTTATCAGATCTCAAAAGAATGCTCACTGGGAAGAAGTTTTTGTTGAATGAAGAGTTGATCTCCGAAACTAAGGTCTATTTTGAAACAAAGGACAAATCGTACAACAAAAAGTCCAAGGTGATATGACAACATTGTGACATTCTGACGTCATATATTCAGGTGACGTGAGTTCATTGTTTTATTGTTTCTAAAAATCGACTATGTCCAGATAGTAAAATTTGTTTAATAGATTAAAGCTCAATAAACAAGTTGTTCTGATTCCTTTGATCTTGTTAGTCGCCATTTTTTGTCTCATTTGAGGTCTCGAGAATCTATGATGGATTATTCATTGGAGCTAATTATGGTTCCATTACAGACGTGCCAATTTAGTTATTATTTATTATATTGATGCCAACGATATGTTACTTTGAGAGAGTGATGGTCGAGAGGTAGTTATTAAGCCTCTCCTATATATTAGTCTTGCAATCGTTAAATTACGTTTGGTGTTCCACTTCAGAGCAGAATTCGGGGTTTTCGGAGCGCCAAAGTAATTATTTATGGAAAGAAAATAGGTGTTCGATCTACCTTAGACCGAGACCAGACCAATTTTCTGCCATTTGAATCGCACAGGCGGATCACGATGTTAGATGGCTGCGGCGGGTAGGGAGGGGGGTCTCCTTAATCGTCCCAACGATCGGTTTAGTTGTCTGAAGTGGGATTACGGCAGACGTGTCATCAAATGAGGACTCGGCATTTCGAACGCCGTCAATATTTGTTCGCACTCTTGAAATATTCATGTTCGTGTCTGACGACCGAGCGTCTGGATAGACCAGACTAAGCTGCAGCCCTATCACTGCCGCTTTCCCATGCCTATTAATAAGTGTAAGGAACTTGTAGGGTAGGTCATTGATTGATAATTAGTGTAAAAGTGCAAGAGATTTAATTGTTGATATTTTGTCAATATATAGACAAAGTACTATTCAAGAAAACCATAAATCGTTCCGAATATCTATGGTAATTATAAATTAACTAGCGACCCGCCCCGGCTTCGCACGGGTGCAATGCTGATACTAAATTAAATACACTACAGAAAAAATATGAACGTTGTATATAAAAACATAGCGGCCCGCTCCGACTTTGCATGGGCATAAAATATATATTCCTATGTCACTCAATGAAAACATGATTAAAATCGATCCAGTATTTTTGGTTCATTCATTACTGCCCTTGGCCTGCACGCATTAAATTTGGAGTAAAACAATTCCTCTTCCCTTATACTTACTATGAAGATTTCCTGCTATCTTTGGAATATCTTAATTCATACAATTTTTATTACATTACACAAATTTAAACGCAAATTTTAAATTTGTAACATCTCCGGAAATATTTGTTTGATTTACATGCTGTAAGGAACCATATTGATCTATATTAATTGCACACTGTATTTAAGGTACATAATTCGATAAGGATTAATGCCGTATTGCTTAAAATAGCTTCGTAAATAAGCCATTTTCTCACGTAAAAAGTAAACAATAAAAATGGTTAATGTGGGTTATCCCTAAAAGATAAACATATACCATCGCGGACTTTTTTGTAGACCTTTTTATGGTGTACAATACTGTAGTACATTAATTTGATCTAACTCGTAGGGTTAGGCAGCGTTTTTGCTAATTGCTAAATAAGCCTAAAAAAATAGGTTAATTTACGACATCACGTTAGAAACCTCTAAAATTAGCAATGTTGCCTTAATATATTATGCATGTATTATACATATAAACCTTCCTCTTGAATCACTCTATCTATTGAAAAAAACCGCATCAAAATCCGTTGCGTAGGTTTAAAGATTTAAGCGCACATAGGGATATAGGGACAGAAAAGGCGACTTTGTTTTATACTATGTAGTGATAAAATAAATTTTGGGTCATTTATATTTAAAAAAAAAGGTTTTATCGATAATATAAAGCATCTAAGTGGGATTGTCGCTTCTTTTTAATTGTAGAATTCGCCGCCTTTGCGAATACTTAGCAACAGAAATACTCACCATGATTACCAACGTTGTTGATGTATTTTTGTGGACTGTATTTGGCAGACGTGATATCTTAACATGTCCAAAAGATGTCAGAACTTCATAAGATTTCATTTCTGAAGACGCGATGCTCAGAGTCACTTTTAGAGTAACTTTTTTCTTATTCAATTGATTTTTCTGTATTTTGTCGTTGAGCTTCATCGAATGGCGAGTTTCTTCACAGAGTTTTCCAATTTTCTCTTTTGAATTCCCATTTATTATTTATTAAATCTCCGTTTATTTCTCTCTAAGTATTAGTTTCTATTTGTTGTTTCTATTTCTTATTTTCTATGTATTATTCTCTATTTCCTATTTATTATTCATTGATCATCCTCTATTTATTTCTTTATTTATTTATCCATTCATATATTTTATTCTCCCCTATTTTATTATTTCTTCGTATCTTCATATATTCTCTATAATTCTTAAATTAGGGTAAATTAAAGTTAATGGTTTATGCTCGCAACTGTAAATATAAATTATAACTATTTTTAACGCTAAAATGGCCAAATTTGCTTATGTGTAGTTTTTATCTATGGATAATTTGAAACATACATAAACGCCACGGATAGTGGTTCCTGCTGGCTCTTGGTGGCTGTGAATCTATCTGTAATCTATAGTGTGGCCTATCATCGGCTGGAGTTGAAGATATGACTGCATAATAGAAAGAGTATTGCTTATTTATTTACTTGAGACTTTAGCTTAATCCTAGCGAGGCCTAAGGTTAGTAGGCAATGGCAAGATCCAAGTGCTTGCTTCCCTTGATCTCATTGCATGTTCATTATTGTTAGTATTAGGGTATAAGCTTGTATGTAGTACGTTATCTTGCCTTCGTGCTGTGGGCAGATATCATACTTCATCCTAGGATAGTATATTATTGCTATCACAATCATTCATCAATTATCGCTATTATCGGTTATATTATATACTATATCGATGTTATACATAAACGCCAACAGAGGTGGTCCCTGTCGGTGCTTGTTGACATATTATCTAGCGTATTTGCCTTTAGCTTTTTTTCTTGTACGAAATGCACGTTTATCAAATTCGGAGTTAGGAGAAGTGCGCATTGTACCTTCATCATCAGTTGGAGCTGAAGAAGTGAGTGCACAATAGCAAGAGTATTGATGGAGTGGAGATTTTAGATTTATCTCAACGAGTACTACTATCCGTAATGCCAGGATCTCGTATGTTTGCTTCCCTTGATCTCATTGCACGTCCACTATTGTTGGTGTTAGGCTATGAACTGGTACGTCGTTATCATTGCGTTACCTTCCATTTATACCGTGTGAACAATTTCATCATAGCATAGTTGAATATTGATTTTTATGATTGTCCGTCAATGTTGTTGGGTACTATGGATTAAGATTATTGTTAACAATCCTGGTTATTTCATCATTGCTATTGATTAACATCGTCACCGCCTGCTATTGATATTATCAATACCATCCGTTATCAGTAATTGTCGGTACATTTATTTATCCATACTATTATTCATCAGTACTATGATGTGCCAGCAAAGTTAATTACCCGTAATTTCAGCTGGCAGTATTTAACTCTCAGTAGCGTTATATTTCAATATTACCGGACATTAGAAGTATCTGTCATGATAATTATAGATTTCATTTATATTTCATGTATATTTTAGATTCAACTTTATCATTAAACATTAGTTGCACAGGTACGTTTTCATAATATTTTCAGAACTGTCACCAACGACCATCTCGACATCAAGATCTCGCAAGTTTCCATTTGTTTTACCTATTTTGCCATCTATTATGTAACTAGTTGCTAAATCATTTATTTTGATCTGTGTTTTTTTATATTTAAGACGTTAAATTGTGTTATTAAACATTATTTTTATTTTACGCCCTGGGTTTAAAGTCAGTCCTACATTTGTTATGAATTATTGAATTCATTTTACGGCAATATGAATATTTACTTTTATTTTAGGATTAGAGTGTTCATAACTTGCTCATTCAAATTATATTGATCAAGATGATAATGATGCACATTGTTAAGTAAATTTTGTAAGTAGTTTTTAAATTTTCAAACATACGTAGGTCATCACGATTGTCACCGCTATTTTAATTATAGATATATTATCTATATTGAGAACAGTTGGCTCAGTTATATAGCAGAGCTCTAGAATTGCCAGAGAGAATATTCTTGGACGTTATCCAAGCCTTTGATAAATATTTTGCATACAGGAATCACATATAATCTTCGTAAAATCGACCCAAGCAATACGATTAACTCTTACTCAGATATAGTAAATGCATTTGGGATAATGCTGTAATTTTATCAAGAAAAATATGCACAGACAATAACAGCATCCTCATATATCATACGCATACGCAGTAACCAACAGTCAGATCCAACCTAGTACGCAGACAAGCCATTACAGCAAGAACAAAATAGCCGTCTAGAATGCTAATGGAATTCGAATTACGGATTCCGAAATACAAGCTGTATCACACAAAACACACAGATAATAAATCACATGGAAGAACATCTATCATTATCCGTGAAAACATAAAACACCGTGAAAGAGAGAAATTTAGCGAGGAATATTTACAAGCCACCAGTGTAGCTAGTGTAGAAGTGCACGGGCTAATACAATGAGTGCTATCTATTGTCCTTTTAGGTGGACAGCAACAAGTCTGAACAATACCGCGGTTTCTTTAACACGCTGGGTAATAGATTCATTGCCGGAGGAGACTACAATGTAAAAGATGTAATGTGTGATTTTAGATAAATAACACCAAAAGGCAGAAAATTGGTCAAAGCAATGAAGGCACATAATTTACAGCTTATCTATACTGGTGAGCCAATATATTGGGCGTCAGATAGAAATAAGGTTCCCGATACCATAGACTTTTGTGTTACACAAAATACTGAGACCAAAGCGTGCAAAGCTGAACAATGCTTTGATCTCTAATCTGATCACTCACCTGTTATTATAACAGTCAACCCAAATATTATCAACAAAACAAAACCACCTTCTTTGCATAACATCAGAACTAACTGGCTATTTTTAGAGATAAATTAGACAGTTTAATATTTCTAAATTTACCTCTCAAAACAGAAAGATATACAGACATAGCAGCAAAAATATAACAAAAACTATACAAGAAGTCGCATGGTACACAATACCTAAGAGCGCGACATATCATAATTTTAATTATATGTCATCTACAATTAAACAAAAAAATGCCAAAAAGAGAATATCGCGAAAACTGGCAACAAAGCAGAACAGAAGAAAACAAGAGAAAATTCAACAAGGCAACAAAAGAGCTGAAAAGGCTGAGAAATAATTAACAAAATAAAGGAATTTATAACTGTTTAGAAAGTATAACGCCAACTGATGCAACGGAATAGTCTCTCTGGAAAGTAACAAAAAAGATTAAAAAACCTCAACAACATAATCCACCTATTAAAATTGACAACAGTACCTGGTCTAGGTATGATAAAGATAAAGCGGTTAATGTTAAAGTTTTCTCTAAACACTTAAAAAGAGTATTTAATTCTGAAACAAAACAAAACCACCTTCTTTGCATAACATCAGAACTAACTGGCTATTTTTAGAGATAAATTAGACAGTTTAATATTTCTAAATTTACCTCTCAAAACAGAAAGATATACAGACATAGCAGCAAAAATATAACAAAAACTATACAAGAAGTCGCATGGTACACAATACCTAAGAGCGCGACATATCATAATTTTAATTATATGTCATCTACAATTAAACAAAAAAATGCCAAAAAGAGAATATCGCGAAAACTGGCAACAAAGCAGAACAGAAGAAAACAAGAGAAAATTCAATCTGAAATATCCACAACAGAAGAAAATAAGATAGTTGACTTTCTTAACACTCGGTTTCAAATGAATTTGCCACATGAGATATTTACTGTTAACGAAGTAAAACAAAAAATTGTTAAAGAAATCAATGTTAAAAAGCTCTTGGTTTTGACCTATTTACTGGAAACCTGGGAAAAAATCAAAAGACGTCTCCTCCTGTCGTCTTATAAGCCTGTTACTTGTGATCTCTAAACTTTTTGAAAAAACTATACATTAAGAGACTCAAAATAATGGTAGAAGAGAGAAATATTACTCCAGACCATCAATTTGGCTTCCGTAATAAACACGGAACAACAAAACAAATACATAGATTAGTTAACCAAATAAAGACTTAAACGATAAAAAATATTGCTCCACTGCATTTCTCGATATATCTCAGGCCTTCGACAAGATGTTGCACACTGGACTGCATGTTAAATTGAAAAAGTTTTTTCTCCATATGCGCTTTCAACTGCTGAAATTATACATCACCGACATATAATTTATTGTCACACAGGGTGACCCAACAGGTTAAACAGGTGTCAAACATAGATGATCCAATATATTCGGGTGTTACGCAGGACAGTGTTATTGGCCCATTGTTATATCTATTGTATACAGTTGACTTACTGACCTCAAGAAACAATGTTGCAACATATGCTGACGATACAGCGGTTTTACCATCAGGCAATGTATATATCGGCCACAAGAAACCTCCAACTTGATCTTAACATATTCGGATTGTAGTTGAAAACGTGCATCAAAGCAAATGAGACAAAATCTACCCATGTAACATTCACCCTTTGTAGAAGAACATGTCTCTCAATAAAATTGAATAATCATGAAAATAATCATAAAAACATATAGTTACAAAACGCAAACAGCTTTGGCTTAAACTAAATCAAATGTATTAGCTAATAGGGCGTAAATCTAAAGATAACAAAATTTTGCTGTATAAGTCAATACTTAGGCCCATTTAGACCTATGGCATTGAACTGCGGGGCTTAGCAACTATAACATAGCTATGCTCCAGAGGCTCCAGAATAAAGTGTTGCGAGTCGACGATGACTGCCCCATATTACGTATCCAATAAACTGATTCAGCGCGATATCCCCTTAGAACCCATAACCGTTAGTGCGGAGTACTCTAAAAGACGAAGAAGAGATAATCTCTATAGACTTCAAAATAAGTTAGAATAAGATATTTAAAAAAAATTAGATTAGATTTAGAAGATTTAGATTATAAATTGTACATCATTGTACTGATGCGATTTTGTACATCTCAGGATAGTTATATTAAGAGATTAATTTAAAAAGACAATGACAGAAGAAACTCATTGGAAATGCGGCGATATCGAGATGACTTGATATGTAAACACTGTAACATTGCACCAGGAAACATTGCGACGTTTTGACGTCATAAATTTAGGTGAGGTGATTTCATTGTTTAATTGTACGAAAAATATATTACTATTATTAATATTATACATCAAATATATTATAAGTATTGTCAAAACAAGTATTATTAACATAACATATAATTTTTCAATTATTGCGTATGCTCTATTATGAAAGAAATATGATTAACTTAATAAATTGTAGTCGAATTTCGGCCACCAGCTAAAATTAATTAAAATACATTGATTTATTTAATATGGTACTAAACGAGGGACACGTTTTCTTTAATATAAATAAGGTAATGGTAATGATATTAGGGAGTAATAATGTTAAATCGGGTACCTTCTGTCGACGCTACGTTCGAATTAGTTATGGCTGAAGTGGGGTTATGCGAAACGTGTTATCGAAAGGGGATTTGGCATTTCAAACGTCGTCAATATTTGTCCGCATTCCTGAAATATTCATGTCCGTGTCTAACTGGCGAACGTTGGGATAGGTGAGACTAAATTGCAGAATCTATTGCTTATATATCAGCACATGCCGCCCTATGAACTGAAGGAAATAATCGGAAGCATCTTATTAATATTACAGTATGAGTTATCCATAAAATATAATTGTAACATTTGGTTAGTTGACTATTAATTATTGAGTAACATTATATAGGGTAACGTCCCGTTTTGTTGACATTGATTTTAAATAGTTCTTAGTCCTTTAATCAGTTTATTACCTCATTTTTATAACTTTTTTAATTGTAGAAGAGAAAAGTCATGTAATTATAGATAAATCTATATAAATAAAATTAAATTATTACTCTTAGCGTTTCCATAATCTGCTTCATATATATACATGACATGTAGAAAATAACTTCATTAAGTTATCACCTGTATAAAATATTATTCTAATTAGTTAGTCTTCTTCTGAAGCTTATTTGAAAGTTTCTATATGTCCAATAATCAGATCAGATGGTGTTAAACGTTTTGGTCTACGCATTTCACTATCACGTTGCATATTTAGATGATTAGCGAGTAGAATTGGGATGCACTGACACTCTTTCGAAGTACTTCACACAAACTAACAGGTTAACAAAACACAGGTTCTAGAGGAATATCGCGTTGTATCACTTCATTTGAAACATAGTATGAATAATCAAAAATAACTACTCTATATATTGGATCTAATTCGATATGTTCATCTGCAAGCCCGTATGCCATACTTTGTCAAAAGCCTGGGATATATATAGGAAAGAAACCGAACATAGGGAATTTCTGGAATAATTTTTCTTTTTTCTATTATATAGTTTAGCTTCTTTATGTATAGTTTTTCAAAAACTTCCAAGATTATCGGTAATAAATTTATAGCCCGGTAGGAGGTGACATCTTCTGGTATTTTTATAGGATTGAGAATCAATAATATTTTAGCTACTTTCCAGATATTAGGAAAATAATTAATTCGTAGCAAAGCATTAAATATATATGTTAATAATTTTGTACCCTTTTTTGATAATTTATCAATTTTTTTTAATAAATTTATCGGTAATATTAATCTATCTCATTATTGTTTGTTTAAATTTTTTAACCGTTAATTTCTCGTGCGGTAAGTTTATTTGAAATGGCTAATTTAGAAAACTAGTAATTTTATTTTCCTCATCTTTATGTAGTTGAGACTGGAAAGGTTTAAAAACATTTTTTAAGTGTTTTGAGAAAATGTTCGCCTTCTCTTTATTACATCTATCCCAATCATTTTGATTTATCTTAACCATCTAAGTTATGCTGTTGGAGTCTCTTAAGCTTTCTTGTTGTTTTCCACAACGAATAGTCTGTAGCCTCAGTTAGTGTAAAATTTTCTAACTATTATTAAATGCCTTGGTTTTGTTCATTTTGAATCAGCTATTTGTGCTCTTGTATTGCCTTTTTAAATTTTCTTTTATTCTGTTCAGTTCCTAGATGTTGCCAATTCCATCGTAACTTTATTTTTTCTGCTATATTTTTCTGATTTGTACATGATATATATGTGTTTTTACTTGAAAATGTTTCACTGTTAGGAGTCGTGGAGTATGCTGCCTCCTGTATATTTTTTGTATACATATATATACTGATAGCTGGTTTTTCAACGTCAATTTCTATATGTAATCGTTATTTTAATATGATAATAGTCGCTAAAATAAAAATTAATCGCCGAAATATATGTTCGTACATAACTCCAGAACCACTTCACCAAATTGGATAATTCTTTTTTTTTGTTGTGTTCATTATTTCAGTTCATTTATTCATCAGAAAAATATTTGTACAAATAAGAAAAAACTTATGGAAAAGTTTTTGCATTTAAATATTATTATATAAAGAGAGTGATACAGGAGGCAGTTGACAAAACAATGACAGATTGACGTCCTTTTTAAGCGGTTTAAATTATAATAGGCACGATCATGTGCAACTAAATTAATACATCCATTCAGAAGAAAAGTGGAGATTTACAGGGGCAGTTAGGAAGCCTCACTGAAGAACCTAAAGGGACTCTTAGAAAATACAGCCATGCTGGTCATGCTGGACTATATTTGGTGATTTTCTTGAGATATGTTTTATCTTTTACTGAATTTCTTTATTTAATTTTTAAATGATATTAATATATGATAAAGAACGACGATTGTTTTGAATCATCTTTACCGTGTTATCTTTACGTTGTACCAAATAGGTTTGAGTATAGATTCATACAGCAATACCTTGTTATCTAATGATAATCTAATATTTTGCGCCCGATGAGCCAACATATTTGATATAATTTAAGTCCAAGTTGTTTCCGTTTAGAGAGTTTGTGCTTCTTCCATGTTAGGCGTCGATCTAAGTGCATACCAAGATATTTAACATGCCCTGCTTGGGGGAGTTGCCAGTGATTGCTATTCACTGGTGGGCTTGTTTTTCTACAGTAAAAGTTATATGGGTGGATTTTGTTTCATTGGCCTTAATGCGCCATGTCTTCAACCACTGTTGTAATTTCTCCAGGTGGGTTTGTAGGTTCATTGATGCTGTGATTGGATCTTCATGAGATACAAAGATTGCTGTGTCGTCTGCGTATGTTCCCACAGCAGTTATTTCAAGCATAAATAAGATTACGTGTTTTGAATGCCTTGTTTCACAGTTTCTATTGATATGGTTGCCTAAAATTTTCATGTTCCTTAGTATAATTGTGTGAATACTACTTACGCTTAAAGGCTTCACTACTCCAAAAACACTATGAAGCTAGTGATTGGCCAGAAAGAACTGACCCTGTTTGTGGTAAATCAATCGTTAAACATGAACTTGTTATTCCACTATAAAATTACCTTTACATATAAAACTGGTTTAATAAAAAAAATTGGATTTTTATATTCCTCTAAATTAAGTGATGTAAAATTAAAATAACATAACGCATTTTTGTTGGCCCACCAATAAGAAAACTAAAAAAAACAATGAGTTCAGTGGAAATCTTACCGCTAAAGAGTTAGAGGCTTGGTTATCTCTAAAGAAAGTAATTCGTAGAACTTGAGGTAATTTTAAAGCTGAAAATTTCGTGTTTTTGGTGAATGACTTGTTAGGAAGATGTAAAACGACGTGGTGTAGAATGCCTTTCAAAATAAATTCTTGTCTTCCCATTTCGACTTTTCCCTCCCAATCTTGTAATTGTGAGTGACCAACAAGGTGAATGCTTTCACCAGAATATAAAACAGATAGAAGAGCGTTATCAAGGAAGATGGAATGCCAAAATCTTAGCAGATTATCGCTGGTTTGTAATGAATGAGGAAAAGTGTGCACTCTGTTCATAAGATGAAAAGTTAATATTTCATCATTTTATTTTAGAATATATGGTTCATTTTTTCTATTAACCATTTGAACCAGAGCTATTTTTTGATACATTTTGTAAATTATTTTGTAATTTATTTTTTTTGTATATATAACAGGTCAAATGAAAAGTCCCCGACCTACCATAGTAAAACACATTTTTTTGGCAAAATTAGTTTTTGTTTTCGACACAATTCCCTTTCCTTCATAATAGACCTTACTTTCGGCGATACCTCTTCATTCGACGAAAATTTCTTGTCACCGAGCATTCTTTTGAGATCTGAGAACAGGAAATAGTCTCTGGGGTGCAGATCTGGGAAATATGGTGGAAGAGGAAACAATTCGTGGATTTTTGCCATTATTTTCACTGACTTGTAACACGGTGCATTTTCTCGGTGAAGCAGCACTTTCCTTTTCTTCAAATGCGGCCGTTTTTCGGCGATTTTGTCCTTCAAACGGTCCAATAACATTACGTAATAGTCGTTGTTGATGGTCCTTCCTTTTTCGAGGTAGTCAATGAAAATTATTCCATGCGCACCCCAAAATACAGACGCCATAACATTACCAGCCGACTGTTGCTTTTTCCCACGCTTTGGAGCGGGTTCATCGTGTGCAGTCCACTCGGATGACCGTCAATTGGACTTCGGAGCGAAATCATGGAGCCTTGTTTCATCCATTGTCATATATCGACGCAAAATCTCTAGTTTATTACGCTTGGGCATCTTCAAACACTGTTCCGAATCATCAACTCGTCGTTGTTTTTGGTCAAAAGTGAGCTCGTGCGGCAAACACTTTGCCCAAATATTCGTAAATTATATGATATACACCTTTAGTTGATATCTTTAGAGTGTCTGCTATTTTATTCAGTTTCAATTTACGGTCATTCAAAATAATTTTGTGGATTTTTTAATGTTTTCGTCGGTAACAACCTCTTTTGGGCATCCACTGCATTCACCGTCTTCGATGCTCATTTCACCACGTATAAAGTTAGCATTCCAATCCTTGATGGTTTATTTTCTGGGGCAGTCTCCCGAAACTCGGTATCGAGCCAAGTTTTTGCTTCAACTATTTTTTTCCTTTCAAAAAGCAATATTTTATCAACAGGTGAAATTCCTTTTTATCAATTTTTTTCACAATAACAAAAGGGCTAACTAAAAAACATATGGATTTAATTCTAGTAGCGCCCTCTATGTGTCAGGCCGGGGACTTTTCAGTTCACTTGTTATTTGTAAATATATATTTAATTTTTTTTATGAAATTAATAATATAAATATTCATATTGTCTTTATTTATTTATACTGAACTATATGCATTCTTTAAATTATCATATCTTTAAAATGGTACGTGTTGCAAAAATCCTTTTAGGTTTTTGTGTTCAGCAGGTACAATTCGACAAGAAAAACCGTTTTATTTAATTTGAATATTTGCCATTCTTTATTATAGTCAACTTTCCTATCAGTGGTAGTATCTCCCTTTTCAGCACTGGCGGCTTTCTCAATTTTCAAAATAAGTATTTTTAATAAAGTCGATTTATTATGCTACCGCGTGGTATATTAAACAGTGATTTTTTTACGTGTTTTGCGGTCACCGCAAAAAATCGTCCATATATTCCCGCTAAGACAACCATATATTAAATCAGTTATTAAAGACAGGCTCAGGTATCCAGAAAATCTAGTCCATATTATCCCTTCTCCGCCAGGCGCTCGCCGTAAATTATACGTCGACGTTGTCTCGGCGTAACGGGCGGGGAAATCCCGCAGGAAATGGTAAATTTAGCGCCGCCCGACGGCCGTAACTCAAAGTCCGAAACACTTTCGGCTTGCGGAGGCTGGCTGGCGCATTGACAACACGTCACGGGCCTCCGGTCCCGTCCGTTTGACAGATGCGCTTTGACATTGCCGTTCGCAGGCATATTATTGCCGGTTCATTTTTTTCCGTTGTTTTTTTAAAACCCCGCTGTTGTTTTTTTTTAATCCGCCGGTTTATTTTTAATTAACCGGTTACGTACGGGGTGGACTCGAATAATGGACTTTAGACGGACATAAAGGATCTCTCATTAAAATTGAACTTTAATTTACTACTATTTGGGCGGAAAACTATTAACCATGGATTCATAGACGACTGCTGCATATCTAGTGTTGGGTGCGATTGACCGGATTGGATCATCTTCATGTTGCGTTCTTAAGGAAATCAATGTTGTACGGATTCCGTGAGCTCTATCCTGGCAATTAAAAATGCAACTTTTAGTCACTCTATTATCGTTGGTATCTATAACATCTATCAGAATATTGTTGAACGGAAAAGAAGAATATTAATTGTTTGGGTCCCCAATCATGTGGGCCTCTAAGAAGCCACTCTAAGTGGTAGATGTATTCCTAGCTTTCCCTATTATAAGGATCTATATCCCATTATTACGACTAAAATCGATAGTCATGTTCAATTGGAGTGGAACTTGGTGGATAGCAATAATAAATTGTAGTTTATTAAGTAAGCCCTTTTTACTTCTACGACATTATCTACTAATAGGTATAAGCAGGTCCTGTTAAATAGGCTAATGATCGGGCATTGTCAGTTCTCAAATTCATATCTAATAACTGGCGATGTTCCTCTGTTGTGTGATTATTGTGGACTGTTTAAAACAGTGCGATATGTTTTACAATCATGTGAGGCTCTACGGTCTATTCGAAATAGACATAACATACCTAGAAATCTGAAAACCCTTTTCACTTCAAACCACATCGATAAAATATTTGATTATTTACATGAAATTTATTTACAATAATCTATCTAATTTTTTTATCTCATATTTAATTTTGTTTTGGAGAAATCAATTCTTTTTCTTATCTATTACTTTGGTCTCAATATATTATTATATTATGTGTTAAGAATTATAATTTTTTGTACTGTTATTGTTTTATATGTTCTTTTAAGTTAATTTTATTTATTTATTTATTTTTAGATTCAATCTCTCTATTGATATATTTTAAATATTAATATTTATTTATGTTTTATCTCGTTTTATATATTAATTGATTATTATTTTATTTATACAATTTATGCTTGTATCGTATACGTATTTTATACATGTTTATTCTGTTGATTCTGTTAACTAGACATACCTAATATATATCACCAAATAACACAACACTTTTGAAATGACTATAACTGAGAAAAAAAAACAATGTTGTAATAAATATAGATTATTTTCTTTTTTCTTTGCGTAAATTAATGCGCAAAGGCAAGTTGTTTATTTGAATTAATAACATGATGTTAGACAAAAAGCAAAACATTAGAGACGACAGTAAGGTGAAGCCTAGGACTGAACCTGCGCACTTGCTCTAATCTAACGTGACAGTTTTCAGAACTCGCGTCCTTTTCTACCACGCCTTTCGTACCACAGTCTCAGTTGTGGTTAGATGTCATTTTTAAGTTAATTTTATATTTATATTTTGTTGAGGTAATATAATTATTTCAATATATTCAGGCAAATAAAAAAATAAATGTAAAAAAACAAAATAAATGTTGTTTTATATGATTTTTTTTTAGCTCCATAGATCACATCAATTTTTATTTTATTTTTACAGTGAAACTTCACATTTGAATGTCTTCACATTGACGAAAAATCGATAAGATATTCTAAGTCATTAAGTCAAGTTTCATTATTTAAATTTTCATAGTTTCCATTTAGTTAGTGAGTGAAATATATGATTTCAGGCAATAAATCACGAAATCTCTGCAGAAATGTACCTTTGCTGAGCCATCTAACATTGTATTGTTGAGATGCGGGAGAGAAAACAACACATTAAAAATATATTAATTTAAAATATATTAATTAATACGTCATGGGAAAAGGAATCGCATATACTTACTATTAACGAAAAGTGTAGATTGGCTATGGATATAGACAGGAATTCTGTGATTTCAATAATAGTTCAATTAATACAATAATTTCTTCAATGTTTCTTCAATTAATGCCCATTCAATTCTTACTTCTTCATTCAAGTCAATACTTCCTTCTCCAAACAATTCAATACTTTCTCTCAGCAATACTTTATTGTTCTCGTTTTCAATAACACTCTTTTCCTCGGTGTTCAGGCTAATTACTGTCAAACTGTCTTCTCGTTGTGTATGCACAGTGTTTTATCGCTGAAGCCCCTCCCTCGGGTTCTTGGTGGTGGTGGACAAGGCTGGTCCAAGAAACCCTTCTCTGTACTCCGTTTCGTTGAGAATATCGGGGTGGGAAACACTTTTCCAACTAGAATTTCTCACGCTGATAAAACATGTGCGTTTCGGACTCTTAAGGAATCCTTAAGAGTCCGAAACGCTGGTCAATCTAGAAAACAAAAAAAACCCTCCTAAGGAATTCCCAAAAATTCCAGGATTTCGGGTCTTCTTGGTATTTATGGTTATATGCGCCATAAAAGTCCTCTACCAAATCTATCATTCAACACGTTTCGTCTAGCCTCGGTACTTAAACCCTCGTTATCCTAAACGCTGGACAACGAGCCGATTGGAATCATCCTTGTTGAAAACGTCTGTCCTGTTTACTTGGAATCTTTTTTCCTGTCTACATTTACCAGATGTTCAATATACTGCGAGCGTTATTTTAATTCATCATAATTCTTTTCCATGTCCATGTAATATATATATATTAAAAACTTCAGTTAAAAGCTCTAATAAATTAGACCCTCTAACAATAGAACCGAAAGAATTCTACAATTAGCGTAACTTACATTTTACATGGCTGTGCCAAACATTCATAATAAATTTGCGTCGCAACAGATATATAGTAATTCAGGTTGGCCTTCATCGAGCTGCAGTTGGAAGAGACGCCATTTTATGGAGTACTCCCTAACTAAAATTACAATTTTAAAGGCTATGCCCATTATCTCTTTTGTGTTTAGTCTCTTGCTAGTTAACATTTGCTGGTGAATTATGCTAGTAATAGCTCAAAAAGCATGGAAATTCATCTTAATTTTGACATAGGGCATAAATCTATTTATGCAACAATCTATCATTGCAGCTACGCAATCCGTTGTTAGAAAACTTAGATTTCGAATTGGTCCATTCAAATTATAGAGCGATTTAAAGATTATAAATATGTCTACACACCTAGTCATTTCCTTCAAAGAAATCACATCTAATATTACTTATTTAGATGCAGAACTATTAAAAACCATACGAACGAAGACAAGTAACTCTGCTGCATCAGTTCTATTGATTTATCGTACCGAAGGGAATAACAAGAAAATCGATTAGTATCATTATATAATTGCTTTTTTACATTCCCACTCAGCCATTCGATTCGTCGTATAACTGTGTTTTGAGACAATTGTAGATCTTGAACAATTTCATTCTTGTTCTTAAAATCGTTGGCAAGTGAATTAGATATTTCCAAAAAAAAAAAAAAAATCCTTTAAAAATCTGATCGTCAGAAAATTGCTTAAATTTTTTGCTAAAAGATTATATTGATATATATGATGAGATTATTTTGAATAAAGCAGTATTTAGAGTATGTGAATTTTTAAAACGATTTATCATTTCTGGTGTAGTATTTTTTATTGTAGTTATCATATCAAATATTTGTGGCTTCGAGATACATGTGAACCTAAATATATTCAGCGATTATAATAATGGGCTTAATATTACACTTGATAGATCTCGCAAGAAAATTGACGACCGCTAAATATATCAGTATTTTAAGTTTGCAATACTGCACCTGTAATGTACGGCAAATTGTCAAGTACTTTGTCAATTTTCATTTTCACTCTTAAATTGTTATTTTCGAGTTCAAATCAGCTAAAGCCATACAAGGCTGTCATGGTCATCAGTTAATCACTTTACCATTCTATAATCCATTAGAAGTAAATCAAAATTAAATGATATATTTGATAAGTTTGGGAAGACTAATACTTTCTCGGTCATGGAACTAAATATCTCGAAGAATTCATTGATATATTGAAATCAATTGTTAGAGAGAACTTTTGAAGGAAAATATATTTTAGAGTTTCGTTATGATAAACTAGGGTTTATCTGGACTGGAGCTACTGTTTAACGTGGGCTCGTAACCACGATTCTCGGTGTTAACCCTACCGACTGACCAGTGACCAACTTAGAAATGGTCCTAGAAGACATCCGGTCTTATCTAGCCTGGTGAATGGCGTGACGGATCATTTTTTTGTCGGATTTTACACTCTTGTAAAGACAATCACAGATGTTAAACAACTACAAACATAAATTTACGACTACACCCCAGCAAGATTCGAATTCCCGCAATTATCGCAATAGCAGGAAGACCGTCCTGTCGCCCTTACCACTGCGCCAAATAAGCTGAGCTCAGTGCAACAATTATTGCTATGAAAAGCTGCTGCTCATTTTATAGTCGAGGCATTGTATTATTTCTACAACTAAAAGAAAGTTTGAGAAAAAACATTTGATCAATTTTTTAAACTGTGTTACAAAAGACGTTGGCTACATGAAAGCATCAGTACAGATGACAGGCAAATAATTCAAAATCTTGCAATTTAAGCCTTAGGGGAAAATTACAAAAAACAGGAAATAATGCCTGTGAGTAACAAGTGTAGCAGTATTAGTAAAGCAGATGAGGCTGTTATATAAACTACATTATAAGTGGAGTCACAGTACCGTCCTTGAATACTATCCAATTAAAAATATTATCTTCATACAGTATAACATACATTTGTGCTCATCAAGACCTGTCCAAAAAGATAATTTTGCTGCTTTTATATATTCCCCAATTAGAGGCTGTGTAGATTAACTTAAATCTCTAACAGTAGATTTAAAGAGCTAGTGTTCATGGAAGGACTTTCATGAACTGTATTTTGAATTTTAAATAAAAATAGTTAAAATACCGTATTTTGTATTTAATTTTTCAAATGCATTGCAATACATATATTTTATATTTCGTATTTTATTATAGAACATGCGAGATAGTATTTTGTAATATGTCTTAATTAAAATGAAGCATTTATTTTGCCCAGCTCTGTAGATATGAGACAGTACATTCTCTTAGGAAGCTATTCTATTGAACAAAAATGAGAAATAAATGAAATAGGAAAGGGTTTTGAACACAAAACTATTATTTTACTTAACAAACTATTTCATTTTACATATAAAACGGCGATACAAAACCACACTGAGTATATAAATCGATTCAACACATAAATATAAACCAAACTGCCTTTGTATTAATACCATCTAGCATTAACATAAGCCCTTCGCTTCGTCTTCGAACACATATTTTTTCGTAGCCAGAAATATTAACAATTGCGTTATATAACATGAACCTGAATCAAATTAATTATAATGAAATGAAGACATATTACGTTGCATTGGCAATTTTTTCGAAGTTACTCGAAGCAGTCTTTGGTGTGCAGTTTAGTGGAGTTCAGATAAAAGTAACGCTGCTGAAGCAGTAAGGTCACAAAAGGTAGATTGATGGTGCTTAAAGACCCGTACCCACAAAACTATTCCAAGTACGATGCACTCAAGTTTTGAAAACACCCCTAATATGTAGATTCTCGGCACACGCATGACAGAAACAGAAGCTTACAGTAGTTCATTGTAGTAATTCAGTTTATTAGATGTGGAATACTGGAATCTGGGTTACCACAATCTAGGAAACCATTCCTTTTTGTTTTTTTTGTTCTGGCCTAAAACCAGGCGGTGGAATGCATGACGCATACCTGGCCGCGGAGACTTGCTCTGGGATGATAAGTTGGACCGGATTATATGGGACTACTTCTGGGATTACTAATACACTAAACTAAAACCGCCTCACAGTTGATCCCTGCGGGTCGTTAATGCTACTGCATTAAATTTGGGGATATGGCACCCGCTAATCGGGCAGCCGTTATTGAGCAAGAGGACTCGGATAGTGAAACTAACTATAGATTTGCGAACTTAAGTTAACATACGACTGGATGCTGTCGTATTAGGGCAAAAGTTATGACTTCAGCAACGGATGAGGCCGTCTCAGCCAGGAAAAGGGGGAGGTTAGCGATGGCGCGGTGCTAAGCTCCCAGCATGTCGACCAGCCCGCGAAAAAGCGCGTTTTCAGAAGAACTTGAGCTGAGTTGTTGTTTGTGGAATGATTAAGATATGAAGTGCTTGATTTCTGGAGTATCAGTTTCCTAATAAATTTCTGACAAACCATAGAGCGTTTAAGATTCACCTGAGAGCTTATTTTGGAAAACTTGAAGCCGTTTCACCTGGTTGGGTGTAACAAACTTGAAGTAGACCATAGAGAAATACGGATTGAAATTAACATCTAGTATAATAAGCATTTGATGGGATGGGTAGTCTGCCAGAAAGGCAGATCAGAGAAGATAACAGGTTTGCTATCCCAGAACCTTTCTGGATTTGGTAATGCCACCCGAATCGTCGGTCGAAGTGAAGACATAGATATGTGACGTTATTCAGAGATGGGGAATTGTTGGGGTGTCGATCTTAAGTTGTGAAACGCGCAGTGCGTAGCGCTTCTTATGGAAAATGATGGCCTGGGTTTTTAGGGGGTTGATTTGTAACCTCCAGAATTTGAACCACTGCTTGAGAAAACGTGCTTGAATTGGGAAACCATTCGATAGAGGCATACCATAGAATATTGGATAGAAATAGTGCAATTTTCAAAATCTTCAAAGGCAAACTAGTACACGAAGTTACAGTCGATACTGGACAATAATTGTAGGACAAGTATAAGTTGTCCAAACGGAAGACTGTCGCTGCCATGTACAAGGGATATTTGTTTTAAGACTACCTGAATGGTAATCGAGTGAGTTAGGTTTGGCCTGTTGTTTTTTTAAAATAAAATAGTTTTTTAAGTAAACTTAAGGTTTCTCAAAGATATTTAATAGTAAACATTTTACGAGAGAGAGTTCTTTTATTTAAGAGTCAGTTTAAAAACATTACTATGTTTAAAATCATGTCCATAGTTATAAAAAGTTAATCGTATATTCCACCATATATGTGAGAAATCTCGGTTTTTGGCAAGGATCTAATATATTTTATATACACAATATACACTCACATGCAAATTGAAACCACAACTGCATGGATCTAGTTGGTAAAATGAATTGTTCACCATAAATCATGCATCCTGTACAACATATCCTATAACCCGGTCTATGAGCTAAGCTGAAGGTAAAACTCCGAGAGTTGATAAATGGGAAAGGGAAATATAAATCGTGTCCTTGAAACAATGGGCCTGTCACATTTGCATGGAAGGAAAGGAAAGCCGGGCCCGTCACTCCTGGAAACTTATTGTTTTCTTAATAATGCATATGGTGCCCTTAAGAAGTGATGCCACAGATCTGCTTGCCAGAGAACCGGAGGAAATTATGAAAAATTGCCGTGGTAAGAAGTTTTATTTTTAGGAGAATAAATTTGACGGCTTACTTCTTTACTGCGGTATTCGCTACATTTTTTTTCAACCGGTTATATTTTTATATATTTGGGTATAAAAAGCTCTCTTTATAATAAAGAAGAAAAGAGATTTTTACGAAAGATCTATTTATAGAGATTACGTCCTAATAATGAGAACAAATTAAAAAGCGGTTCAAAAACTTTATTTTTTAGTTTTGCATAAAATATTGTTAATGTGATTATTTGGAAAATAATATTGTACACATTATATAAAGATATTAATCTCAAAAGGTATTCTTATAAGATTAATAAAACATATTATCTCTCCTAATTTTTTTAAATTACATCTTGCATTACATATTAGGAAATGAATAGTGTTTGTGGCAAGATCTGGAGAGTACGGCGGGTGCGATTTTTTCAATGCTTCCTTGACCGATTATGTTTTATGAGAAGGCACGCTATCGTGCTGTAAAGTCCAGTTTTTGAATGAATGGACGGTTGAAATTGATCATTAGTTGTCGTTAGTAATTACTATTAGCTGTTTTACCAACTATTTTTCTTTTTTCCGGGTTTCATCAGTTCGTAATACACCACGCTACTCTAGTCCTACCAAATACAGAGCATTGTGTTGCGATCAAAACTATTTGGTCTTGAAGTAGATCGGCCGGCTTTTCCAGTGACCTTTTGCGCTTAGATTTTTTAAAATAAATGAACTTTTCCTCACTCGTTACTATTTGATGCAGAAATGACTTCCGATCATATCTTTGGAGCAGCATTTCACAGACGATTTTTCTAATATACGCTTGCCTGTTATTCAATTAATGTGGCATCAATCTTTCTTCTTTTTGTTATTTTCCCATTGCTCGTAATCGGTAGCTAATCGTTTGTTGAGCTACGTTTAACGCTTCTGCGAATTGATTTTGTGTTTCGGTTGGGTCTTCCTCCAATAACTCTTGCAGTTTCTCATTGTTTGTCCACCAGAACGTTCTTTGTCTTGCACATCGAAATCAGCACTAAGAATTTTCGAAACCACGCCTCACATGTTTTTAAGTTGCATGTTCACCGTAAGTTTCTATCAGCAAATGATGACATTCAGCGTTTTTTGACTCTTTTAAAGAAAAATAAGAAAAGTAATGCATGCTGCAAATGCAGATTTTCAGACGCGAAACTTTGAAAACATCTTCAAAGAGTCCTAAATCTAGGAGGGTGTTACTTTTGCAAATTATAATATGTATAGCTTTGAAGGTTGAAGTTAGTAGGATAAAATGACATACGTGTCAAATAACAACATTGCATATTTAAGCTTAGTATGTAATGTTATAATGACTTTTCGGTACATTTAGTAAATCTGGTATTTAAGCTAAAGTTGAGAATAAACATATAACAAACCATAACAGTTCCATAAAGTTCTTGTGGTTTAGTTTGATTTAATTTTTCGAATTTTTGCATTTTTTCTGTAGTATTTTATTGCATGTATTGTTTCCACGCTACTGTGTACCCTTATTTCATGTTTTAGGACGAATTATTTGATAAATGCCTCAATTTATTTTACTTCAAGGTCGTCGTGTAGTTATTTGCCTTGACAATGTTGGATTATTAGTTGTTTCGAAGTTTCAGCAATACACTATAAGTCCAAATAGTGTTTATAACACACTCATAAACCAATCTCTTTTTAATTTAGGCCAAATTGAGAGCACTTTACATCTAATCATTACAGTTATTTGCTATTGCGTCTGGTTTGCTCTGTGTTTTTTCTAACATGAATTTTTTTCTATTATAATATATACAATAGTTCTGAAGCTAAAAATATTGCCTGTCTTGGTTACTTAGTTATTAGATAG
The DNA here is from genome assembly GCF_030347505.1 of Rhynchophorus ferrugineus. Lineage (NCBI taxonomy): Eukaryota > Metazoa > Arthropoda > Insecta > Coleoptera > Curculionidae > Rhynchophorus > Rhynchophorus ferrugineus. The sequence goes on from NW_027472590.1 coordinate 20,492,392, forward strand.
ACATTATTTTCTACGTTAAAAGGAAAGTTATGTTCAAAATGCAAAAACTTTACCTAAAATAATATGGTTTTCCACAATTTCCTTAGGACTTATTTACCGAAGTAAATAATTATTACTAAATAAGAATAATAATCATGTTCAAGACATTCCAGATGTTGGCGTTAATCGATTACTAAGGAAATTATGAAGGCTAAGATAGCTAAGATCTAGAGTAATACTTTAAAAAACAGTGCCAATTTAAGTATATCTGCATTGTCCTAATTGTGTTATCAATAACAAGTTTAATTTTCAAGAAATTACTGACAATGTATACAAAAAGATGTAAAAAGCGGTTTTAAAAAATTATATCTCTCTCAGTGTTAACGGATAAACTAATGGAATATGTGACGGGAGACAAAGCATTTTATATAGATTCATTCTGGTAATTTTTTAAATCGCCCGCATCAATCGCATTGGATGTTGACAATAAAAATCAAATTAACGCTTTGGCTAATTTCTGGCAGCTCCTGTTGAACAAGTCGAACTAACGAAAACAAGCACACTCTTCATAGTACGGTTGTCTTTCCAACGCTCTGTGCTATGGCTTTATTGTATTGTGATGTCACTAGAGATATCTGACTTTAAAATTATTTTTCAGGAAAAACCGAAGTTATTTTTCCCTAACCTTATACATTTTTAAGAAAGAGTAAATACATAAGAATATTATAGAACATTTTTTCAAAATTAGTCTCATTCATGTTTTCACAAAAAACCAAACGAAAATTTTCCATCGTAAACGTCCATTTAATGAAACCAGTTTACTACACGAAAAATTTCTCTGTAGTTACATTCCGTGACTTCAGAAAATTAGCTCTGATTTTAACATATGTCGACCGCCATCTAAGAACCTCAGGTTTGATCAACAAAGCTCAAAACAACACACATCAGAACTATGCTCAGTGTTTTCATATTATTTAACATAAAGAAACTTCCGTTTCTTAGCAATCTACTAAATATGTGTTAGTAAATTAAAAAATTTTAGCTATAATTCATATTTTACACACATAGCACGTCTGCTGCTAATATTCTCTGTTAAATAATGAATAATTATATAAACTAAATCGGGAATAATGTAAAAAAATGTAAAATCAACAAAAAATTCCAACTAGTCACTACTCTAATAAAGAACAACGCGTGGGCACTAGAAACTGAATAGGCACTGATAGACAAGAATACAGGAAATTTGGAAATATGTCAGAATGCGCAAGGGTGATGATTACCGTATGCTGAAAATTTCTCACCTGTTTATAAAATATCCTATGCTATACAACTAGTCTCTTCCATATGTTTAGCATATCCCCCGATCTCTTATAAAACAATTTAATGTTAATAAATGACAGATTGGCTTGAAGATTTGCACAAATAGGCTGTTTAAATAAAAAAGTTATATATAGTCTATTCAAAACAGTAGTGACCCACGTCATCAATATGTGCCTGTCGAAAGTTGTAAGTTCGTTTTACAGTCAGACATTAATATCCTTCTCATTTTATTCTATTTAAAAAGAGATAGAATGCTATTAGAGAAGTTCGAACATGTTACCGAAAGAGACTGCAAAAGTTGTCCGCTTGTTAAACGTCTGGAAAATTCTTCATAATATTATAATTACGGGTTATAAACCGGCAAACTTTGTTTTAACACTTTCTTTTAATAAATTGCAATTCGCGGCAGATTTTATTGAAAATATTTTGTGCGTTGCAGCTGCACTGAATATTAGTACAGGCGGGTTAAATATAAGAAATGTATAAAACTAGTAAGTAGTTTTTTCAATCGAAACATAATTTAATAAAATAAATAAAACATATTTAATATTGTTAGTCTTGAAAGTATCCACAAATACCCAAAAATATATCTAAGTATTTGAGGGATGTAACTGGCCTACCAGAGTAAAACAATTTTTGTTTTTTGGCAAAATTAGTTTTTTTTATTCAACATAATTCCCTTCAAAGGTGATACACTGATTATAGCAACCCTTCAACTTTTCGATACTATTTTTGTAGTGCGATTTGTCCTTTGCGTCAAAATAGGCCTCAGTTTCAGCGATCACCTCTTCATTCTATGTCAATTTCTTCCCAGCGAGCATTCTTTTGAGATCCGAGAAATAGTAGTTGGGGGCCAGATCTGGATAATAGGGTGTATGAGGAAGCAGTTCGAAGCCCCATTCAAATGCGGCCGTTTTTCGACGATTTCGCCCTTCATACGCTATGTAATTGTTGCTGTTGATGGTAGCTTCTTTTATAAGGTAGTCAGTGAAAATTATTTCAAGCGTATCCCAAAACTACAGACGCCATAACCTTGCCAGCCGACTGTTGCGTTTTCCCACGCTTTGGAGCGGGAGCGTGTGCGGACTTCGGAGTGAAATGATGGAGCCATGTTTCATCCATTGTCGCAAAAACCCGGGTTTATTACGCTTGATCATCTCCAAACACTGCTCCGAAACATCAACTCGTTGTTGGTTTCGGTCAAAAGTGAGCTCGCGCGGCACCCACTTTGCACAAGGTTTTCTCATACCCAAATATTCGTGAATGATATGATGTATACGTTCAGTTGCTATTTTTATAGTGACTGTTATTTCATTCATTTTGAATTTACGGTAATTCAAAATCATTTTGTGTTTTTTTAATGTTTTCGTCGGGAACAACCTCTTTTGGGCGTCAACAGTGCTCCCCGTCTTCGGCGCTCATTTCATCACGTCTAAACTTAGCATACCAATTCTTTATGGTTGATTTTCCTGCGGCAGTATCCGGACACTCGGCATCAAGCCAAGTTTTTGCTTCAACTTTATTTTTTCCCTTCATAAAGCAATATTTAATCAACATGCGAAATTCATTTTTATCCACTTTTTTTCACAATAACAAAAGTTGCTTCACTCAAAATGTTATAATTCACAAACTAATGATCCGACAGCTGTAAAATTTATACACGCAACTTTTGAGGGTTAGGGCTAAATAAAAAATATATGGATTTAATTACAGTTGCGCCATCTATGTGTCAGGCCGATTACTTTTCATTTGTCCTTTTCGAACATCCCTTCATAAACTCTTGGGTAATATAGGTTTTAAGTGGTATAAAGATAACACACGAAGGGGTTTAATAGAAGTTCCATACATTGCTTTTAAAATAATACAATTTTTAAAAGCAAAAATCAGCTTTTAAAGAACTTGGAGGAACCATCAGTAATTGTTATGTATAATGCAGCATATACACAGCAGTACACTGGTGGAGAAGATTCCTACAAGTGCATCAACAAAGGCTGCAATTAATGAACTATTTCAAATTGCTACTCAGTAAATATAAAATAAATATTTAATAGTATTTTATGTAATTTACTTTTTGATAAATAAGCCTAACAAAAGATACATGGTAGATCAGATTGATGAACGTTATGGCCACAGAGTATTATGTCTTCTCCCTATCATTGCATATTTAATCCAACTGAGTTGACATGGGACAAAGAATTATTACAATAGACATTCAGGTTGAGAAGGATATTTAAAATAGAACTGTCTGGATTTATGGAAAGAGGAATTGCCGAAAATAACACCCTCGGTTTGGATGAGCTCGATCAGATACAGTGAAGAAGAAATCGACAAATGGTAGAATCGCGAGCATGTTTTGGATAGATTGGAAATAAGCAGCTTAGTTATTCACTTAAGTAGTGTTTTAGAAAGTGACAGCGATTGTGAGTTTTTAGAGAGTTGAAATTTTATGAATGTTGGTTTATGATTCAATGCTGACAATTAGCAAGACAGGGTGATGAAAGAGGAAACAACTAAAGGTCAGTATACATTTGATATACTTTAGCTGTACGAAATTTTATGTTATTATAGAGTGTAAAATCTTTATGAGCATGTGTGATATTATTCAAAATATACATGAACGTTTTGTTAAAATGTGAGAGGAGAGAAATAATACTAACTGTTTTGCAGAAATCGCAAATGCATTAAGGACGATACAGTGTATATGGCGTATACAGGTAGTAACAGAACAAACTAAGGAGACATATAGTAATATCAAAATGATTTTACAAGGAAACATTGCATCGAAGGAAATAAGAAGTGAGCGTAATAGCTATATATGATCTCTAATGAAACTAAAATACATTACTCAGATATACAATGGTTAATTAGGTGGATTAGGCCTTCGAGGGATACCACCATATAAAACACGCACCTAGAACTCTACCTGTACTCGTATGGAAAGCAGTAAAATTTTTGAATTGACTATACTTACATTACAATTCTAACGTCGTATCCATTTCTTAACAAACGAGTACCTCTAACTTATAATGACCCATATCACCATGGCTTAATAATAGTTGGCGATCGATAATATTTCCATCAAAATATGGAACATTACACCCGATCATGCTTAATATCTGCCGAAATTACGCCGTACGTCAGGTCAGAAGTCGCGAAAAGAACAAAACTCCGTCTGTTTGTTTTTTTTTCTGAGCGAGCCTCCCCTGGGAAATTCTCGCTTTCTCGGGACGTTCAAAGGAAACCGCCGAGATGAAAAATAAATTGCGCTTTTTGTTCGACCATAGAAGAATAAACACATATTTAAGATGGGACATAGGTTGTCGAAGACGTTAACAAAACTTTTTTTAAGGAGATTTGATCGGGCCACAACTGATAGCGCGTCTGAAACGAAACTTTCGCTTTTGATATATTTTTTTATTATACGAGCGGAGCCCTAATACTTATCGAAAAATGTATCTGGAATCGGCTCTATAACGTTTCTTATGGGGCTATCGAAATAAAATAATTTCATGTGGATGTACCCTTTTTGTTTTTATTTTTATTGCTGTATTTTTTTTATTTAAAATCCTATCGATATGATATTAAGGATGAGCATATATTAACGATTATATTAGAGTTCATAGCCGGAGCTTTGGGAAAATATCTACTTCTCAACCAATACGCTGCTCGAATATTTTTTACGAAATTTCGTCACTGTTGACGATCAATTGCAAACGATTTGGACCACTAGTACCATTGAAGTTTGACCAGGTTTGCTCTGTATTTTTTCTAACATGATTTTGTTTTCTATTATAGCATATACAATAGTTCTGAAGCTAAAAATATTGCTTGTTTTGATTACTTACTTATTAAATATACATTATTGTCTACGTTAAAAGGTGGTTATGTTACAACATGCAAAAACTTTACCTAAAATAATATGGTTTTCCACAATTCCACAAAAATAAGTATAATAATAAGCATGTTGAAGATATTCCAGATGTTCGCATTAATCGAATAGAAGGAAATTATGAAAATATGAATGAATTATGAATTATATACATATTATAGTTTATAGCCCGAACTTTGGGAAAATGTCTACTTCTCAACTAATACGTTAACCGAATATTTTTTACGAAATTTCGTCACTGTTGACGATCAATTGCAAACGATTTGGACCACTAGTACCATTGAAGTTTGACTCGTTTGAAAATGTATAGGTGTGTAGTGAGTCAGGTTTGCTCTGTATTTTTTCTAACATGATTTTGTTTTCTATTATAGCATATACAATAGTTCTGAAGCTAAAAATATTGCTTGTTTTGATTACTTACTTATTAAATATACATTATTGTCTACGTTAAAAGGTGGTTATGTTACAACATGCAAAAACTTTACCTAAAATAATATGGTTTTCCACAATTCCACAAAAATAAGTATAATAATAAGCATGTTGAAGATATTCCAGATGTTCGCATTAATCGAATAGAAGGAAATTATGAAAATATGAATGAATTATGAATTATATACATATTATAGTTTATAGCCCGAACTTTGGGAAAATGTCTACTTCTCAACTAATACGTTAACCGAATATTTTTTACGAAATTTCGTCACTGTTGACGATCAATTGCAAACGATTTGGACCACTAGTACACCATTGAAGTTTGACTCGTTTGAAAATGTATAGGTGTGTAGTGAGTCAGGTTTGCTCTGTATTTTTTCTAACATGATTTTGTTTTCTATTATAGCATATACAATAGTTCTGAAGCTAAAAATATTGCCTGTTTTGGTTACTTACTTATTAAATATACATTATTGTCTACGTTAAAAGGTGGTTATGTTACAACATGCAAAAACTTTACCTAAAATAATATGGTTTTTCACAATTCCACAAAAATAAGTATAATAATAAGCATGTTGAAGATATTCCAGATGTTCGCATTAATCGAATAGAAGGAAATTATGAAATTATGAATGAATTATGAATTATACACATATTATAGTTTATAGCCCGAACTTTGGGAAAATGTCTACTTCTCAACTAATACGTTAACCGAATATTTTTTACGAAATTTCGTCACTGTTGACGATCAATTGCAAACGATTTGGACCACTAGTACACCATTGAAGTTTGACTCGTTTGAAAATGTATAGGTGTGTAGTGAGTCAGGTTTGCTCTGTATTTTTTCTAACATGATTTTGTTTTCTATTATAGCATATACAATAGTTCTGAAGCTAAAAATATTGCTTGTTTTGATTACTTACTTATTAAATATACATTATTGTCTACGTTAAAAGGTGGTTATGTTACAACATGCAAAAACTTTACCTAAAATAATATGGTTTTCCACAATTCCACAAAAATAAGTATAATAATAAGCATGTTGAAGATATTCCAGATGTTCGCATTAATCGAATAGAAGGAAATTATGAAAATATGAATGAATTATGAATTATATACATATTATAGTTTATAGCCCGAACTTTGGGAAAATGTCTACTTCTCAACTAATACGTTAACCGAATATTTTTTACGAAATTTCGTCACTGTTGACGATCAATTGCAAACGATTTGGACCACTAGTACACCATTGAAGTTTGACTCGTTTGAAAATGTATAGGTGTGTAGTGAGTCAGGTTTGCTCTGTATTTTTTCTAACATGATTTTGTTTTCTATTATAGCATATACAATAGTTTTGAAGCTAAAAATATTGCCTGTTTTGGTTACTTACTTATTAAATATACATTATTGTCTACGTTAAAAGGTGGTTATGTTACAACATGCAAAAACTTTACCTAAAATAATATGGTTTTTCACAATTCCACAAAAATAAGTATAATAATAAGCATGTTGAAGATATTCCAGATGTTCGCATTAATCGAATAGAAGGAAATTATGAAATTATGAATGAATTATGAATTATACACATATTATAGTTTATAGCCCGAACTTTGGGAAAATGTCTACTTCTCAACTAATACGTTAACCGAATATTTTTTACGAAATTTCGTCACTGTTGACGATCAATTGCAAACGATTTGGACCACTAGTACACCATTGAAGTTTGACTCGTTTGAAAATGTATAGGTGTGTAGTGAGTCAGGTTTGCTCTGTATTTTTTCTAACATGATTTTGTTTTCTATTATAGCATATACAATAGTTCTGAAGCTAAAAATATTGCCTGTTTTGGTTACTTACTTATTAAATATACATTATTGTCTACGTTAAAAGGTGGTTATGTTACAACATGCAAAAACTTTACCTAAAATAATATGGTTTTCCACAATTCTACAAAAATAAGTATAATAATAAGCATGTTGAAGATATTCCAGATGTTCGCATTAATCGAATAGAAGGAAATTATGAAAATATGAATGAATTATGAATTATATACATATTATAGTTTATAGCCCGAACTTTGGGAAAATGTCTACTTCTCAACTAATACGTTAACCGAATATTTTTTACGAAATTTCGTCACTGTTGACGATCAATTGCAAACGATTTGGACCACTAGTACACCATTGAAGTTTGACTCGTTTGAAAATGTATAGGTGTGTAGTGAGTCAGGTTTGCTCTGTATTTTTTCTAACATGATTTTGTTTTCTATTATAGCATATACAATAGTTCTGAAGCTAAAAATATTGCCTGTTTTGGTTACTTACTTATTAAATATACATTATTGTCTACGTTAAAAGGTGGTTATGTTACAACATGCAAAAACTTTACCTAAAATAATATGGTTTTTCACAATTCCACAAAAATAAGTATAATAATAAGCATGTTGAAGATATTCCAGATGTTCGCATTAATCGAATAGAAGGAAATTATGAAATTATGAATGAATTATGAATTATACACATATTATAGTTTATAGCCCGAACTTTGGGAAAATGTCTACTTCTCAACTAATACGTTAACCGAATATTTTTTACGAAATTTCGTCACTGTTGACGATCAATTGCAAACGATTTGGACCACTAGTACACCATTGAAGTTTGACTCGTTTGAAAATGTATAGGTGTGTAGTGAGTCAGGTTTGCTCTGTATTTTTTCTAACATGATTTTGTTTTCTATTATAGCATATACAATAGTTCTGAAGCTAAAAATATTGCCTGTTTTGGTTACTTACTTATTAAATATACATTATTGTCTACGTTAAAAGGTGGTTATGTTACAACATGCAAAAACTTTACCTAAAATAATATGGTTTTCCACAATTCTACAAAAATAAGTATAATAATAAGCATGTTGAAGATATTCCAGATGTTCGCATTAATCGAATAGAAGGAAATTATGAAAATATGAATGAATTATGAATTATATACATATTATAGTTTATAGCCCGAACTTTGGGAAAATGTCTACTTCTCAACTAATACGTTAACCGAATATTTTTTACGAAATTTCGTCACTGTTGACGATCAATTGCAAACGATTTGGACCACTAGTACACCATTGAAGTTTGACTCGTTTGAAAATGTATAGGTGTGTAGTGAGTCAGGTTTGCTCTGTATTTTTTCTAACATGATTTTGTTTTCTATTATAGCATATACAATAGTTCTGAAGCTAAAAATATTGCCTGTTTTGGTTACTTACTTATTAAATATACATTATTGTCTACGTTAAAAGGTGGTTATGTTACAACATGCAAAAACTTTACCTAAAATAATATGGTTTTTCACAATTCCACAAAAATAAGTATAATAATAAGCATGTTGAAGATATTCCAGATGTTCGCATTAATCGAATAGAAGGAAATTATGAAATTATGAATGAATTATGAATTATACACATATTATAGTTTATAGCCCGAACTTTGGGAAAATGTCTACTTCTCAACTAATACGTTAACCGAATATTTTTTACGAAATTTCGTCACTGTTGACGATCAATTGCAAACGATTTGGACCACTAGTACACCATTGTGTATTTTTTCTAACATGATTTTGTTTTCTATTATAGCATATACAATAGTTCTGAAGCTAAAAATATTGCTTGTTTTGATTACTTACTTATTAAATATACATTATTGTCTACGTTAAAAGGTGGTTATGTTACAACATGCAAAAACTTTACCTAAAATAATATGGTTTTCCACAATTCCACAAAAATAAGTATAATAATAAGCATGTTGAAGATATTCCAGATGTTCGCATTAATCGAATAGAAGGAAATTATGAAAATATGAATGAATTATGAATTATATACATATTATAGTTTATAGCCCGAACTTTGGGAAAATGTCTACTTCTCAACTAATACGCAGCTCGAATTTTTTTTACGAAATCTCGTCACTGTTGGGGATCACTTGCAAACGATTGGGACTACTAGTACACCATTGAAGTTTGATTTGTTTGAAAATGTATAGATGTGTAGAGATAATATTGAAAGAACTAAATTCGCATTGGTTGAGATTGCGGGTTCGTATTTTACCTCTTTACCGCTGATATAAAATTTAAACAAAAGAGAAGGGAACGTGAAATACATTAAAGCACATGTAGGAAATGGGTAAGTCCTTTTTACTAAAATCAAGTAGAAATATGATTGTAGCAACACTAACAGCTGAAATACCAGTGGGAGTTATATTAGATAATATAGCCGAGATAATTTGGCCAGTGGTAATTTTGAAATATTATATTTATTGACTCGTAAAGTACTCAATAAACAAATCGTTACATTTCATATCCGGCACATAAAAGTGACGCTACATGTGCTGAAACATGTTTAAATAAAATATATAGTAAATAAAAATAAGAATTTTGACAGGAATACGATTTAATCTTCTATGCTGTACAATGCTATTGAAGAAAATGAAAGGTAGGACAATGCAATTAGTTAATAAGTTAAGTTAACTGATGTGAAGTTTTTCCTATAACTTTTATAAAAGTATACCTTCGGTTTGTTATTGAAGTTATATTGATAAATATATTAAACTCGTTATTTTACGTATTGTTTTATTTTCTCATTTTCCCTTTGAAAATTATTTTAAAATAAAATTTGTTTATAAAAGGTTTTATTTATTACATTAATTATATTAAAGAACCAAGAGAAACATTGTACCGATGAGTTCAAGGGGAATTTTAGGTTTATTTGAGAATTTGAGATAATTTATAATTTATTCTATATATAAATATATATATATGTATTTATATATATATATATATATATATATATATATATATATATATATATATATATATATTTATATAATTTACAAGAACCATAACTTTGTTGTGATTATATATCTATCAATAAATACATATTGTATTATTTTCTATTCTTTATATATATTTATTTATTTATTACATATATTACATTTATTATATTAGTTTGATTTGATATATATATATATATATATATATATATATATTCTGTATATTCTATATATATATATATATATATATATATATATATATATATATATATATATTCAAACACAATATAAAATGTTCTTCAATTACGTTTATTATATTACAGAAGATGAAAATGTAACAAAAATATTTATTAACTTACTTGAGTTTCAAGGGGAATATTACAAAATTATCTCTGGCGAAATCAACATAGTATATACTCCTTATATTATACACTTATATAATTATATAATTATATTTACTTATATACTACTAAAAGGTAGGCAAGAACAAATTTACAAAGACTTACTGCCAAAATAACAAGTTCAAATTATGTCAGGTGTTTCGAGAACCAGACTTTTCTTCCGAACTACGGCTTTTGGCATTAAACCTACAGAATTTAGAAATCATATACCCAGCCTACTTACTAGCATGACTTGCTTTTCCTTCTCACGATTATAAATAATTACAAACATAATAATTTTCAACCACGCCTCGCTGTCGTCTTATTTTAATAACTGCATCATCCAAGCTGGGGTACACTTTTCTGTTAATATTTTTAACTCAATGAACACAATAAGAAGTTCTTGTTTTATTGAGCTTGTATTATTCATGTAGTTGTTTCGATTTAGGTTTAAATGCATTTATATAATAATATCGATCGGTGAACATTTATTTTCAGCATCCTGCGTTACGGCAAAAAACATCAACAGCAACCAAGACATCTGCCAAATAGATCACGTTAACCATATCTATCGTATCCTTAAGTGGTTGATAAAAGTCAGATTCAAAATATCCAAATTAAACCACAACCTAGTGAAGCTGAAATGATAGTAAAATGATGAGTAAACTAATAGAACAAATTAATACGATGGTTAGTCTCCTCATGACTGTCGTCAGAAAACTTGCCTAATGGTTAGGTACTTAATCATATAATATATCAAATTGCCATATAAAATATTTAAAAATATATATAAAACATAAAATAAAAAGTCAATGGCCTACGATAATACGCCAGAAAACCAAACATGTTCATAACTGAAGAAATAACTGACATAATGATAGTTTTCGAAATACATTTACAACACGGATAACTTACAACATATTTCTACTGGTGAATCAATATGTTGGCAATCAGATAAAACCCATATTATAAAAATTTTTGTTACAAAAAATATTGTTACAAACATGTTTTGATCATTAGTCAGTAATAATAAGAGCTCTTATTATTATTTATTAACAATCTTATTAAAATTGTTATCAAATATAAACCACCTTCTATGTGTAATAATAGAACGAACTAGTCACCATTTAGAGAAAAATTATACAGAATGATCTCTTTAAATAGCAGCAGTAAACATTACAAAAATATATTGGAGATATCATGGTACGTGATTCCTCCTAGTAAAATATCTGCAAGGAAATACATACATCAGCATCTATCAGCTATTAATAAAAAATGACAATGATTGGTCTAGAAGCAATAAAGAGAAGGCTGACATTTCACTAATAATAAATCTTAAATAATCTTAAGTTACGCTTTAAATTAGCTCAAGATGACGAAAATAACAATACTAGCTTCCTTAATTCCCTATTTAAAATAAAAAAAAACAGTCGGAGAAGTTGAACAAACGATAATGAGGGAGATACATTTTAAAGCTTCTGGATATGATTTAATAACTCAATTTTACAGTACAATCACAATTTTAGTAGAACAGTACAATTTTAAGTGCGAGGTGAAATTACTCAGTGAAGGATATAAAATTTTTGACATTTATATTTAACTCACTACCTGGAATGAATAATTTTAGTAAGAAAATAGTAAAATTAATAATGATTCTTAACCAGAAAATACACCAGAAGATGTCACCTCCTATTGGCCTACATTACTACCGATAATATCGAAGGTTTTTGAGAAATTATACATAAAGAGACTTAATAATGTAATGGAAAACAGAAAAAACATATTCTAGAAGATCGATTTGGGTTTCATATTAAGCAGAGGACTATAGAACAAGTGCATAGACTTGTATACAAAATAAATATGGACTTAACTGCCAAAATACATTACTTGGCTGTATTTAGGATATACCTCAAGCTTTTGATGAAGTACTGCACTTGGCTTGCAGGTTAAAGAAATGTTGCAATTAAAGAAACTTTCCCCATATCCACATTTTCAGTTATTAAAATTTTACCTCGGAGATACACATTTGTTTATCAAATAAGAGGATGAATTCAGTGTATTACATACAACATATTCAGGAGCTCCGGAAGGCAGTGAACTGGGTCTGATACTGTACCTCCTATATACAGCTAGCACTACTGTGGCAACATGTGGCAACGACACAGCTATCTTAGAATCTCACGTAAGATCCGATTGACAGCATCAAAGAACCTCCAGACATACTTTGATAAAATACGACTGTGTCTAAAGACATGACGTATTAAAGCCAATGAAAAATTATAATAATTGTCGGTTTCCCCAAGCTGAAGTTGCTAAATATATTGGCAAGCTTTTCCTGGAGGAGAGAGGCGTATATTTGCTAAACAAAAGTAACTTGCACTTAAGTTAACATTAGATAACAAGGTATTGTTATACGAATTAATACTTAAGCTTATTTTGTCATATGGAACCCAACCATGGGATATTGCTAGCAAGTCCAATATAGCCACCATACAATGGTTCCAAAACAAAGTCTTGCGCATCGTTGTCAATGTTTCTGATGAAGCTATATAACGAGATTTCTCTCTAGAACATATAGCGAGTGTAATTCAAAATATTTGTGTTAAGTACTTTGTGTTAGTGCGCCTCAATGTGTTTGCTAACCAGCTAAATATCCGACGTGATAGTGAAGTGCATAGATTAAAACGTTTAGCACCATTCGATCTGATTATGCAACATATATAGGCTTTAGAATAAGACTTAGAATAAGAATGAAGTAATATATTACACAGTAGATCACGAAATGAGTTTCTATATGTTATGTATGTAATATCTTCACGATATAAGAATTTTATCATAGGGAATGCTTATTGCAATTGTTAATATTGTATTGGAGAGATTGTTAAAACACTAAAAGTAGAATACATTTGTCCAAAAATATAATTAATCTCACATACTTATATTATATTTCTATAAAAGTATAAAAATCCCTATTTATACTTTGGCTCGGTCTCGATTTAGCGTCCCCAGAAAGTGAAAATTTCCCGAGGGACGTTCGTGGGTGAACCAAACGAATAGTCGACTTTTGTTCTTTCTTTGCGTTTTCTGACCGAAGCTTCGATTTCCAAACAAAAAAATTAAATAGTTCTCGACAGTAGTAGACGTTTTGTTTGCCTTTTTTTATTATCTAGACGAATTATTTCCATATGCTCAGTGCAATTTGAACAGTTCTATTTATTTTTTTATACGATGATATTCCATAACAATAGCACCGCTCTACAAAAAAAATTCTAACGCATGGGGTTTACTTAATATATTCTTATATATATATATATATATATATATATATATATATATATATATATATATATATATATATATATATATATATATATGTATATATATAAAGATTTGTTCTCAAAAGGGTTATAGCGATTTGACCATTTTTGATTTTCGCGCCTAATTAATTAATGTCGATTTTTGAGGACGAGGACGGGGGTAGTATATTTAGTGCCGTTAGTGTGTGTACACAATTCTGTATTTGCGTATTATCGAGGTATAACGTGTTTTACATATTTTATACCATTTCAAAATGGCTTTGGAAGTTTGTAAATGAGACGCTGACTCGTTTTGATATATTTGCACCAATTTATTAAAATAGGAGAAAAAACACTACATAGGTACAAAATCTAAAGATTTGCGAAGCTTATCAAGCATACGTCAATCTACTTGTTAAAAACCAAGACACAAAATAGGGTTCCAAATATTTTATGTAACTCCCGAAGATATGTTCTGGAGGAGAGTTTATTTTCCTTTCTTGTTTTATTATAAGGAACTGTTTATTCAAGTTATTTGATACGTCTTATTGTAGGCTACTACAGAGATGAAAAAAGGTATGAAGTTTGTAGTCCCAAGAACTTGGAGGGAACCAAGGGCTTGGTTATTATTTTTGCATTTTAAATGCACTTAAAAAATCAAAGAAAATATCATACCTTGATCTACTATCGACGACTGCTTTAATACTCCATACAGAAAAATATATTATATCTGCTCTTCCTATATTGGAAAATCAACTATTCTTTCACGTAGCCATCCATCACGGAGTTCATCTGTATCCGTACATTCCGAATTCTGTATTGAATCTGAACCAAAAATACCATACCTTGTCAACTCTGAATATCTCAATACTTAAATCTTCGAAAAATAAAGCAGTGTTATTAGAATTGCGGTTAAAACAATGGAGAAGAAAACATATAAAAAAGGTAAATAAAAAAAATAGACATCAAGAATTTTCTTGTTTCTTCACTAAGGAAGGTGGACTCATAGTAATAGGCATTCCTTGTCATACAAGTGAATGGCGCCTTTTTGTTGACAGTTTAACAAAACGTCTAAAAGCTATTCTGCGACACAATGGAAATAATTTCCATCTATACCATTGGCACATTCCATACATCTCAAAGAAAACTACGACAGTATTAAAAGGCAATTAACTGCAATTAAATATACGAAATACAAGTGGGAAGTCATTATATGCCTTAAGATGGTGTGTTTTTTAAATGGAATAAATATAAATTCTAAAAATATTGCATAAACAAACATATTAAATGGAAAAGAATTACCGATCTTAAAAGTATATTAATGCCGCCATTGCATAGTAATTTGGGCCTTATTGAACAATTTGTAAAGGCTTTTAATCATGTGTTCGAAGCTTTCAAATATTTTTTTTTCCAAAACTTTCAGAGGCTAAAATTAAAGCTGGAGTCTACAGGGCCTACAACATCAAATAAAACAATATGGATTATAACATTTTCCCGCAGTTATTTAGCAATAAGGCAAAAGAATCAAATAGTAGTTAAAGTAATTAAAAATCAAAGTAGTTCATGGTTTTCTTGGTAACCATAGAGCTGAAAATTATGACGAGCTGATTACTGACATGATTTTAAAATTTTGGCATCTTCGGATGAAGAATGTCTTTAAAGATGCACATGCTACATTCGCATTTGAATAATTTTAAGGATAACAAGGTAGCTCATGCAGAAGAATAAGTGTAATAAGTGAATAATATATATAGAATCAAAAATATAAAATATATACTCTCAATTTTATCAACGAGGGACTAGGCCTACTGTTTAACGTGGGCTTCGAACCACGGTCGTTGACATTAAGTCTACCAAGTGGCCAGTCACTAACTTAGAGACCATCTCAGAAGACATTCGGTTATTCCTTGTCGGATTTTCCACTGTTGCCTATAAAGACATTCACAATTACAATTATAAACATAAAGCACGTCCATGCTCCAGCAGGATTCGAACCCCTGACTGTCGCAACAGAAGGAGGACTGTCCTGTCGCCTTAACCACTGCGCTACCAAGTCGGCATAATTGAACTTCAGAAGCGTGCCCAGCTCAGTACACTGAAGATGTGATGGGGTATTATATTTGGGGGTTGATAAGTGATAAGGTTGAATATGACAGGAAAAGTAAAACTGTTCATTTGGACTTTATTTTAAGACAAATAAATCATAAATGGAATAAAAGTTAAGTAGTTTTTAACATTTTTTCACACATAAAAGCAAATACAGAACTATTTTTTGTTGTTATTCTTATTTCTAGGAATAAAAGCAACAAAAATTAATACCTGTAAACCGGTGTAATACATGTAATCGACTGCTATTTCTTAATCATTACATTGAGTTTTACTAATTAGTTCGACAGCTGGTGATTTTTGTTTTAGTTTGGCTTGCCATATCACTAAAAAGCTTTATACAAGGGTTTTCATAGCAACATTCAACATTCATATTTCATTCAACACATAATCCGTCCAAAATAGAAGAGGACTCACATCATCACGACATCGAAATTATTGTCAATTGCAATTTCAATTCGTTTTAAAATCAGATTGTAATTCTGTTTCTCAATTTGTTCTAGTTAGAAAGAGGTAGAATGTATCTCAATATGTTCAATATATACTGAATCAACTTATAAAATTTGTTTGGTTATTAAATATCTGCAAAATTATTCAAAACATTAGTGATAATAATTAGATGTTATAAACCGACAAACGCTGTTTTGGCGCTTTGCTTGTTTTTATAAATTTCAAATCGTTGCTTAGTATTTGAGTTTACCCTGATTAATAGCAAATTGCGTCTGTACTCAGTGACTTCGAATAGGAAGGAAATAATGGAACCCGCTTTGCGAGTAAGATGTGTAAAAGAGTATACTATTAAGTATTAAGCTGCTGGGGCTTATATTTCAAATATTTCTACCATGTGTGCAGGTGGTGACCAGAAACTTTCAAAATATGAAGAACAAAAGGTGACGACTCAAGATGATGTTGATGCTGGTTCTATTCGGAATTAAATATATGAAATATATGATAAAATTGTGTAGTTTTTTTGCGATATTGTGTTCTGAATATAATCATAATTTAATACAATTATTCCAGAGGCAACTGTAAATTTGGGAGGTATTGTTAGAAAACTAGGAATATGCAGCTTTTTTATGGAGAACTAATTCATTATCACTTGGTCAATATAAATTAAATGTTTGTGTTTTATTCAATTTACTTTTTTTAGAAACAGCCCTAAAAGAAAAATACACTCTAGAGCAGATGCAAGAAAAATATCACGCTCACATCTTTCTCACTGTCACTGAATATTTAATCGTATCAAATTGATATGGGGTATTGCAAGTAATTATTATAATGGACATGCTAGTAGACAGAGGTATACAATGACGAACTATTTGGGCTTCGGTTATAGCATCTTCGGTTTGGTGTGAACCAGAGTTCGATATATTTGAAATTAACAATTTAGTAATTGATTTGCACAGTAATTCTTATAGCGAAAGTGTCAGTTATTAGATGACGCTTTTCTTAATTATGAAAGTTGCCAAAATGGAGAGATAAGAGCGGAAACAACTAAATATGTGTCTCTCTCCAGTGAAAATAAAAAATGAAATAGTAGGGAATACTAGGATATCATATCACTTAGATATAAAATTATCAATTAGGGGTATTAGGCCACCGGATACCACCATATAAAAAACTCGTCTGGAATTCTACCCCATAGGTGCTGTGGACGAGTTCAATATAAATATAATAAAGTAACTATAACATGCCATCTATTTTGGAACTATTAGCCTGTAATTATATTAACTGTATTATATTAATTGTAGTTCCAGTGGACAATATATGTATTAGATGGATTATAATATCAAAATATATTATATTTGGTAATATGCTTTTTGTATCATTATGTTAGACACATTAGAATTATATTGTTATATATCAAAGCCAAATAAACTAAGAGTTAAAGTTAATGCGACATCACGTGATATTGTGAGGTCATAAATTTTAATTACGTGAGTTCATTGTAATTTTGGATAGACTATAGCTTTAATATTTATTAATTCCATTAAAAAATAATCAACATTTTCGCTTTTATGTTCTAATTATACCCATGACTAGGGTTTGTTTTTCTTCCATTTTAAATTTGTTTTTTCAAGTTTATGTAATCGGACATAAAAGGGCTGTTTATTTTGCAGGCCAGAGGTTGCTTTGACATCTCAGAAAGGGCAGAATTTTCTTACCGAATCCGAACATTAAAACGCAAGTAACTCAACGGAAAAGATATCGATTGCTTTTCATGTCATAATAACTCAGATTTCGATTCAATTGAATAATATATTTGTGTTTTAGAGGTTTTAGAGATTTTACATCGCGCTAGATTCATTTTCATGTAAACGAATCATTCAACATGTAACCGAATCAGCCTGCAAAAGTCGTTCGGTTCTTAATGTCTGCAAAATTCCTCAAAACATTAGCGATAAGACGTTATAAGCGGACAAAAGTTGTCTTGGCGCGCTTTGCTTGTTTTGATAAATTTCGATTCACTGCTTAATATTTTTGATTACTCTGGTTGAAAATGCGCAGACCAAATAAATAGTCAGTCAAAAACAGATTCCGCCTCCAGTAAAATAATAAATAAAGTAAAATGCGTTAGAGAGGTAAGTATTAATAGTGTTAAATATTAAGTTGTTAGGCTTTTTACTAAAGTTTTTTTTAATTGTATTGCAGATGCACTGAATATTAGTGTGGATACTATAAATAAAATCGCCCAAATTGAGGAAAAACCATCTAATTTTGGATAACGAATGTATCTACACACCGTGACTGTAGATCTATTCAAGGTTAAATGTATGAAATATATAGAAATAGTGACTAACTTATTCAATATAAACACAATTTAACACAATTATTTCAGAGGAATCTGTTTGTTTCTAAAGTATCCATAGAATACTTAGGAATATATAGCTCTTTGGAGAATATGGCGCAACACTTTTATAAAACTGCTAAATAAATACAATATTTAAAAGAATACAATTTTTAAAAGCATATTATAAAATTAAGAGATACTTGTTATTGTATCAATTTGTGTACTGACATATGTATTTCAAATTGGAATATTAGGCCACCTTTGGTAAAACGCTAATAAAAAGTGTGTAAACAAAACAAAAGTTGATGGAAAAATATAAAAGTTAGTATAATATTTGATTAGATTTTGCAAATCATCATATTTTTTAAAAATTCATTGCATATATATTGTTATTCATACTAGGAATCCAACAAAAATATCCCAATAAGTAGTCGGCATAGGCTGTAATTCAGGAACGGCTTTTAAACCATAAATTAAGTTTAGAGGATACCATGTTAAAGATTGAAGTCTTTTAAATTCTCACTTGGTAAATATAAATGAAATGCTTAATTTTGTTTTATGCAATTTAAATTTCTAGAAGTAAGCCACAGTGCTGTTGCTCTTTTTTACGTTAGTATTAGAAGTTATAACACATGAGAAGTTAATATTTCTTTAGTTTAGATTTTCCAGACCATTTTATGCAGATTAAGGTGTAAGGGAAGGTGTTCACCTTCAGCGAGAGGGGCAACTCCGATTAGTGAAAGTTATAATCCATCTGCATCATTTTTTTACAAAAAACTATATGGAGTGATTTTAGTAAAAACTCACCCTGTTTGGGCCTGCGTTAAAATATATAAGTTTTTTTAGAATTTTCTAACGGTAAGCTTACTCTGGAAGGAAATAGAGATATATTTGATAATTTTAATGCACAGTGTAACTTGATGTTCACTGGAGATATATGTTAGCTATTGAATACCACACAATATAATAATAATAAATAATATAAATATATAAATATAATTAATAAATAAACGTAAAATAAATGAGTTTGATCGTTTG
The DNA here is from genome assembly GCF_030347505.1 of Rhynchophorus ferrugineus. Lineage (NCBI taxonomy): Eukaryota > Metazoa > Arthropoda > Insecta > Coleoptera > Curculionidae > Rhynchophorus > Rhynchophorus ferrugineus. The sequence continues at coordinate 20,512,439 of NW_027472590.1, forward strand.
GCTGTAGACGTTCACAGTTTAATTACTGAGGACTGACGTCATACAACACTAGTGAATGCATTAGTACACATTTTTATCGTAAAATATTAACTCAAAAAAAGGTCTTTTCGGAAATCATTATTTTTTACTAGTTGCTAATATAATTGTAATGATGCCTTTTAATTTAAGTAATTTTTTTTTGTTATTTTCAAGAGTCGCTACAGAACATCTGTTAATATTTAAAAACATGTTTTTATCTTAAATTGTATTTTTAGTTAAAATAATCACTCAATAATTACGAGACATCATCTGGACCTATTTGGGTTTCTCAGAACGGGAGATCGGGTTAAAATTCCGCAAGAAAAAGAACAAAAGTGTGCTGTTTAGCTTTTTTTGCGGAACATCCCTCGGGAAATTCTCGCTTTCCAGGGATGTCCAAAGAGACCGCCGGGATGAAAAATAAATTGCACTTTTTTGTCCCGTTATAGAAGGTTATAAAAACGAATTTAAGATAAGAGTATGGGCTATTCGTGGACGATAGTAAAACTATTTTTTTAGCGAAACACCAGTATATAATAGACCTGGTTGTATGTGTTTAGTAAGGATGGAGGTGTATCGAGAGTTTGCAAAATTAATGTTTCTTTTCTGTTGGGGCGATTAACCCGCGATTTCGGCTCACCAACTTGTAAACTATGTTTTGAACGATTTATGGACTTTATTCACTTATTTTAATTTCTTCACACTGCACATGTTACCTTAAACCTTTACATTCTTGTTCTATCTTCCAATGTTTACTTTTTACCGGTTATATTCTAACTTAATTTTTTACAAATGTCAAACAGTACAATTAATCACATCCAGGACATCGGAACTATCTTACGCATCAAAGAAAGAACTATTGTCCATCGACGTGTAAATCATATATAATCATAGAAAAAATAGAAATTTCACGGTATAGGCGACCTTGGGGAAATGTTTTGTTTATAGTTGAATCAACTGTAGCGCTGCGATCGCAAATTGTGATTGGATAGTTTAAATTCCTGGTGCTGCCACTAACATGAAATGTGATTGGTCGATCAAATTGTGTGAAATCAGTATTTTCTATGGGCGTCCATTTATGTTTGTTGTTTGTATGTTATGTTTTTTGTTTAGATCACGAAATCTTCGTTTTACGTTGTGCATATTTTCTATTTTACATTAATTATTATGGAGTAATAATATAAAAATTGATGACAATGCGTCAGTGTAGTAAAAGATGTAGTGTACCGGGGTAAAATTCTACTACGGAAATTAGACATCGTTTCCCAAAGAATGATCTCGCTCCTTTCCAAAAATGGGTTAATCAAGTAAATAGTAGTAAGTTACCTGGATAAACCACAATGCAAATATATAAACGTCATGGTGTTTGTTATGGACATTTTAGTGAAAAATTTAGAATTATCCTTCCTTCACGAACAGGTATTAGGCTAAACGCATATCCATCATTGGTTTTATCAGGTACATATAAAATTATCTATCTACTACATGTCTGTTTATATATTGTTTGTTTACAGAAATTCAAAACCTTATGAAGATATTAGTAGTAATAAAATTCAATTAATCTACCAAGTTGTTCTTATGCTGTCAGTGTGATGTCTCTACATAAAGAAGTCTTACAAGAAGGTAACAATTAATATAACTGGATAATTAGTAGTAATAAATACTACTTTTAATTGTAAAATATCCCTAAAATATTTGCAATACTTTAACTTTTTAGAACAATCAGTGTTCAATCATTTTATAGTAGAGGAATTATATATTTAAATTTGATTGCCTTGTTAAGAAAATATTTGTTATGGTGCCATCAATAAATTTAATTGCTACTTTTAGGGGATTTATTACTTTAAAGAAATCTATTTTGTCTAAATTTACAAATTACTACATTTGCTTAACAAATCTTAATCAAGATTGTTTAAAGAACTTTGTTGGATCTATTAGAAGTCATTGAGGTAGAAACAGCATCCTTCCCCTAGTATGTTCGAGATTTTTTTAAATGGGCTCATCTTTTAAATTTTTTCACATCATCCTCCCGGAGAAAATTCTAAAGAAGTGAACATGTTAGATGACTTATATTCTTTTTTAACGGGAGATCTAGTACCACTTGAAGTTGTTAACTCACTAGTTGAGTCTATATTTTCAGTTCCAGAGAATTTTGCTCTGAGGAAAACGAGTCTAATATTGTATTTTAGTCTTATTTCAGGCTATTTAACAAAACTTCTGAAAAAGAAACAACATGCAATATTTGTATATATTCTATATTAAGTAGTTCCACAGATTAAATACCTTAAAATCTAAATATTTTTAAAAACACATACATTTTTAGTGTTTCAACTATCCAATGCATAATGATTTTCAAGACCTAATTTTAAGTTATTATGAGGTGTGATTGTATTTTTGGTTTAATAAAGTTAATGCAATATCAACAGGGAAGGATTTAAAGTTTACCTTCAATATATCAAGATAAGTTAGAACTCTAATAGATCCCATAAAATTGATGGCACTAAACATATATGGGAAGGCGTTATAGAAGAATTATATATATTTTAATATTGCCTAGAATAGAGTTCATATTTTTTTTTATTTTTTGTTTATATATATTTATATTATTTACACTTATGTATATTTGTATAGGATTTTATTTTAATAAATTAATTTTAAAATTTAAATTGGATTTTTATTTAAATACTATTGGCCAATAAATGTGACGTCACAAAATAATCAGGGGAAATGGCAGACCAATCAAAACAAAGTATTTTCCTTACAGGTTTCTATATAACTATTTTAAACTAACCAATCAAATTCGCGTTGTCAGCGCCGCCAATGATTGGACTAAGCGAAACTTTGCCCCACCACTTACCATTGCAGTTGCACCCCCCTGTATATAATTAAATGCGTTTTTACATATAAAGACGCAACACATTCTTTGTACAGGAAATGTTCTTAATTAAAAATGAGTTATGCTGGTTAATAATGATTATTAAAAATACTCTAAATACTATTTTGAATTAAAAGTAATACCTATTTTATTTTAGTAATTCAACTGTTTTCTGGTTTTGTTAAATAGAATGCCAGATTACTTAGCAAGAATAATAAAGTAACACTTAATAATTTATATAAGATGTATTACCGAAGTGTATATACGCCTGTAACTTATTTAACTATTTCACTAAATTGAATAAGAATGTATTAAGTATTATATAAAGGTTTAACTTGAATAGGTGAAACCGAGGAAACGTTTTCTGTGGTTCCATCAATGCAGGGACTAAGACCACCATTTTGATTGGTTATTTTGAACTGTCCCACAAAACATTTGATTGGCTCATTTCTATAAAGCGATTGTTTGTTTCAGTTTTTTTATAATGCCATTTCTGTGTATCTGATATAGAGTATTCAGCATTTTTGTGACTTAATATATTCTCATTCATTCTCAAAAGCGTTGTGCATACATTTCATGCGCGGAAATAAAATAACCAGATGTCGTTTTCCTTGGAGGACAGCCAGAAGTTAGCAAGATTAAGGATGTGAGTGTGACTTAACATTGTTTTTACCTGGTACGTAATACGCATAAACCTTTAAGCTGCCTCTATAATTCTTTGATTTTACCATAACAAAAGTACAACAGTAATTTTGATAAATATCATACTTTTTATTTTTTTGTTCCTGTTCTTTAAAATATTACTTTTTGGTTCGTTTTCTCCATTCTAACGTATATCATATAATTTAACCTTAGTAATTCTGCGATACACAATTTTCAATACAAAATCTTAAAAATAATTATAACTTGTTTTATGTTTTGTATGCTTATGGATTTATATTTTATTATTTTCTTATATTTTATCATTTTAAGCATGAAATGAAGTTGAATGGATTCGATGAAGTCGAAATCAATAACGTAGAAATTTTGCGCTTAATTACCATCGAGTTGCATTCAATTACAACGCAGCATTTGATTACAATTTACAGAAAATCGTTGCTATAGGATCAGTATGTGTATTCAGAGTAACATTTAAGTTTTAAAATGACGCCACTGTTATTACGAACAGAGGTAATATGTGTAATGGTTTTTGGAAATTACTTTTTTATTAATTGCATGTTAAAGCTGGTCTCTTAGCATAACTATTAATTTATTATAAACCTCTATTATCATACAAACTACTTTTTGTAAGGCATTGTGCTTTCATCAATTTGTTTTGCGGCAACATTTTGGCTACCGAAGAGTTCCTCAAAGATTGCAAGTTGCAGTTTCATTAGTTTGCCTGTTCAACGACAGTTTGAGTGCTGTATGAGCTGTTTGGATGCCTTTCAAAAACGTAGCTGCTATACCTGATTAAGCAAGTGCAAGTACAAGTACAATTCTATTTTGCAATTGAATCGTTGCCAAAGTCATAGATCATGATGTTACCAGGAACATCTAAGAAGAAAAAGTCTGTTTCTTTTAGTATATTTCTTTTACTGAATTAAAAGCGGGACAACGGTTTCTGTTAATGCCTCGGAATCCTATTGGATTTTGCATCTTCTTGAGTCATTTGCATCTTGTTATTTCTAATTCCTAATTCCATCTCTCCATTGTGTCCTAATTGGGTTAATATGTTTTGTGGGAGAATATCAAGCATATTTGAAAGATTGTTACTTGCAACTTGTAGTTGTGATTTGCGCACATCATCTGTAAACAAAGAATTAATATTACGTATAGGAAATATAACAGAAATAAAATAGAATTAATTGTCTTAATATAAATCTTTTACAAATTGGGAATCGCTCCTGAAGTAACATGGTCTAACTATATGATCTTTGTGAATATGTGAATTAGTTTTGGCAGTTTTTATATTTTTATTTTAAAGAATTAATTCCATTTAATAATGCCATTTATCTGTGGCTAAAGATAGAATAATTTTTTCGTAACATATTTATTTTATTATTACAAGCTGGAGCAGGATAGCTACACTGGTAAATGTGATTAAGTTTTATTATTTGATGAGTGAAAACTTTTTTCTTGAAAGAAAACTTTTATTTCAGACAGATGTCTATTTCTTGATCTAGTTTAACAGATATTTTTACTTTATATGTTTATCTTTGACATCAGTTCAGGAAACATTTCCTCGAATGACCAACGATCTCTTAAAATTAATAGGAGGTGTTTATTCGGCCCAAATAGTTTTATTATATACCTAAAATAAACTGTTCTCTTGTTCTTATCCATACATTCTGTTTACATTTCTTATTAAGATTATAGATATACTTTTGTGACGATTTCGTGAAACCTATTTTTGTGTATATATCTCGTGTTTGACCAATGAAACATAAATGATTTATTTTTCATATCGCTGGTGTCCTTTAAATGTCTCGATCGAGACCGAATTGACCGTGAGTGATTTATAGCAGCAGCTAGCGATAAAATTGGTTTTCTTCATTTCCCTTTTAGTTCTCGGTTTTAAGTGAAATTCAGTCCGGATTATCTTTTTTCGAAATTTATTATTTCTTAAGATTATACTAGCGCATCAGGTGGATGCTGGCAGTTAATTTCTTCTAAAGCATATTATTATTTCTCGCCTTTTTAGAAACATTTTATGATTTTATGACATATGATGTCAACAAAAAAAAACAAAATTTGTTATTTATTTCATAGGACAAATATTGCTATATTTTCTTCTCTGCAGCTTGTTGATTTTCGTATATTATGAGCTATTTAAAAAAAAATCATTTTCAAAATTCAGAACTGTTTTTGACTTTTCAAAATAATTCTCTTCAAGGATGATACACTGATTATAGCTACCCTCTAACTTTTCGATACCATTTTTGTAGTACAATTTGTCCTTTGCTTCTAAATAGCCCAATTCATAGATTTTTGTAATCGTTTTCACTAACTTGGGATACGGTGCATTGTCTTTGATACAAGCTTAGAGCTTTCTCATACCCAAATATCCGTGAATGGTGTACACGTTCAGTTGATATCTTTAGAGTGTCTGTTGCATTTAGTTTCAATTTACGGTCATTCAAAATCATTTTGTGGATTTTTTTACTGTTTTCGTCGGTTACAACCTCTTTTGGGCGACCACTGCATTCACCGTTTTTGGTGCTCATTTCACCACGTCTAAACTTAGCATACCAATCCTTGATGGTTGATTTTCCTGGGGCAGTGTCCGGAAGTTCGGTATCAAGCCAAGTTTTTCTTTCAACTGTCTTTTTTCCCTTCAAAAAGCAATATTTTATCAACACGCGAAATTTTTTTTATTCATTTTTCTCACAATAACAAAAGTTGCTTCACTTAAAATGTTAAACACCAGGTTTTTTAGTATATATTCAGAAACTAATGATCCGACAGCTGTCAAATTTAAGCACACATCTTTTGAGGGTTAGGGCTAACTAAACAACATATGGATTTAATTCTAGTAGCACTATCTATGTGTTAGGCCGGGGACTTTTCAATTGACCTGTTATAGGGGGAACATCCTAAAGAGAATAATTTTAAACACTTAAATTAGTGTATCACTCAACATTATAACAAAATTATCATTTTCAGAACATTAATAACAACTTCAGATCATATATATATATATATATATATATATATATATATATATATATATATATTTATTTATTTACGTATCTATTATAATCATAAATATAGAATAATAAATGGAGTTGCATTACTTTTTGTATATTAAAACAGGGAATATATGAATAAAAGGGTTTCGAAATTGAGATTTCGCTTTAGCATAAACCAGGAAATGTTGTTTTAACGCTTTGCTTGTTTCGATAAATTTCAAATCGCTGATTATTATTATTCTGATTGAAAGTGCTGAAGCCTGACGGAACGTATTTAAAACACACATTTAACCAAATACTTATATATTTCTGAACAATAAGATTTCCTTCAGTTATCGTATATTAATTATAGTCTAAAATTGTAGTTGATTGTTGTATTGTGAGTGTGTTGATGTATTGCATTAAGAAAAATGTAATGACTAAATCCAGTTTTATTAAGAAAGATGTATAAAGGTAGTAACAGAATAAACTAACGAGAAAGACAGTGATATCAAAATGACTTTAAAGGTAAACAGTAACTAAGTGTAAAAGGTAAATATGATCTTTAATGAATGGAAAATATATTACTTGGATATACTGTTGGTTGTTTGACAATTGTTCGAATTAAATGGATTAGGCCTCTAGGGGGATACCTTTACATGAAAAGAATGCGCCTAGAATTCTTTCTTATGAGTGATAAGAAAACTGTTAATGTTAATATGATGAATGTAAATATAATAAAACACAACCCTAACCTAAAAACTATTATTACTCTATAATTAAATGTAGTTTAAGCCCTTCGACTATATGTAGTAAATGTATTATAATGCTAAATTAAAATATATTCAATAAGATTATTTTGGTTTCATTATTTTATTTAGATCAGAATTATGTTATATGTCAAATTGAACTAAAACTCAAAGTTATTGTACAGCGTAAAAGACTTATGTGCACAGATATGTGTGTAATTGTTCAGAATATACTTGAACATTTGGCTAAAATATGTCAGGAGAGAAAGTAGAGTAATTGTTTTGGAGATATGGCAAAGGCATGAGGGAGAATGTAATGATTAAATGTAGTTTTATCAAGAAAGATGTATACAAGTAGTAACAGGACAAACTAAAGAGAAATGTAGTAATATCATAATGAATTTACAATGATACATTACATCGAAAGAAACAAGAACTAAGCGTAAAACATAGATATGTTCTCTAATGAAAGTAAAATACATTACTCAGATATACAATAGTTAATTAAGTGGATTCGGCCTTCGTGGAATACTACTACATAAAAAACGCGCCTAGCACCCAACCTATACTAGTGTGGAAAAAGTTCAATGTATACATAATAAAAGAACTCTAACCTATTAGTTGTTGTGGCTGTTTAATTAATTGTGGTTTCAAATTCTTCGATAATATATGCATTAGATTTACTATAATGTTAAAATAAATTATTTTTGTTTCATTATTTTATTTATATTAAAATTTTGTTATGTCAGAGGCAAATTTGCTAAAACTCCGAGTTGCTGCGGCAACATTGCGACGTTTTGACGGGTCTCCAGTATCACTACTGTTTCGAATAGACTATATATTACTAACCAAATTGGTTATTGCTAAAAGTTTTAGTCTGTATACTTCACTAACAAATCGTACATATGGCTGATTAGAAAGAACATTGGACTTATGCAGTTCGCTAACAAACAATCTTTCGAAGTACTTGGAGACCACATCACCAATTGTTAATATGTTGTTATCATGTATTTATGTTTTTCTTGGTATAATTTATATTCGTAATTGTTCATGTTACATTGTTTAAACAACCATCGTACTCAGCCTATGTAATTATATATTTTAAACCCTCCTTATAAGGCACAAGTTGCACACTGTTCTCTTTTAGTGGTATTAAGGGATTAATTAACCTAGGTTATGACCCAGTTTAAGTTTAATTAACTTAATAGTTTAATATTTAAGCCCTTATTTTCTTGGACTAAGGTATGAGCAACTGAAATAATAAACAATAACTTTCGAGAACGATTTTTAGGTGAACTTAATTTGGTAAATGTATTGAACTAGGATAATTAGAGGCTTTAAATGGTAAGGTTCGAAAACTAGACAAAGTAACAAACAATTTAGGCATAAAGACATACATCTCGCTTTAGTTATACATGTAGTTATACATATGTGTAGATATAATAGCTTTATATATATATATATATATATATATATATATATATATATATATATTGTTGAATTATTTGTTGTAAATCATTGAATAATAATTGGAACGCTGGTTAACTAGTGTTAAATAATAAATTTTCCTGAAGGATATCAGTCATTCGGGATACTAATTTCAAATTGCTCTAGGGTACTCACTTTTTGACTTGAACTAAAAGTCTGTACCTTTAACTTGTTTATTATAATATAATATGTAGAATAAAATACTCGAAATATGTTATGAAATATAATTTTTCCTCGATCACACAGATATTACCTAAATTATAACCTCAATATAGACTTGGTGTATATCATCAATTAAAAATGTTAATTATCATGAATGGCTTAGAACCTCTTGGTCATCCTTATTTAAGGTGGCGTGTATATCACGCTCAATCTGAAATCGTACTGTATTTTCCAGTAATCTTTCTTCAAGACAAGTTTTTAAAAATTAAGTTCTAAAAAAGTTAGAGCACAGGCAGTGACAATAAGTGATCAAATAATGATCGACAATCTTTCAGAGAGACCAAAAATAACCTCAGAAAGCACTAGAAATGCAGATATTATAAAACCGGTGTTTTTGGAAATAAATATTAGAATTTTATAAACATGAAAAATTTTACTAATTTAACATATAGTAACAGGTCAATTGAAAAGTCCCCGACTTGATACATAGATGGCGTTACTAGAATTAAATCCATCTGTTTTTTAGTTAGCCATAACCCTAAAAAAAAATTAAAATATCTCAACAACATAAACCACCCATTAATATTGACACCAATACCTGGGCTAGAAATGATAAAGATAAGTGGAAGCTTTCTCTAAACATTTAAAAACAGTATTTAATCCGTACCCGTCTGAAATATCCGCAACAGAAGAACATAGTTGACGTTTTTAACACTTTAAATAGATCTTCCACATGAGAAATTTACTGCTAAGGAAGTAAAACAAAAAATACATAAAGAAATCAATTCTAAAAAAGCTTCTGGTTTTGACCTAATAACTGGAAGAATCTTAAAAGAACTGTCAGGAAAAAAATCACAAGGACTCCTCTTATCGTCCTATAAGCCTGTTACCTGTGATCTCTAAACTATTCGAAAAACTATACATTAATAGAGTCAAAATAATTCCAGAGGAGAGACATATTATTCCAGACCATCAATTTGGCTTTCGTAATAAACACGGGAAAATTGAACAAATACCTAGATTACTTAACCAAATTAACAAAAATTTAAACGATAAAAAATATTGCTCCGCTGCATTTCTCGATATTTCTCAGGTCTTCGACAAGGTGTAGCACACTGGACTTTATGTTAAATTGATAAAGCTTTTGCCCCATATGCACCTTCAACTGCTGAAATCGTACCTCACAGACAGACATTTTATCGTCAACAGGTGACGAATACACTGACCTATACCCAATATATTCGGGTGTTACGCAGGGTAGTGTACTTGGCCCATTGTCATATCTATTGTATACAGCTGACCTGCCGACCTCAAGAAATATTACTGTTGCACCATATGCTGACGATACAACTGTTTTATCGTCACACGAGGATCCAATATTAGCCACACGAAACCTCAAACTTCATTTTAACAAAATCGAATTGTGGTTGAAAACGTGGCGTATTAAAGCAAATAAGACAAAATGTACCCATGTAACATTCGCCCTTTGTAGAAGAACATGTCCCTCAGTAAAATTGAATAATCATGAACCTCTGCAAGCAGACAACGTTAAATACCTGGAAATGCATTTCGATCGACTTTTGACATGGAGAAATATTTAGTGACAAAACGCAAACAGTTTGGGGTTAAACTAAACCAAATGTATTGTGTCTGCTAGGGCGTAAATCTAAATTATCATTAGATAACAAGGTTTTGCTCTATAAATCAATAATTAGACCTATTTGGACCTATGGTACTGAACTGTGGGGTACTGCTAGCAAATATAACATAGATATTATCCAAAAGTTCCAGAATAAAATGTTGCTAGTCATCGTCGTCAATGTCATAGAACCCATAACGAGTGTGACTCGAAGTGCTAGTGCGAAGTACTCTGAAGTACTCTGAAAGACTATTAGTGCATCGTAATGCACTCGCCAGTTAACCAGTAAGCCAGTAAGTCGCGGTAAACAGTTAAATGTGCGCGATGACAGTGAAGTGCGTAGGCTCAAACGCAAACCACCGTACGAACTGGTTAATCAAACTCACAGAGTGAGATTTAATAATCTCTAGAATAAGCTAGAATAGTTTTTAGAACAAGTTAGGATAGATTTTAAAATAAGTTATAATAGTATCTAGAATAAGATTTAGATCACAAGTTGTACAGTAGATCAGTTACTGATATGATCTTCTAAATGCCAGGATAACTATATTATATAAATGAACTCATATAATAATACTTATTGCCCATGGGCAGATTGTTAACGTTCTAGGAGATTAATAAAAAAATAATATATTCTTTACATACAGATCCTGTTGTATTACCAATTGTAAGTAAAAATATGGATATAAGTTTGGGATCAGTAGAACTAAATGTATTTACGTTAGTAAGTGTAAGTGTGATAATTTTTAAGGCTTTTAAGATTGAATGGAAGTATAATAACACGTGTTTAATTGCAGCATTTTATTCGAAGAATATTAGAGGTAGTTGCATCCATAACCAGTGACAAATGATACCGAATATATTCAAATTGGCCAAGATTATGTACAAGATTTAATATAAAATATACCTAGTAATATTTTATACCAGCATATACTGTTAAATATCATAAATTGTATATAAGTATTGCCAACAATATATAGTATTTAGGAATAACTACTTGTGGTTCATTTTGGTGTATTAGGGTACCCTAACAGGTCAATTGAAAAGTCCCCGGCCTGACACATAGATAGCGCTAACAGAATTAAATCCATATGTTTTTTAGTTAACCCTAACCCTCAAAAGGCGCGTGTATAAATTTGACAGCTGTCAGATCATTAGTTTGTGAATTATAGCATTTGAGTGAAGCAACTTTTGTGATTGTGAAAAAATGGATAAAAGGGAATTTCGCGTGTTGATAAAATTTTGCTTCTTGAAGGGACAATACAGTTGTAGCAAAAACTTGGCTTGATGCCGACTTTTCGGACACCGCCACAGGAAAATCAATCATTAAGCATTGGTATGCTAAGTTTAGAAGTGGTGAAATGAGCACCGAAGACGGTGAACACAGTGGATACCCAAAAGAGGTTGCAATCGACGTAAACATTTAAAAAATCCACATAATGATTTTGAATGACCGTAAATTGATATTGAATGAAATATCAGAAACTGTAAAGATATAAATTGTACATACAAACTGTGTACATTATATCATTCACGAATATTTGGGTATGAGAAAGCTCTGTGCAAAGTGGGTGCCGCACGAGCTCACTTTTGGCCAAAATCAACGATGAGTTGATCATTCGGAGCAGCGTTTGAAGATGATCAAGCGTAATAAACCCGAGTGTTTGCATCTATATATGACAATGGATGAAAAATGACTCCATCATTTCACTCTGAACTCCAATCGACAGTCATCCGGGTGCACTGCATACGATGAACTCGCTCCAAAGCGTGGGAAAACGCAACAGTCGGCTGGCAAAGTTATGGCGTCTGTATTTTAGGATGCGCATAGAATAATTTTCATTAACTACCTTGAAAAAGGAAAGACCATCAATAGCGACTATAACATAGCGTTATTGGACCGTTTGAAGGACGAAATCGCCGTAAAACGGCCGCATTTGAAGAAAAAGAAAGTGCTGCTTCACCAAGACAATACACCGTGTCACAAGTCCGTGAAAGCGATGGCTAAAATCCATGAATTGCGCTTCGAATTGCTTCCTCATCCACCGTATTCTCTAGATCTGTCCCCCAGCGGCTATTTCCTGCTCTCAGATTTCGAAAGAATGCTCGCTGGGAAGAAATTTTCGTCGAATGAAGAGGTGATCGCCGAATCTGAGGCCTATTTGGAAGTAAGGGCATATCGTACTACTAAAATGGTATCGAAAAGTTGGATGGTCGCTATAATCAGTGTATCACCCCTGAAGGGAATTATGATGAATAAAAAAAACTAATTTTGCCAAAAAAATGTGTTTTACTATGGTAGGCCGGCGACTTTTCAATTGAACTATTATATAATTGTAAATGGTAAATACAGAATATTTTTCATTACTACATCTATATATAATTTTACTTATAAGAATAATGTCGAATTATATATAACAAGTTCTCATTGGTCATGGTTAAAATTATATTACTCTTAGAATTTTCCAAATATTTACTTAAATGTTAGACATACTTGTGTAAGTGTATTGTATTGCTTCTATTCTATATCAATCTTTACCTTATTATTATTGTTATTATTATTAGATTTTAAATTTCCCGGTGCTCATATTGGCGACTCTAGCGCCATTTAGTGCGAAAACAATGTTAAGCTTTTTCACTATTATAATTTGTGTTTTGTGTCTTCTCGAAGTTTTATAGCTATAGCCATAATAGGGGGCCTTCCATTGGGTCTAACTTCACTCTTCACTTTCGTCTCTTCGTCTTTCCCTGGTACCTATATCCGTATTATCAGAGTGACAACTAGCCGCTGAGACATTACATTTTACTAGTCATGTGGTTTTTATCGGCTTCGGTACTCTGGCCTGGCCTTGCTCGATCATAATTCTTTTCCTGTATCACAAATAATCTGAAAACAGTTAAGTGGCCTAATAAGTTAGGCCCCTAGTCCTATCTAAACTAAACAAATACAAACAAACGAAAACCTTGAATTTTATCCTTATTAAAACCTAATAAATAATTTAATAGAAAATCAAAAACAATTACGTTGCAATAGTGTTTTACAGTCATAAGGAATCGATGTTATTAGAAATAATGTCTAAATCAGTTTTATTGATAAACATCTAAATCTAGTCAAATGATTGAAAGTGAGACGGCAGGAATCACGGCCCGAGAAGCGTAAGACAAACAACAAACAGACAGTTACGCAGAAAAAGGTCGAATAAGTTTCCTTTATCTGTCTTTTGTCATCGACTTACCAAGAACCCCGAACGGGCGAACCCTCAAAGGCCACCCCTTTACGCCTTTACAAATCACTCGCTTTCTAACTTTTTTCCCTTCCCTTCCTTCCGTTAAATCCACGATAAGTAAATTTTGAGGTTCTCCAGCTCCTAGATAATTATGGCTTAGACAGAATATTAAAAATAATGAACTTCACCTAGTTTGGTGAACTTATAGGTTAAACTCAGTGCACAGTATAATAACAAATTAGGATAAAAATAAATAGAACAACAAAAAAACAAACAAACAAAATTATAATCAATAATAAAAAAATATATCAAAAACATTGCGCTGCATTTTACTTTTTTAGTAGTAGGATATCTATCAAGAAATTTATTAAAATATATGATGTGTAAGCATGTATGTTTAATAATAATATATAAGAAATGGGTACTGACATTGTTGCAAACAAAATATTGTACATGTTTGGAATCTGCAAAGTACATAGACGCTACTGAATGAAAAATAATATTACAAGGCATGAATCGACACATACTACGTATATTTAGAGCATATTGGTGGTGTGGAATGCAGGGGAAGTTGATGATGCTAGTTCGATGTTGAAATATACCATATTTGACACCAAATTTACATTGTTTCGTTTGTTTTATTTTTTTTATTTTGAATAATTGTTTGTCAAAGAGAAGCAATATCATTAGTTGAATTTACTTCTCAACAAATCAGGTAAACAATTGAAACCTAATACATAACTAAACTAAATTGACATCTTTTCCGTTTTATATAAGTGGACTTGCGCTCAGTTAGCCAATTATATACTACGTGATACTGCTTTGTAATGTGTATTAAACAAATACAAACAAACGAAAACCTTAAATTTTATCCTTATTAAAACCTAATAAATAATTTAATAGAAAATCAAAAACAGTTACGTTGCAATAGGGTTTTACAGTCAGAAGGAATCGATGTTATTAGAAATAATGTCTAAATCAGTTTTATTGATAAACATCTAAATCTAGTCAAATGATTGAAAGTGAGACGGCAGGAATCACGGCCCGAGAAGCATAAGACAAACAACAAACAGACAGTTACGCAGAAAAAGGTCGAATAAGTTTCCTTTATCTGTCTTTTGTCATCGACTTACCAAGAACCCCGAACGGGCGAACCCTCAAAGGCCACCCCTTTACGCCTTTACAAATCACTCGCTTTCTAACTTTTTTCCCTTCCCTTCCTTCCGTTAAATCCACGATAAGTAAATTTTGAGGTTCTCCAGCTCCTAGATAATTATGGCTTAGACAGAATATTAAAAATAATGAACTTCACCTAGTTTGGTGAACTTATAGGTTAAACTCAGTGCACAGTATAATAACAAATTAGGATAAAAATAAATAGAACAACAAAAAAACAAACAAACAAAATTATAATCAATAATAAAAAAATATATCAAAAACATTGCGCTGCATTTTACTTTTTTAGTAGTAGGATATCTATCAAGAAATTTATTAAAATATATGATGTGTAAGCATGTATGTTTAATAATAATATATAAGAAATGGGTACTGACATTGTTGCAAACAAAATATTGTACATGTTTGGAATCTGCAAAGTACATAGACGCTACTGAATGAAAAATAATATTACAAGGCATGAATCGACACATACTACGTATATTTAGAGCATATTGGTGGTGTGGAATGCAGGGGAAGTTAATGATGCTAGTTCGATGTTGAAATATACCATATTTGACACCAAATTTACATTGTTTCGTTTGTTTTATTTTTTTTATTTTGAATAATTGTTTGTCAAAGAGAAGCAATATCATTAGTTGAATTTACTTCTCAACAAATCAGGTAAACAATTGAAACCTAATACATAACTAAACTAAATTGACATCTTTTCCGTTTTATATAAGTGGACTTGCGCTCAGTTAGCCAATTATATACTACGTGATACTGCTTTGTAATGTGTATTAAACAAATACAAACAAACGAAAACCTTAAATTTTATCCTTATTAAAACCTAATAAATAATTTAATAGAAAATCAAAACAATTACGTTGCAATAGGGTTTTACAATCAGAAGGAATCGATATTATTAGAAATAATGTCTAAATCAGTTTTATTGATAAACATCTAAATCTAGTCAAATGATTGAAAGTGAGACGGCAGAAATCACGGCCCGAGAAGCATAAGACAAACAACAAACAGACAGTTACGCAGAAAAAGGTCGAATAAGTTTCCTTTATCTGTCTTTTGTCATCGACTTACCAAGAACCCCGAACGGGCGAACCCTCAAAGGCCACCCCTTTACGCCTTTACAAATCACTCGCTTTCTAACTTTTTTCCCTTCCCTTCCTTCCGTTAAATCCACGATAAGTGGCTATCTAACATTCAGACGCTGTTTAACAGGGGCCAAGGATGCGATAACAGCCCTTAGACTTAATGGGGGTGCGATATTTTAGTTCCGCGGTGTTAATAGTTCCTAATTCCGGGTAATTTTTATTAAGAGACGTTTGGGGTGAAGGTAGAAAAATTAGGGCTTATTTGTCGGCGTCCGCAATTGGATTTATAGTTCGTCGATTAGTTTTTTTCTCTCTCCCTTGTAGCTTTCGGTTGGCTTTTCTCTTTTTCTGTGTGTCGGTAATAGATTTATGGATAATCTTATATATTAAAAACTTAATTCAATCTATTTTCAATTTTTTGTGTACCAATTTTAATTTGTTCGAATACATTATATTATTATTAAAATTCTCATTACTTTCAAGTGTTCGCCACCATAAACAACACACACAAAGAAGAAGTTGATCGAGGATATTTAGCATTCAGCGTGGCAGAATAGCTCAGAAATCACACGATAAAAGGTAATAACCACCCTAAGATAATCCTAGGACTAATATCAGAAAGAAAGGACAGAGAAGAAATGGTATTATTCCAGGGCCATAATTAAAAAACCACACAATGGCTGAATTTCTTCGCGGACTTGCTAATAATGCTGGTGCTGAGCATTCTCTGTGGAGAGCTACCAAAAACTTGAAAAAATCTATCATGCAAACGCCTGCAATAAAATATGAGGTTGGGAGCTGTGCCAGAGATAACTAGAAGAAAGCTAAAAGATTTGTAGATCACCCCGAGATCATGTTTAAACCCCATACAGTTGATGAAGTTAAATCATTATCCTGTGCTATTGGATGAAAATCCATTTCTCGCTTTGAAAAAGATTAAGAACCAAATTAAAAAAACGCAATTGATACAAAAAAGGCTCTTGATTTTAACATTATTACCAGAAAAATATTAAAGGAACTTTTAAGAAAGTCACTACCTACTTAATGTACCGGCCAATATCTCTGTTGTCAAAAATATACAAGTTACTTGCACAACTTCTATTGAAAATGATTCAATCAATAATTCAGGAAAGACATCTTATTCCGGATCATCAATTTGGCTTCAGAAAACAATATTCCAAGATTTATCGTGTTCACTGAATCAAGAGCGTTATAGACAAATCATTTTAAGAAAATAAAATTTAGTCTACAATATTTCGATATAGTATAGCAGGAGGGATCAATGCATAAAATTAAAATGTTTTTCCTTGAGCAATATTAATACATTTTAGGGTCATATAGAACTGACCGATATATCAGAATCAAACATTAAGATGCTTATTCTGACTTGAGCAAGTCTGCCATAGGGAAGTGTATTGGGACCAATTATTATTTATTTGCAGACACATTTACCTACATTAAATGAAAATGTTGCTGTGACATTTGCAGATGACGCTGCAATCCTAGCCATTGGATATAATAAATTCGAATCAACCGAAAAGTTGCAAACAACTATTGCCGAAAAACATTCACGGCAGAAAAATGTCGCATTAAAATGAATCAAAATAACTCAGTGGATATTGATTTTACGAACAAAAATAATCAAACACATGCGAGTATATCTAAATCAGCATGTAGTCCCGTTTAGAAAAACATCCAAATATCTTGAATACAAAAATCTATTGAACTCAGGTCGAATTACAAAATATGTAGTGGTTATTGGTATGCAACACTGTCAGTATATAATAAGCTTTTGGTGGATTTATACTCTTAATAACTTTAAACTCTGAAATTGTACCAACCAAAGCAATACAAATGTCTTACAAAGATTCCAAAACGAGGCACTCTAAGGTATTTTTAGTGCTCCATGATACATTCGTAATAACATTCTGCATAAGGATCTGAAGGAGAGGCTCCACCAGCAAAGCAAAATTGAGTAAATTTGATCCAGTATATTTTGAGGTCCTCCAGCTCCTAGATAATTATGGCTTGGACAGAATATTATAAATAATGAACTTGACCTAGTTCGGTGAATTTATAGGTAAAATTCAGTGCACAGTATAATAACAAATTAGGATAAAAACAAATAGCTAATTATTGTTATTTTACTAAATTATAATCAATAATAAAAAAATATATCAAAAACCTTGCGCTGCATTTTACTTTTTTAGTAGTAGGATATCTATCAAGAAATTTATTAAAATATATGATGTGTAAGCATGTATGTTTAATAATAATATGTAAGGTACTGACATTGTTGCAAACAAAATATTGTACATGTTTGGACTCTGCAAAGTATATATACGCTACTGAATGAAAAATAATATTACAAGGGATGAATCGACACATACTACGTATATTTAGAGCATATTGGTGGTGTGAAAAATCTAAAAGCTATTAATGATGCTAGTTTGATTCTGAAATATACTGTAGACGACCTTGAGGCATGTCGAATTTTACATCTTGGAATAACGGTCTACAAAATACCCAGAAATATAATCCCAGATGTTGAACACGGGCGGGGTGCCAGCAGCGCCAACTAGAACCCGACAACGAATAGCTGGCGGAAACCCCGAGACGTTTACCTGGGATGTTATTGAAGGGTATTTCGGTGATTCAGTGCTGAACCCTCGTTTGGTTTAGACGTGCCACCATCGACTGCCCAAGCCTCGTCTCCAGGTAACACCGCTGCCATTCGTTTTATCATTTGTATTTTTCACATTTTTATATAGCTAATAAATAACGGTCACATAATGTAAACACCACTGTTTCATTTCGTTTTACCTCCATTCACCGAGCCACATTATTTACCCTAAAGTGGTGACCCCCACGTAATTTTTCGCAAAATTGGGTTTGGACTCGTGAACGGAGGGTACGTGGAACATGGTATATTTTACGTGGTTATCATCAGCGTCTCGGCTAAACATTTCTTTAGGCGCTATGTTTAAATCATAATGTCTTCCTTCGCTCGCCGTCTCCGTCATAATGGCAGACATTTTGATTTGAAAGGCTTTGGGCGGCATCGGTCGGATACCGTCGTTATTTGTCTTTTCTGAATTATTGTAACGTATGTGACTACGGATTAGTCACAGAGCAGCTCCAGAAGCTAGGTACCGATTGCAGTCACGTGTTATGTCTTCGCCGAGGTACCAGAATTGCTAATGTCTCGTCGTCTAGCTAAAATAAGCTACCACGTCATCGAACAATCGATCCTCCAACAGCGTCGATTACGGGAGCCCTGTCCGAAAAATAGCTTGTTCTCAACGTCGTCGATGGACCACATTCAAGTGCCAAAGCAACGATGAAGCAACGGTATCTGTAGGGCCGGAAGATATTAACAGCCCTACCGGATCGCGACTGTACCAACCACAATCGTTTCGATTTACCATATTTCTCAAAGCCCTTTTCACACAACACATTTTGTTTGGTATATATTTTTTTGTATTTGATATTTTTTCATACATTTTTGTATTTATGTTGCTTGTAGTAATTTTATGTAAAATGCTGGCAGGGGAGTATTGTAACGACCTTGAGGCATGTCGAATTTTACATCATGGAATAACGGTCTACAAAATACCCAGAAATATAATCCCAGATGTTGAACACGGGCGGGGTGCCAGCAGCGCCAACTAGAACCCGACAACGAATAGCTGGCGGCAACCCCGAGACGTTTATCTGGGATGTTATTGAAGGGTATTTCGGTGATTCAGTGCTGAACCCTCGTTTGGTTTAGACGTGCCACCATGGACTGTCCAAGCCTCGTCTCCAGGTAACACCGCTGCCATTCGTTTTAACATTTGTATTTTTCACATTTTTATATAGCCAATAAATAACGGTCACATAATGCAAACACCACTGTTTTATCTCGTTTTACCTCCATTCACCGAGCCACATCATTTACCCTAAAATACCAAATTTACATTGTTTAAATTGTTTTATTTTTTTTTATTTTGAATAATTGTTTGTCAAAGAGAAACAATATCATTAGTTAAATTTACTTCCCAAGAAAGCAGGTAAACAATTGAAACCTAATACATAACTAAACTAAATTGACATGTTTGCCGTTTTATATAAGTGGACTTGCGCTCAGTTAGCCAATTATGTTCTACGTGATACTGCTTTGTACTGTGTATTTTGCTCACTTCCCTATATTCTATAGACCTCTTTCTAACTTGAAAAAACTTTAATAAATAACTTTTCCCCCAACTATATGTTATTAGCAGGTCTGTTGGTAATTACGCTTTTCGTAACAGATTCACTAGCCATAAGTGCGCCATGTTTTTACTTGATACACGAGTTACTTTGCGCCAATATAACAATGTTGCAGTTTTATAATTTTTTGAAAATATCTAATATATTTACAATATTATATATATTTATATATATTTATAAGTTATTTGAAAGATTCCGATTGAAAAAAGCATGGTTATCACCTGGCGATGTTGGCCCATTGAGAGCAAGGTCAAATCGCTTTGTTCGCAATATCATGGCCTATAATTTGAGTGACCAAGAAAAACACCCAATAAGCGTCAAAATCACTTGTATTGGAAGTTTTATAGCACCAGTCGTACTCTCCAGACTTAGCTCCATTCGCCTACTAACTTTTATATCAATGGGGCACGCGCTTGCAGAGCAGCTCTTCGTCGAATTCGAAAGTTAAAGTTAGCTCAATAAACCATTTCATTTCCACTAAACAATTCAAAGGAGAAACTGTTATTTTGGAATAGTATCCATAAATTATTTGAGAGAAGAATAGATGAGAAATTGGCCAGAATAAAATTCTTATAATCAAACTTTAAATAAATAATTGAATTTTAATTGGCAATTGTAAATAATGTGTATTCTTTGGTGGAAGGAAAAACGAAAATGAATTATCGACATCCCTGGTAAGTAACCCTGATGTAAATATTCCAACTTACCTAAGAGATTGTTCAGAATTATTGTTTGTTACTGGCAAATTAGCTGCGACCTGGAATAAGAAGAAAATATAATTAAAACACATATTTATCTAGATTAAAAAAGCAAATATCCTCAAACCAAAGCCCAATAAATAAAGTAATAACTGTTTTTTTTCATTATTGATCAAAAAAATATTACTTTCGACATAAAACGCTTATTTAATATTTAGTTGATATCAAGGGGTTAATAAAATATGTATGCGGCAATTCCTCTACGACTTTCAGCAAACATTCTGAATCCAAATAAAATTTTAATTAAACGCTGGTCTTGACCGCCGTCCTATTCGGTTTGTCATATTTCTGTGGCGTAAATATTTACTGTGATAAAGTAGTGGTAAACCAGTTCATATTACAGTATAATTTATATTTAGAACTATAACCGATGAAAAAAGTTATTTCCAAAAAATACTGATGTCTCGGGACATTTATTATTATTATTCTATGGATGTTTGAAATATTTCTGGTCTTTTTCCCAGATAGTCTTAAAGGATCTGTTGTTTTTTCGAGTTGGAACTTAAGTTCTATTAGATTAATTTAGTGAGTCCAGATGTTTTTTAGTTAGCCCTAACCCTCAAAAGATGCGTGTATAAATTTGACAGCTGTCAGATCATTAGTTTGTGAATTATAGCATTTTGAGTGAAGCAACTTTTGTTATTATGAGAAAATGGATAAAAAGAAATTTCGTGTGTTGATAAAATATTGCTTTTTGAGGGGAAAAAATACAGTTGAAGGAAATACTTGGCTTGATGCCGAGTTTTTGGACACCGTCCCAGGAAAATCAACCATCAAGGAGGTATTGGTATGCTAAGTTTAGAAGTGGTGAAATGAGCACCGAAGAAACCAATAAAAAACCACAAAATGATCTTGAATTACCGTAAGTTGAAATTGTGCAAAGTGGGTGCTGCGCAAGCTACTTTGGCCAAAAACAACGACGAGTTGATGATTAAGAGCAGTGTTTGGAGACGATCAAGCGTAACAAACCCGAGTTTTTGTGTCAATATGTGACAATGGATGAAATATGGCTCCATCATTTCACATCGAAGTCCAATCGACAGTCGTCCGAGTGGACTGCACACGATGAACCTGCTCCAAAGCGTGGGAAAACGCAACAGTCGGCTGGCAAGGTTATGGCGTCTGTATTTTGGGATGCGCATGGAATAATTTTCATTGGCTACCTCGAAAAAGAAAGAACCATCAACAGCGACTATTACATACATTGCATAGCATTATTGGGCCGTTTAAATGACGAAATCTTCGAAAACGGCAGCATTTGAACAAAAAGAAAGTGCTGCTTCACCAAGACAATGCACCATGTCACAAGTCAGTGAAAATGATGGCAAAAATCCATGAATTCGGCTTCGAATTGCTCCCTCATCCACCCTATTCTCAAGATTCCGCCCTCAGCGACTATTTCCTGTTCTCATATTTCAAAAGAATGCACGCTGGGAAGAAATTTTCGTCGAATGAAGAGGAGATCGCCGAAACTGAAGCCTATTTTGAAACAAAGGACAAATCGTACTTCAAAAGTGGTATCGAAAAGTTGGAGGGTCATTATAATCAGCGTATTACCCTTGATTCATCGTATGTTGAATAAAAAAAAACTAATTTTGCCAAAAAATGTGTTTTACTCTGGTGGGCCGGGGACTTTTCAATTGATCTGTTAATCTACAAGCAGTAAGAAAAAGCAAAACTTCGCAAAAAATAATAAAATAATATTAAGCCGACTTGTATGGCGCAGTTGCTAAGGCGACATGATGGTTCTTCTGCAGTTCCGGCTTGAAATCCTGCTGACAAGTAATTGTAAATTTATGTTGGTGATTATTGATATGGTAAGAGTACAAGATCGGACGAGGGAAATCACCCCAACCATGCCAGTAACCAGGCTGCATAAGACCGGATGTCTTCTATGACGACTTCTAAATTCTCCACCTTGCGGGAGATAAATTTGCTGATTCCATTCATAGCTATTTTAATAAATTAAACAAACAATATGAAATAAAGTGTAATGTTTCAATATAATATAATATTAGAAATATATGATATATAATATTATTTAAAATAATATATGTTCTAAAATTCTGTGAATCATAGCATCCTATATA
This sequence comes from Rhynchophorus ferrugineus, assembly GCF_030347505.1. NCBI lineage: Eukaryota > Metazoa > Arthropoda > Insecta > Coleoptera > Curculionidae > Rhynchophorus > Rhynchophorus ferrugineus. The sequence goes on from NW_027472590.1 coordinate 20,535,616, forward strand.
AGTATCATTCTTAGGGAATATATGAATAAAATAATTTTGAACTAATCAATGTGACTTTACCATGTATATTATGTATGTTATGTATTTAGCATGTATATAGAGCGAACACAATTAGGCACATTATTTTTTACAACTTTGAAATTTATATTAATGGAATATATTTACAATCATTAAATGAATTATTGACTTTTTAAATCTTAGGTCTATAAAACCAATAATAAAAATAATTAGATAATAGGTTCAAAGAATAAAATATCATCTGATAGTTACAGTCTTGACTCCCAAATGTTTGGTTAGTATTCTGTTACAAAATTCATTTACTAATAAGACCTGAAATTGATTAGAAATTAAAATTAATAAAATTTACTGTAAAGTCTTAATAATTTTAATACCAATATTAATATTTTAAGTACAATTGTCTCTAGAATAATATCAACTACTATGAGTCCTTAAGCAAGAATAAGTTTTCTCAGCTGTTGTCTTCACCAAACATCAAATTAATTGAAATTCCAAATGGAATAATTAAGGTTTATATTATGAATTTGAAAATGTTCCTAGTGAAAATTTGAAGGCCTTTTCATCAAAGATTACAGAACAGAATGAAATGTTCGCATATGGTATGTTTTTCTTTCACAGCTGAATATTCCTTCCGAAAAATTGGACATATTGATTTGTATTCTCTGCAAAAAATATAGAATGTAACATTACTTGCTCATGGTTTTTAATCAAACTTCCTATAACTCTTTAATATTCCCAACAATATGGGAATAACCGAAAGTATTACAAAAACAACACTGTTTAAAATTAAATAAAATAACTTAATGAAGTTTTCTCGTTCCGTATTAATATACTATCAAATACAAAACCGAAGGATTTGGCTTCAAATTTCAAACCTTTGTAATTTATGGTACAGTAGTGCTAGATTTTGATTTTAAAATTTATGCACCCATGGCCGATTAAACTTACAGCCACCAAGACAGCCTATACTATTTAACTTCCTTATATATCATACAACATCCTTATATATCATACGTACACGCAGTAACCAATAGTCAGATCCAACCTAAGACGCAGACAACGCCAATCAAGCCAATGACGCCAATCAGCAAATGAGTACAATGGTGAATTTACTCACCATCGTCGTTACCAAGCTAGCCTAATGCCTGGTAGCCATTAGAGTAAATACAAAATAACAAGAAAGAAAAGTTACAAAGATGAATTACATAATAATTACAAAAGTATGAATTACAGAAGTTTTAACATACAAAAGGCTTGAACAAAAATCGAGAGATATAGAAAATTGGAAAAGTCAATAAAAAAGACTCTATAGGTGACAAAACACATAAATGCAGTTAAAATCTTGATTAAATAATCTTGAAAAATAGTAGAGCATTTTGGAAGCTATTACGATGCAATATATGGTTATTTATAATCATAATACAAACAAAACATAAAATCATATATATTACATATTAATCTAGATAAGTATAAATTCGGCACATTATTTTCAAGGTAGCGGCTAGGATGGCAAAGACAGAGGGTTAAGAATCAGTCGGATGAAACTACTAGGTCTGAAAATAGTATCGAAAAGTGCACGACTGAAACAATGGATGTAATATTATATTTACTTTGACATATAACAATGGTGTCGACAAGTACCAACACAAATCGAATATCATAGACCGATTTGGTTATAATTTTATTGACGTACTGTAAAAATTAGAGCTGTCAGATACTCATTATTACTAGTTTTTAGCCTGAAATAATAATAAAATAAAATAAGATACTTCTGATACGTTGCCTGTCTTTGCGCGTTTAGTTTAATAAGCTTTTTCAATTTTAATATACGTTCGCGAAAAAAACACTTTCAGCTCAAAGCATTTTAAACTAAGACGCAGATTTTATTTTTTGTTTATTTTCCCCGTATAGAGCACGATCTTGCATACTGAAATATTGCTTTATTGTATTAAATCTAAGATAAGGCGTGTAAAAAATGTCACTAATAAATCGCAACAAGCCAGGGTATTTAGATTAATTTATTTTAATAATTCGAAACGAACGAGGAACACGAGCGCGCCCAGGAATATAAGAAAATTTCACTGAAAAATAAACATATGATTCTGATATTGCGCAAAAATATTTCTGAAGGTATTCGAGACGGTCTTTCTTCGGCCTACATTTTAGCCAAATTGTTTTAATAACAAATAAAAAAATATCATATTAAAATATGTGTTGTAGAAATACGCATATTTTTATATAAAAATAGATATTTTTTAGCTTAGCATAATATTATTCTCATATAAGATTTTTAATAGGGGTGGATTGATAAGGATGACTTAAGGTAATCCACATCGACCTAAAAGTGGTAGTATCCGAGTCTAGAAATTGAAGGTAATGAAGGCCAAAATTTATTTAAAAAATTCAAAAAGAAAAACGTGCTTCACCATCAGTAGAAAAATTATTAATAAGCAGGAAACATTGTATTGTCAAAGATAGATGCAAGAAATGAAAGGAGAGAATAGATAATATATATAACATAACACACCTATAACACTTCGTGATCACGATCATAACGATCATAAAAACTGAACACTTGATAACTGGAAGAATGTAGTATGGTCCGACGAATCATCGTTTACACTGTCACCTTTTTTTGTTCCAGAATGACCAGCTAGAACCAAATGGTCTTTTGCTGATGTCGCTTTCGGTTCGGGATAGTGAAGTGTTTTCCGGTGGACAGAGACCCTGGGTTACGACTGGGATTGTCGTAGTTGGTTATCTAACGAGGTTTGTGGATGGGTAGGGATTTTATCAAAGTGTGGTAGTGTTCAAAGGCGCCTAGAGAGAACCTACACTGAGCATGTTCGTGAAACTCTTCACGAACGGGATGCCTGATTCGAGGTGAGTGTTGACTTTCCTCATAAACCATGGGGTGGGGCATTGAATAACGCACGGACTCTTTTGGATCGGAATACTTAAAACAGTGCCAGTTGTCTCTCAGAGACGTACCTGTACCACACCTGTGCTCGGAAGAGGCAGACAGGACGGACTAGCATTTTATACAGAGTTGCTTTCTGGGGACTGGGAGTCTATTTTTTCTACAGAGAAGTGGGAAGAGTAGACTTCATGCCATTGTCTTTGCAGATAGCGTGCTTGATTTGGGCTGACTATTGGATCCTGCGGTCGAACTGCAGACCGAGATATGATAACTTTATCGATTTGGAGCCAGGGGTTTATAGGAACTTTAGCGTTGGGACTGTAAACGGTTGTAAAGAAAACTGTATCATCTGTATAAAATGCTGTGTGGGAATATTTGCGGAGTGGGAAATCAGCCAAGTAAACTTTGAACAGGGCAGGGGCTAGTGGAGGACCTTGCGGGACTCCTGCGGAAATCTTTTTATGAGAGGAGACTGTCTCACTGATCCTCACTTGAAAATACCTACCGTCCAAGTATGAATCTATCAGGGAGATTAAGTCATTCGGTAGATCAAGCTGTTTCGCTCTGAATATTAGATCGTGCCAAACCTTATCGAAAGCTTTCGAAACATCTAAAAAGATGGCTTCAGTTTTTCGATCTTTTCTTAATGAAGGTTGATGAAGACTTGAATGTTTGGCACGCAAACCGAATTGTTCGTTCGGGATTATGTTGTGTGCATCTGTGAAACTATTTAAATCGTGTAGTATTGATTTTTCGGCAAGTTTGGAACATCGTCACCTATAAACGGCCGGGTATATGTACGGAGAGTTCCAAACAGTCAAGCATGATGTTCAGCTGGTCATTTCATTCACATCATTGATAACTGATATCTCCACATCCTAAATAATGATGATGATGATGTTCTTACTATTACTAACATATTGATGCCATACATACAGCGAAAACATTAATTTTAGTTTGGGTTTTAGGAATATTAGATACCAGCATAATTGAACTGTTATGGAGAGTTTTAGAGCAGAGACCAAGGCGTATATTTCCATCTTCAATATAATTGGAGTAATTAATAGATGTTTTGGTACAAAAATGAGACGACAATCCGTTGAAAACTATTCAGACACAAGATGAGAAAATTGCAGCTGTAACTATAAAAGTAACTGTTGATAAAAGTAAACACTCTATTGATAAATAAATATTGAGCATATGTCAGGTGCTCTTATTATTTAGTCCTGTCCGTGTATATATTGTCTATTAAAAAAATTGATTAATTAATAATTAAATTAATATTAATATTTTATTTATTTAATTTTATGGTTTTTCGTAATAGATGGTTTTAAAGAAGTTGCAAAATGTCAACGATCAAAAAGGACTATTATCATTGATTGATTAGTTTATATAAATTATCTTCGAAAATCATAGAAAAACTGGAATAGAGTGGACTTCTCGACCATAACGAAGTTAAGCGACTTACGATAAGATTTACTGTAAGCTGAAATATTAAATTCATTTGAAAGAAGAGAACTATTTAAGATAATATTAAAATCAAACCCACGAAAAAAGTTACATCGATTAAAATCACAGAAAGTAATCTAAGGACTCAAATATACTAGGCGATATATGGGGTCAATGGCGAATTTTCGTGAATAATATGCAACGCTCTGAGACCCCAAGAATGCTGATTGAGGGCGAAATACTTTACTCAAACTCAAACAACTACTTACTATACATTATGTGTATGCCTTGTTCTTAGATAGAATTGTTCGTACATGTTTAATGTGAAATAAGACAGTAGTCAGGTAAGTTGTTACTTCAGTAAATGCTTTTGTTAAGTTGTTTTGTCGTTTTATCACGTTTTTATGAATTAAAATACTTTAAATTAGATTTCTATTTAATTTAATTTCGCTACAGTTCTTTGAGATATATGAAGGGTTATAAATAATTTAAAAAAAAATAAGTTCCGTTTCAGAGTTCAAAAGGTTACAACAGCAATCCCAATTTATTATTTTGAGCACATTCTTGGCCAACTTCTTATTTTCAACTGGGTTTGAAGCCAATGTAATGGATTGATATTGACACATAAGCGAAATATTTGGCATCAACTAGGCAGTTAGGTTTTGAAATAATGGCGACTCCTTCTTGGGCTCAAACTACATCGTTTACCTAGTATTATTTCAAATATATATCAATATCCTTAAAAATTTCATCGAATTTTTCACTATTAGCCGTCCAGGGTCAGGACTTTATTGTCAAAATTGTCGAAACGAAAATAAAACCAATTCTGACGTTTACTTAAGTTTTAGAAATAAGAAGCAACATATAATATAAATTAGCTGAATTCTTCATTGTCGAAAGGGAAATTTCGATAGACGAGATCGATAGAAAGTACCACTCTACCTATGTTTGTTGTTTGTTTTATAAATAGATTGTTCCATGTGTTATTGCCTTTCAAATTGGCCAGAGCATGCTTTTGTCGAATAAGTATTACAGATATACGACTATTAAATTCATCTAATAGGTAAAACCAAAATGACTTCTTGCAAAACATATATGAAACTTTCCTTTGAGATACCTCATACCCGAATTTATTTACCGAGAAGTTATTGATATTTACCATTGCTTCTAAACTACCTATTGTTAATTGTTTTTTTAAAGTTTCTTTTAATCTATATTTACTTTAACTATTTTAGTATATCATTAGTTACCATCAGGTAGGTTATAACAATATAATAACATGATCTAATATCGAACTGTAGCTCTATAATAAGTTGCATCTTCCCGATGAGCTTAAATTTATTTGTTATCTTTCGAGTGACGAGATGTGTCTATAGACTCTTAGTTTTGAGGGTAATTACCTTTCAATTAATTCGTCACCTCTTTTGATTGCTGAGATATTATTTCTTTTCTCTTTATCATTTATCTTACGGTACAAATAATCTTAAAATTTGGAATAAGGAATAAATCACTCTGAGCATTATATCTTGTGTAGAGCTACTTCTGTATATTCTGTTTCGTTTGCACATTATTTTATTATAATTTAGTGTGTGAATTCAAATTATGTTTTGTATGTTGAAATTATGAGTATATGTTATATCATGCGACTGTTACGGTACTGGCTACGGACTGCGTATTCGAGAAGATGGACTATGTGTTTTAAGACTGAATGGCACAACGAGTGGGACGTCTTGAAAAATACGTAGAGATGGGTTTGGTTTGGTGTTTAATTGATAAACACTTCCACTGTCATTTTATATCGTCATTCAACAAGTCGCCCTTTCTTTCCCTAAAATAAAATAGTTTGTTTAAGGAAAATAAAAGTTTTTTTGTAATTTAAACCATTTCACATTTCATAACTGGCGTAGTAGTAAGTACACCGGGGATATCATAATGTTGCTCTTTTTTTAATGCATTCAATTATCGAGAGTTAAGTTAATTATCAAGAAAAATTAATTATCAAGACTTTGGATTGGCAATCATTGTTGGGGCGATTAACCCGCGATTTCGGTTCACCAAATAATAAACTATGTTTTGAACAGTTTATGGACTTTATTCACTTGTTTTAATTTGTACAGACTACATGTGTTACCTTAACCGATTACATTCTTATTCTATTTTTCAATGCTGACTGTTTTCCCGCTTATATTCTAACTTAACCTAACTTTTTACAAATGTCAAACATTACAACTAAATACGTCGAGGACATCCGAAATTGTTCATCGGCTTATTCGATCTTAACCATCGAAGAAAAAAATATTGCCCATCGACGTGTAAATCACATTTAACTAAAGCGTCTTTACATATAAAGACGCAACAATCATTCTGCAGTTACTCGAATTTTCTTGGTGTACAGTTCTAGTTAGAGTTCTTGCGATATTATCAAAGCTGAATCTGTAAGGTCACAAATGGTGGATTGAAGGTTCCCAAAGATGAATAGAACTTGATGAAAATTCAAACCAGAAACATTTTTGCTTTAGGAAACACTCTTATTCCGTGAATTCTGGAAGTTCACAAGAATCACAGTTTAGGCTGTAAGGCCACCAGAGGTTGACTGAAGTTGCTGTGAACTAATGAATACACTAGTTCAGTTTCTCATCCGTAGACTATTGAAATTTGGAGTCACTAAACTTGACTAAAGTGTCCATCATGATTAGATTACAAAAAGTCAATATAAAATACCTGGTTTCCTTCAATATGAAATAGTTCTATAGGATATATTACATCTGATTAAGGGCTATTATTGAAATTTGGAGTGACTAAACTTGGGAAAACATGTCAATACCATGGTAAGTTGGGTAGAAACAGTGTCGGGATCTTGAAATTCAAACTGACGAATGAAGATATAGGCGATGCTCATTAAACATTTTATTAGAACTGTAAGCTACTCAGATGGAAGAGGCAATGTATGTTTTCCTGTGGTCGTGCTTTAAGAGGGAAGTGTAACTGTTACTGTTATGGCCTTGGCTATGGACTGCGTATTCGAGAAAAAGAACTCATGTCTTTTAAGACAGAATAGTGTAAGGAGTGAGGCGTCTAAAAGTAGGTATCGGGTTCAGTTTGTTTGTTTTCTTATCACATCTCTTTTTCATATAATAAAAACTGTTTTATCTGAAGTAACTTTATGTTGGCTTTAATATTAAAATGGCCTTTTTTCATTGTATTATTTCGTCGTTATTCTATCATTAAGGCTTGCTTTTCATGGTCACAATAATACTAATAAAGGCAGTTTTTCACGGGAAAATTATATTATTCCCATTCTCATCAAAATCCTATATTTTATTACAAAGAATGATTTTCTCAATGTATAATAAGTATATTGTTATGCAATGTTAACATACTTAAGCCATATAAATAAAGCAACAGAACAGCGACTTTTTCGTGGAAAAAAGGAATATATTTGGATAGACAAATTAATTTTATTATTTACAACACGGTATTTATAGTTCCTATGTAATATTATAATATATCTAAGGTAAAACAAAGGTATTGTTGAATCATTTACAGCTGTATTTTAAATTATTTAGCTATATAATCGAAACATTAAAAAGTATTAAGCTAAGGCTAATATTATTTTCGTCACAATAAAACTGAAGCTCGTAACTAACAACTTGATTTGCAACTTTCTGGATTTTTTAATGGCGATTCATGTTTGTTCTCAAAACGATATACTTATTCATAAAGTGTCATTCATTTCTCACGAGTTTTAACCGGATTTATATAAAAGTTAAAACAGAGACAAGCGCTCTAATAAAGATTTCATTGTTACGACTTCTTTTACTGCTGCCTTTATAACATTTTTACACTTTTAATAATCATCTCGAATTCGTTCAAAAGGGATAATATTTTTTTATGATTCACAATTGCTTTGTTTTGTATCAGCATATATTCAACTAATAATATTGGAAGCGAAAACACATATTGTATATATTTTGGATGACACTTCATTAGGCTAGATGAAATTTTTTGAAAAACTTTTATAAAAAATTTACTCGGAATCAAAGTTCTTTCTTTAAAAAATAAGTTTGGAAGAAATTGAGGTTTGAAATAATATAATTTTTAAAGCGCTAAAACGCTCCTGCGCTTGACGTAATTGTGACACTGTGCGATTTGTACGGGTACGGGTCTTATTTATACATTATTTTAATAGCAGAGACTAATAATTAGACATTCTAATGTGTATCGGTGGTGTTAGGGTCCGTAATATAATTATATATCGGCACAAACTCCGAATAAGTTGTGTATTTTCGTTCCAAGGCAGACAGTTGCCAAAGAAATGTGGTGATGTATTGCAATACGCGACCCAGCCGATATAGCTTGAACATCGGTATTTTATTCACAGCACTAGGCAGCAGTATTTACTATTTTAGGTACTTTTAATTGTGTTGTAAAACATTGGGGTGTGAAAGTGTAATTAACGTGACGTACGTTGAGGTTAGACGTTGTTTAAATAACAAACGTAATATTGAAATTTAAAATTAATATAATAGGATGGGTTTATTTGTATAAGTGTGCATAAGGCCAGTATATATTTCTACAATAGTCAAATATCAAATAGACAGAAGAAAATGGGTTTCTAACTGAGTTCACTAACTATTCACCGTTTTCACTACTGCACGATCCTATATACTTAGTACAAAAAGTAAATATAAAATAGCTGGTTTTCTTCAATATGGAATAGTTCGATAGACTATATTACACCTGATTAAGGATTATTATTAATATACCATACATTATGATTATTATAGCATACATTTAGTTAACCAGTGTGATATTATCAAGTTTTTATAGTCTGGTAGGTGCGTTTTATAACAGAAAGAAGTTTGAAAGGATACTTAAATACCGACGATGTATGAACCCAACTGTTGTCACTGAAGCCTAGTGAAGTAAAAGAAACTATGTAGAGATCTAGTCTAAGATTTCGTAAGATAACTTAATACATTAGAGCATGTATAAAACGATATTTTGTAAAGTATTTGTTTAAGTATTGCAGTTGGATGAACTTATAAATTTGTAAGCCTATTGTTAAAATAAACTGCAAAATTACAATTTCTGTACTTTATTTACCCTATTACAAGGTAATTAAATATAATACTGGTTAATTTTTTTGTCCCACAGAGCTGCGATAATTTGAAGATAATCAAGCACCTTTTATCAAATATATATAAATTAACCTACCTTGTATTATAGTTACTATCAACGTTTTGTTAATTATAATATATAATATTCTACCACATTTTATGGTCAGCATGTTTGAAATACTCACTAGCTTCAATTCGATAAAAGTTCAAATATTTTTTTAAATTATCATTTTAGCTACAGTCACACTGTACTATCGATAAAATTTAGGTTATTTCCCTTTATAACTCGCGTTTCAATTTTCTTGTTTACATTTTCTTTTCGTTGGTAGCACAAAAGCAATTTTTTAACTGTAAAATATGAGATAAATAATTCAAATGAAACCGAAGCGCACTAAACAGTTAGAGAACGTTAGGGCTTCTGATTGGTGTCTAACGTAATTTGTCAAAATTTGAAAATGTGTTTTTTTTATATATATATTTTAAAGGCTCCTTTTAAGAACTAGGGGATTACCTGGACTGGACCTACACTTTAACGTGAGCTCCGAACCACTGTCCTCGGCATTAAGCCTACATCCATTCCCAGAAAACATCCGGTCTTACCCAGACTGGCCATTGGCGTGACTGGGATCATTTTCCTTGTCGGATTTTACACTCTTACCTAGGGATAATCACAAATATTAAACAAGACTTAATTATTTTCCTAGCACTTGGAAAGTGGCTCAAATTATTATGATTCCTAAACCTAGGAAAAAATCAGACGTCTCCTCTTATCGTCCTATAAGCCTTTTACCTGTTATCTCAAAACTTTTCGAAAAACTATACATTAAGATATTAAAATTAATCGCAGAGGAGAGAAATATTATTGCAGACCATCAATTTGGCTTCCGTAATAAATACGGTACAACAGAACAAATACATAGATTAATCAACCAAATTAACAAAAAATTAAAGGATAAAAAATATTGCTCCGCTGCATTTCTCAATATTTAATAGGCCTTCGACAATGTAGGCATACTGGACTATAAAATACTTTTGAAAAATAATTAAATTAAAAAACTTTTGCCCCATAGGCACTTTCAATTTCTGAAATCGTGCCTCTCAGACAGACATTTTATTGTCAAACAGGGTGACGAATACACTGGCCTACAGCCCATATATTCGGGCGTTCTGCAGGGCAGTTTTCTCGGCCCATTGTTATATCTTATGTATACAGATGACCTACCGACTTAACGAAACACTACTGTTGCAACATATGTTCACGATACAGCGGTTTTATCATCCCACAAGGATCCAATATCAGCCACAAAAAACCTCCAACTTCATTTCGAAATTCACAAAGTCGAATTCTGCTTGAAAACTTCCATGAAGATCCAGTCACAGCATCAATAAACCTACAAACCCACCTGGAGCAAATACAATTATGGTTGAAGACATGGCGTATCAAAGCAAATGAGACAAAATCTACCCATATGACATTCACCCTTTGCAGAAGAACATGTCCCTCAGTAAAATTGAATAATCATGAACTTCCGCAAGCAGACAGCGTTAAATATCTGGGAACGCATTTTAATTGACGTCTGATTTGGAGAAAATATATTGTGACAAAACGCAAACAGCTTGGCCTTAAACTAAACCAAATGTTTTGGCTGATAGGGCGTAAATCTAAATTATCATTATATAACAAGGTTTTTCTGGACCTATGATATTGAACTGTGGGGCACTACTAGCAAATCTATTATAGATATCCTCCAGAGGTTCCAGAATAAAGTGTTGCGAGTCATCGTCGATGCCCCATATTACGTGTTCAACAAATTGATTCAACGCAATATCCACATAGAACCCATAACGAGTGTGATTCGTCCATGCGCGAAGTACTCCGAAAGACTATTAGTGCATCCTAATACACTCGCCAAACAGTTAAATGTGTGCGATGACAGTGAGGTGCATAGGCTCAAACGCAAACTACCATACGAACTGGTTAATAGACACATAGAGTGAAATTTAATAATTTCTAGAATAAGCTACAATAGTTATTAGAATAAGTTAGGATAGATTTTAAAATAAGTTAGAATAGTATCTAGAATAAGATTTAGATTATAAATTATTACATGTTAGGATGGTTATATTATATAACGGACATCAAACAATAATACTTATTACCCACAGGCACATTGTTGACGTTCCAAGAGATTAATATAAAAAAGAAATACTGGATTTGTTGTTGTTGTACGCAAAATGTCTTCAAGTATATTATTTTTATATTTATTCCACAAATTAGGTGAACTCGATGGGAAGCATGTTGAAGTTATGATAGCAAATAGTCAGCTAGTTTATTGAAGAGTAGACAAAATAAGAGTATTACCGAGTGTATGGTCTCAATGAACAATCATATTCTGATAAATATACACTCGAAAAATGTCAATTTAGATATTCGAATAAAGTCGATCCACAAACATAACAAATAATCAACGTAAGTAAGTAAGACTTTCGACATTGTTTGTGTGAACTGTCTAATGCTCTCCAATGCATAGGTTGAATATACATTCATGTCTCCAGGTTAGAGTCTGTTCTTATTTTAGACAATTTTTCAGATCTTTGAGTAGCGATAAATGAACTACAGTGGGATGATGATTTATGTATTTCGTTAGTATTAAGTTATATGCAACGATATAAAATAATTTATTATATTTGCGTGTCTCAGTAAAATGGCGGGCATTTCCTTAAAATCTTCTATAGAGTTTCCGCAATACCACAAAAGGCCACGTTTAGCTTAATTTTATCACTCTAGTTCAATCATATACATTGTTTACCAGTTTATGCTCAAACCCATTCGAAATCGATGTATTAATTTATGTTAATTTGTTTATATAACATAATTGTTTTATTTATCAAACAGGAAGATAGCTTATTTGAATCCTTTTATACTCAGAAGCCAGTTAAAAGGGGTCAATCTATTAATATTTTGTAAATACTTATCATGCCTGTGTCACCCTCTTAATCTTATGAGATTTAAATATAAAATACTTTTCCCTAAGCTTTTTTAAACATTTTTTGTACAAAATTTGTTGACTATAACGAACGCAACAAAAACGTACATTTCGGCAGGTTTTTTTTGCAATATACTGCTAGTTCTCTAAAAATAGATCGATTTTGTAAAAATATGATGTATAATATATACGTCAAGTTTTCGGTTGATTTTTTGCATATACTTTGTTATACTCAGTACTTCAATTAGTTTCAAGCGTTCATAAGTACCATTTTATTACATTATATTGTAAATCTCTTGATGTCACTATGTAAGGTATCTGATTTGAGCATTAAACTAAATAGAACAGCTTGAATAGGAACACTATGGTGATAACATAGAATCTCAGCCTTTGATGCTAACATTTGCCACGCGCATCTTTTAAAAGCGGTATTTGTTTTGATACGAACTTGATTTATTTTAGACTGCCAGATATTTCTCAAACGAAACGTTTAGCCACCTGAAAATTGCGAGTAGGTTTATTTTAGTTACATAATTGGGATGCACTGAATTTATTTCCTTTTTAATTAGTTGGCGAAAGTTTCATTTAACAGTGATTCAGTAAATTGTTTCTCAAGAAGTAAAATAAATATAGGAGTATTTACAGGAAAAAATATATAAGAACATATTTTTAAAACTTGTCTGATTAAATAATTATTTGTGAATGGAACTCTAAACATTTTTAATGTAAATTGTCATCTTTTACTTATATTTATGAATTAATTCACTGCGATTACTTCACTGCCTATGATTTCAATAAATTTAATATAATTATGTAGTGAGGAAGTTTAAAGTTTGTCTACCATTTGAAAATATTTGTATACCATGTCCGCGATGTATGTTCTTGCCTAATATCAATTAAATCTAACTAGGGTTTGACAGACTATAGAAACGCCTTTACTGGAGACTATACCGACATTCTACTCCGGCTTCCTCCGCGGAATAGATTATACCCATAAAATGTAATATTTTTAGAGATTACTTATTGATCTACAATACTCAATATCAAATGTGACTTAGTGTTCATTTTGATATCAGCACACAGTTTCAAATGCTTCCTCTTGATATCCGCTACTTATCTGTACAACATTATAAGTACTATATGAGGCATGAGATGCGAAAGTGGTTTATCCAAACAGTGTAAGCCGTTTATTGTATTTGTTTTATAGTTTAAACTTGTGTAAAAAGTGTTCAATATATTTCACAATTTTAGCCTATATTTTATATAGCTCTTATAAGCTCTATGTAATTTATGGTTAATAACAGATCAATTGAAAAGTCCCCGGTCTGACACATAGATGGCGTTACCAGAAGTAAATCCATATATTTTTTAGTTAGCCCTAACACTCAAAAAACGTGCGTGTATAAATTTGAGAGCTGTCGAATTATTAGTTTGTGAATTATTGAATTTTGATTGAAGCAACTATTGTTATTGTGAAAAATATTAATAAAAAGGAATTTCGCGGTTTTAATAAAATATTGCTTTTTGAAGGGGAAAATACAGTTGAAGCAAAAACTTGGCTTGATGCCGAGTTTCCGGACACTGCTCCAGGAAAATCAACCATCAATGATTGGTATGCTAAGTTTAGACGTGGTGAAATGAACACCGAAGACGGCGAAGACAGTGGACGCCCAAAAGAGGTTGTTACCGATGAAAATATTTAAAAAATCCACAAAATGATTTTGAATGAGCGTAAATCGAAATTGAATAAAATAACAGGTATTCTAAAGATATCAACAGAATGTGTACATCACGTTCATTCATGAATATTTGGGTATAAGAAAGCTCTGTGCAAAGAGGGTACTGCGCGAGCTCACTTTTGACCAAAAACAACGACGAGTTGATGATTCGGAAAAGTGTTTGAAGATGATCAGACGTAATAAACCCGAGTTTTTGCGTCGATATGTGACAGTGGATGAAACATCGCTCCGCCATTTCACTCCGAAGTCCAATCGACAGTCATTCGAGTGGATTGCACACGATGAACCCGCTCCAAAGCGTTGGAAAGCGCAACAGTCGGCTGGCAAGGTTATGGCATCTGTATTTTGGGATACACATGGAATAATTTTTATTGACGACCTTGAAAAATCAAGGACCATCAACAGCAACTAGTAAATAGCGTTATTGGACCGTTTGAATTACGAAATCTCCGAAAAACGGCCGCATTTGAAGAAAAAGAAAGTGCTGCTTCAACAAGACAATACACCATGTCACAAGTCAGGACAAATACAAAGGACAAATCGTACTACAAAAATGGTATCGAAATGTTGAAGGGTCGCTATAATCAGTGTACCCTTGAACAGGTAGGCCAGAGACATTTCATTTCATTGACTTGTTACAATGTACCAACTATTATTAAAGTTAAAATTGTTTTAGCTGAAAACTTATCTGAGTTTGTCGAAAAATATGTATACAGTGCAGATGCTCCAAGACAATCATAGTACTACAATGCTTTACAGTATCAACTAATATTTTGGAAATCAGAAAATGGATATCATTTTAGCATTAAATAAAGTAATCCAGTGACAAGTAAGTACCCAGCAAGTAATTTCTTTGTATCTCATTCATCATTTTATTATTTAGCGGTAGACAATAAAAAGGAAGTTAGCGAGATAAATTTCTACGCATTCCCATTGATAACACGACTCTACGAAAATGTTTTCGTTCTTTGTCCTAAAGATTATTTTATGATTTTCCGTTTAGTTATGAACAAAAATGAGAAGAAAATACCTTTTTTGGTATAAAATTTACATTTGTAATAGTTATATTAATAATACTCATATTTGAATATTTCATAAATTTCAATTATTTTTAATACATTTAAAAATACCGCGCGATAAGAGTGGGGTTTACACTTTTACACAGCGCTGATAGACGGCACCAAAGTGATAAACAACGATCAAGTGTTTTGTATTTGATTCAAGTGTATCTGAATACCTTAAAATGTCGTCGCGAAAGTGTAAATATTATGCTGATGCATATTGTTATATAGGTTGGCAATTTCTTAAAGTTCAAGACGTAAAGTTCAAGACGTAAAAAACGAATTAAATATATCTCACGATCTCTGTGAAGCCTACGAAGCATATTTTAACTGTCCTGTTTAGAATCAAGACAAGACCTGGGCTCCACATGTTGCTTGTAATAATTGTAAAAGATGTTTGGAAGGTAATCAGCAAATTTTAATCAAATAGTGGATTTAATATAACAGACATATTAACTACTATTTCTATATTTTAGATTGGTATCGAGGTGAGAAAAGGTCAATGAAATTTGCAACACACAATCTGGTGAGAACCGAAATATCAATTTAACGACTGCTGCTTTTGCATTGTGAATCCGAGCAAAAGACGTAGAGGTAAAAATGCAAAACCAATGGAATATCCTGATATACAAAGTATCCGTGTTATTGGTGTTTATGGGATAGCACAGCGGATGCTAAGCATTATTCTCAACGGTCCTGGCCTGTAAGAACAGAACTTTGTGACAGGGAAAGAAAACGTAAAATTTGAGCCAGTTGTTGAATCAGAGAAAGTGTTAATGTCGCTTTTGCACATTAAGTTAGGGTAAATGAAACAATTTGTTAAAAAACTGGAATCAAACCTCAGAAGCGTTTGAATACTTGAGGAATATTTTTCCGCAATTATCAGAAGCAAAGGTTTTGGCTTTCTAAGTAGTCGTTTCTGTATTTTTAGGAAATAACAAAGCGGAAAACTACAAAAAAGGCAAGTTGAAAATATGGTAAAAAATTTTAAGGCCATGGGCTGCAACATGTCATTAAAAGTTCATGCTCATTTAGATAAGTTAAAAAAACATGGGAGCGTATTCAGAAGAGCAAGGAGAACGTTTTCACCAGGATATTATGAGTTTCGAACGTATGTTGCATGCTCATTTAGATAAATTCAAAAACAACATAGAAGCGTATTCAGAAGAGTAAGGAGATCATTTTCATCAGGACATTATAAGCTTCGAACAACGTTATCAAGGCCAATACAATGAAAACATGATGGGAGACTATATTTGGGGTTTATTAAGACATAGAACTATGAACATAAAAGAAAAAGTAAAGGCGGCCACTTTTAAATTATTTTCTAGTTTTTTGTAAGTTATTTTGATAGTAACACTTGATAAAAATAATTAAAATGGTTTCATTTTCAATTAAAAATTAACACCACAGATTTTGAAAAATATCTTTCAAGCGGTTTTCTAAATAAAAAAGTAAACTTTTTCATGCCATATATTTTTTTTTTCGTCCACTTACGGCCTAAAGAAATGGAATTTAATATTTTGAAGTCAAAGTTAAATTTTGTGTTGACACGTGCTAATATTGGAAATAAACATGCCAATCAGGAAGCCAATAACATTCTCCGATGCCACCAGCTGTTTCATCAATACATTGTTGATCTGTATGCCAAAACTGAAGCTGAGCTATTACGGAGTATATATCAGTATTATCAAGAGATGATTCGCTCTGCGGATTACACATATTTGCGTAATGTTATACCCAGTAACGTAGATAGAAGAATACCTGTTTTACATTTTATTCCATCATCTGGTAGTCAGCGTCATATGCAAAAATATATTCAAGACTCCACGGCTGTTATGCGAGTATGTGATGGACCAGATTTGTTCATCACGTTTACGGGAAATTCAAACTGGGATGAAACTAAAATTTGTTATTTTGAAAACACATTTCTGGCTATATTCTGTTGAATTGCAAAAACGAGGCTTTCCACATGCGCATATTTATATTTGGTTGGTCGAAATTATCACTATTTGATAAGAAAATATCAATCAACTGCAAGCTTGATAGCGTTATGTATTTTAATTGGTTCTTTGTAAAATTTTCTTGTTTTGTAAACACGTTGTTTCCATATGCGCATATTTCTATTTCGATGGTTCAAAATATTACTATATGATATGAAGATATGTTAATTTATAGCTTAAGTTGTGATAACTGTATGTGTCATAGCGTCGGGTATTGTAATGATTGCATTGAATATAGTTTCATCAAAATGAAGCAGGTAATTACAATCTGTTTGAAAAAAAAAAAGATATTTTCGGATTTAAAACATTTGAACAAGATAAAGTCTGTCGTTTCTGCTAGTGTATTATATTATATATAGTCAATTCAAAACAGTAATGACCAATATCTGTCTGTGAAAAGTTGTAAATTAGTTTTATAGTGAGACAATATTTTCCTTCTCATATCTAGCTAAAAAGAGATAAAATGCTGTTAGAGAAGTTCGAACATGTAACCGAAAAAGATAAAAGATATATAGCTATTTGAGAGGTGTAGAACGTCCGTTCACACACACATTGTTGGGTAAAATAGGATTTAAATCATGTAACGATAACCCACAAAGAGATTTAATGGAACTTCTAGAGATTGCTTTTAAAGGAATAGAATTTCGAAAAACATATTATAATATCACGGAGGTATTATTATACCTATTTATACAGTAATAAAATTGGGTCGCTCATGACAAGATGATAATAAATATAGTGTAAAGGCAACAAAAGTTGATGGAAAAAGGCAAACGTTGAAATAACTATCGATGGTTTTATTTCTGGGGCAGAATTAATATTTTCCTCTAAGTCCAAGGGGACTACCATTGAGAAATGAACCATACCTTGTCTTTGCAGTAGATTGAAAATCAGCTGTTAAAGAACTTGGAGGAACCATCAGTTATTGTTATGGTAGAGAAAAAGTACGCAAAATAAGTTTCGAGGAAAGCATGTTAAAGAATAACAATCAAATAACTATCAATAATTATTTCAAATAGTTACTCAGTGAATGTAAATGAAATTGAAATTTTCGAAAATAATACCTTCGGTTTGTGTGAGCTCGATCAGACACATTGAAGAAGGAATTGACAAATGGTGGAATCATGAGCAAGTTTTTGATAGATTGGAAATAAACAGCTTAGTTATTTACTTGAGTAGTGATTCTGAACGTAAGAGTGATTGAATAGTGTGAAACTTTATGAATGTTGGTTTATGATCTAATGCTGACAATTATTAAGACAGGTTAATGAAAGAGGAAACATCTAAAGGTCAGTATACAATTAATATACTTTAATTGTTGGCAATTGTGTTATAGAATATGAATGCTTTATGCGCATGTGTGTTATTGTTCAGAATATAGGTGAAAGTTTAGTTAAAATTTATGAGGAGAGAAAAATACTAACTGTTTTACAGATATGGAAAATGTATTAAGGAGAATTCCGTGATTAAATGTAGTTTTATCCAGAAAAATGTATACAGGTATTAACATAACAAACGAAGGAGAAATATAGTGATATTAAAATGTCAGTACAAGGAAACATTGTATCGAAGGACACAAGAATT
The DNA here is from genome assembly GCF_030347505.1 of Rhynchophorus ferrugineus. Lineage (NCBI taxonomy): Eukaryota > Metazoa > Arthropoda > Insecta > Coleoptera > Curculionidae > Rhynchophorus > Rhynchophorus ferrugineus. The sequence continues at coordinate 20,554,497 of NW_027472590.1, forward strand.
AAGCGTAAAAGGCAAATATGCTCTCTAATGAAAGAAATATACATCACCTAGATATAAAATTGTTAATTAGGTGGATTAAGCTTTTGGGTATACCACTACATAAAACGCGTCTAGAACTCTACCTATACTAGTGTAAAAAAACTATAAAAACTAACCTATAAATTATTGTGACTGTATAATTAATTGTAGTTTTAAGTTCATCGTTAATAAATGCATTAGATGTACTATAATGTTAAAATGAATTATAATACCTAACATTTTTGTTTGATTATTTTGTTTAGATTAGAATTTTGTTATGTCAGAGCCTATATGTACCAAAACTCAAAGTTGCTGCGGCAACATTGCAACGTTTTGACAGATCACGTGTGTCACTGCTGTTTTGAATTGACTTTATGTATGTATTATGTTAATATATTGTATTTTCCTTATCTTCTGAGATATGCAATTGATGTTTTATTATGACAGAATTATGCGTGATAAATGTTATACCAAAAACGTCCTCAGCGCATAAAAGTGCATAAGATAAACTGATTCAAAACGATTTTATAAACACTTTTCAGTTGACCTGTGACGTCAAGTAAAAGAGCACGTTTCATTGTTTGGTCTCAAGATTGATTACATTTATACCTGAACGAAACGGAGCTGTAACAATCAAAACCTTATTCCGTTTTCATCTCTGTTTAATTCCGATGTTGGTAACTGTTCTCGAATACAACGACACTTTACGATTCCCCGTACCGTTGCGGGATGACATTAAAAAGCGAACCGAAAAAGTTCGAAAATTGCCCGGTTATACCCGGCGACGGACGCGCGCTTCACCTTTTTATATCTGAATCGAAACTGTGATACTTACTGGCCGCCGCTAAACACGATTTTCCATTCCACATAGTTGCGGGTTATAAATAAGTTGATTTATTTTGTCATGGCGTTCCCCCCGTACAATCGCCGTTTCGTCTCGTCTAAAAACAGATTTTTGAGTTTATGGAAAACCGAGCACCATACTTAATTAGAGTTGTGCGGAAGTTTCGAGGGCGTGACAAGTGGATATTTATTTTCGTGACGAATGAAGACGTATTCGTTTGTCCGTCTTATTTACGGAAAACTAAAAAATAAGACAACATTTTTTACAGTAAACTAATTGCTTGGCGAAAAAGTAATTCCGGTTTCTGTTTGAGTGCCATAAGTTGGTTATACCAGCACATAACAGGTCAATTGAAAAGTTCCCGTCCTACCATAGTAAAACATATTTTTTTGTCAAAATAATGTTTTTTATTCAACATAATTCCCTTCAAGGGTGATACACTAACTATAGCAACCCTCCAACTTCTCGATACCATTTTTGTAGTACGATTTGTCGTTTGCTTCAAAATAGGCCTCAGTTTCGTCAATCACTTCTTCATTCGACGAAAATTTCTTCCCATCGAGCATTTGTTTGAGATTTGAGAACAGGAAATAGTCGCTGGGGGCCAGACCTGGAGAATACGGTGGATGAGGAAGCAATTCGAAGCCCAATTCATGAAATTTTGACACGGTGCGTTGTCTTCTTCAAATGCGACCGTTCTTCGCCGGTTTCGTCCTTCAAACGGTCCAATAACGCTATGTAATAGTCGCTGTTGCTGGTCCTTCCTTTTTCAAGGTAGTCAATGAAAATTAGTCCATGCCCATCTCAAAATACAGGCGCCATGACCTTGCCAGCCGACTGTTGCGGTTTCCCACGTTTTGGAGTGGGTTCATTATGTGCAGTCTACTCGGATGACTGTCGAGTGGATTTCGGAGTGAAATGATGGAGCCATGTTTCATCCATTGTCACACATCGATGCAAAAACTCGGGTTTATTACGCTTGATCATCTTCAAACACTAATCCGAATCATCAATTCGTCCTTGTTTTTGGTCAAAAGTGAGCTCGAGCGACACCTTCTTTACACAGAGCTTTCTCATACCCAAATATGCGTGAATGATATCATGTACACGTTCAGATGATATCTTTAGAGTATCTGCTATTTCATTCAGTTTCAACTCGTGGTAATTCAAAATAATTTTGTGGATTTTTTTCGTCGGTAACAACCCCTTTTGGGCATCCACTGCGTTCACCGTCTTCGGTGTGTATTTTACCACATCAGCATATCAATCCTTTATGGTTAATTTTCCTGGGGCAGTGTCCGGAAACTCAGCCGTATTTTGTCCCTTCATAAAGCAATATTTTATCAACAGGAGAAATTCCTTTTTATCCATTTTTTCACAATAACAAAAGTTACTTCTCTCAAAATGCTATAATTCACAAACTAATGATCCGACAGCGATCAAATTTATACACGCATCTTTTGAGGTTTAGGGCTATATAAAAACATATGGATAAAAACATATAAATTTAATTAATTAATTAACATAATTCGATATACTATTTTATAGTTGAAATTCCACTAAGAGCTAAGCTTCTGAATTCAAATCTTTAAGAGAGAATTAAATAGAATTTTGGTAAAAAGTGATTCACTACTTAAATATGGTAACATTTTATTTCCAAAGTAAAATTAAATGTAATAGAAAGTCATAAATTAAAAATTCAATAACTTCTTTCAGATTGTTAATTTCTTCAAAGAAAATATTGTAAGTATCTGTATAAATATGTCCTCTTAACCAAAATAGTTTGGATTTTTTTTTTGGATCTATTAGAGCTTTAGAGGAAAGAAATTAATTGTAATTTTTGTTTACATTCAATTATGAGTAAATCAGTAGACCGACAAGTTGAGACTAATTTTATAGAAGCAAGGTATGTATGTTTGTTTACATCTTCTGTCCCAGATAACGTAAAAAGTAAATTTAAAGACTTTACATTTCACAGTACATAATGATCTTAGACAAAAAAATATTAAAATTAATAAGGAGCGGAATACTTGCGGAACTTTTGGATTATACAAATAAATATAATTTTAACGGAGAAAGTTTCAATGTCTGGTTTTAGTATAAAAAACGAAAAGACACTACTATAGATACTATTAAATTGATGTCGCTAAGCAACTATGAAACAGGAAAAAAAACGGAAGATAAAATGTTGAAATTTAATTGCATAAAAGTTTTTTTTTTGGATATGAATTTTATTAATTATAATATAATTTTATATTTTTTTATTTTTTTTACATTTCTCTTTAATTAGTTATTCAATCAGTTTGTTATTTAATAAAAAAAATTATTAGCAGACAATACAAAAATGCGCATGTAAGATGTAAATTATTAGCAAAATTTAATAATTTAGTAACACTAATTTTGTAGATTGCTATAGAACAAAGGGAAATGAAAATAGAACGTGTTTAAACAATATAGCTTAGGTAGGAATGAAAAATAGCCATATTTCAACACATCTGTACTTATAAATCTTTAATATTACAGATATTTGAAAATATCAACGAATGATAGAGGATATTTATGTCTAAACGAACTGTCATAAGTTTTTAAGATAATTTTAATTTTTGAACAAACTTTGAACCAAAATAAGCAATAACCTATTTTATTATTTAACGTATAATTATCTACTAAAACATTATATAATAACACTAATTAACCAATAAAAAATTATTGTATGTCAATAGTATCTAAATAATAATGTTACTCTAATTTGTACCATCCAATCAGTACTAGTGCTATCAACTCTACTATGTCTTCTCTAGGTGGTCAAATTATCACACGTTTGGCCAACGCATTCTGTTAATATAGCTTGGGGATGATTTACCTTGGATTAATTTATTTTCTTTGTATTATTTACATTTAGCATATGATTTTATTACTTCTGGCTCTCCCTGTATATCGTCTGCTTATCATTTCATTTAGTAACATTTGAGCTTTTATAGCCTCAAACAGTTTACATCTCTTTATTGATTGTTTTTGTTTCATTGTTAATTGTCGGACTTTATTATCATTAATACTATTTCATAATTATTTCCTAGTTCTATCTCAACCTCATACATACGCAATCTCTCTTATGTTTCCCCAATCTATCAACATATACTCTATTATTTATGGTGTAACGACCTTGAGGCATGTCGAATTTTACATCGTAGAGAATAACGGTCTACAAAATACCCAGAAATATAATTCCAAATGTTGAACACGGGCCAGTAGCGCCAACTAGTAAACGATTACGATCTGGCAACCCCGAAACTTTGGTCTGGGATACTATTGAAGAGACGACAGTAAAAAACCTATACATTCATGCCTATACAAGTTTCGATTGGCTAGAACTGCGTATGCGCACTTGTTCTAATCTAGGCTGACGGTTTTCACAACTACGTGTTCTTTTCTATATACGCCTTGTCATTTTTAGGTTAATTTTATATTTACATTTTGTTGAGGTAATATAATTATTGCTTAGGTAAAATGAGCGCTATATGTATATATATATATATATATATATATATATATATATATATATATATATATATATATATATTACCTATCCTATGTTCTATAACATTCTACAAAATTATTGTTATAAAATGATAATAGTTTACTAATAATTCGAACCTTATATAACCTATATATATATATATATATATATATATATATATATATATATAATATATATAAAAATATACCCTTTGTTCCATAGCAATCTACAAAATTAGTGTTATAGAATGATATTATTTTACTAATAATTCAAACCATAATTTTGCCTATGATTTCATAGGCTCAACAAAATGTAAATACAATTAACCTAAAAGTGACTTTTAACCGCAACTATGGTAAACAATAAGGCGTATATAGAAAAGGACGTGAAAACTCTAAGGCTAGATTAGAACAAGTGCGCATCTGCAGTTCTAGCCAATTGAAACTTGTATAGACCATGGACGTATAAAATTTTTACTGTCGTCTCTATTAAAGTGTACTTTCGATCATTCAGTGACTGGCAATCGTTCAGTTCAGACGTGCCCATGTTCATGGACTGCCCAAGTCTCGGCTTCAGCTAACCCTATCTATCTACTATATTTTCGATATTTTTATTTGCCAATAAATAACGGTCACGTAATGTAAATGCCACAGTTTCATTTCGAATTACTTCCATTCACCGAACCATATAACAACCCAAACATTTTTTACTTCTCTTTTGTTTTTATGGATTTGTTATGAACAATTAATATATTTATTATCATATTATGGAAAAGACCAAATATCAAGAATTCTTTTACCTTTCTCATTTTTGACATCCTCTCCGTACTTTTCTGTTATTTATATATTCCCAGAACTTTTCTTTGTTAACAGTCGTTTTGTCTTGTCCTTGAGCATTATTATATTTTTTTCCATCTTTTTCAGTATTCATTCTTCTGAATACATTGTCCATTTTTATATTTCTTGGTGCAGCTTTGTACTTGTTATGCAGCCCACACCTGCTGATTCTTTTCTTCTCTTCCATTCACTACATATAAACGGGAGGCCTTTACTTATTTCATAAATCCTGACCCCTTCCTTTTTAGTCCCATTTACTGCTAATCAATACTCGTATGGTCCATAGTTCCATTTACCAAAATTTTCTCATTTTTGTTAATTTCTGGTGTCTTCCCTATTTCCTTGTCATTATTAGGTTTACTTTTTTTTCTTGTGTTCTTTTTCATTCGCCATAACCTTGGTTTTTTTTCATCATTCACTCAGTTAAATATCATATGTCACTATGCATGTTAAATATTTGATTGATTATTATCTGTTTTGATCGATTTTGAGGTTATGACCTCCTAATTTTTAACTACCGTATCCAATTTAGTTCTTGTCTCAAAATAAAATGTTTTATATTATCACGGACCTAGAAATAAAAATAGACACGCTTTAGCCTTTGTATATAGTAACATATTTACTCCCTACAATAGTTTCTGACACATAAACAACAAGAAAAAAGTATAACGTATATATTTATATTTATGAAATAAGTTAAATTTAGCAGATGTTGGTAAATTAGAAAAATGTTTAGAGAAAACAAGCTCTAAGGACAAAATACAAAAATAATCCACTATGAACTTGAATTGACTACAAATATAATAATTTGACGCACTGCTACATTCAAATCCGCAACCCCTAAATCCCTACGTTTAATCATAACTGCGAAGGATTCAAGACAACGACATGAACATTTCTGTTTCTGACGAATGAAGATGTATTAATATTACTTTGTTATTTATTTATAAATTAAAAAACAAAAGAATTAAATTGTGTTTGTTTAGAACGTTTTATTGTTAGATTGAAAATGTGTATATTTAATAATTTTATATATATACGTTTATATAATATTTTTTGTCCCTTTTCTACAACTGTACTATTTGTTGTTAACACCGCATTTTATATATGAACGATAGCGACTAACATGAGCATATATATATATATATATATATATATATGTATATATATATATATATATGTTTATATATTTGTGGTGATTAAGGAATAAGGAAGTACGAGATATCAATATTTAAGATGACCGGAAGGGGCAAAACAGTTGAATAATACACCATTCAATTCAATTTCAACATCCAATTTTTGTTAGGAGTTAAGGGGCCGACTTGTTTAAGCCAAATTCTATGATAGTATAGGATCTTTCCAGGAAATTTCATAGACGAGGGTTCATGTAGCTATTTAGTTAAAATCGTATTCCAGTGGAGAAACGGCGAAGGCAGTTACTTAGGAGGAGAAAGCCAAAGGGAGGCAAATGATCACCAAATTCCAAATTACTGGAACGTTTGAGTACATCAAGCGGTAGTGGGAGAAGTAACAATATTTCACATGGGAGAGGGTAGGGGACCGAAGAAGGAAACCGAAAAAGCTTGAATTCAAATAGTTTTTTCATATATTCGATAAAATATGGGATTAATGCGCTGTGACTGGTAAAGCTTTTGACGATGGGGTTGAGGTAAGTATGGATGCTTATATTCTTGTTAGGGATTTCGGTATTGGATGGCAGGTTTCACCGCAGCATATGCTTACTCATTTCCTGTCCTAACATGAGAGAGGATTCGCGTAAGCATTAGCTGATATCTATCCAACAAGATACATCGTAGGAGAATTAAGGAATTAACTATCTCGGCGAATAGACGGAGGGAAGTGTCTACGAAGGAAATAGTGAAAATCCAGGGGGAAGCTTGGAAAATTGGAAACACACAGTAAATGGTCACGAACTGAAGCCGTCTTCAGAGAACACATATAATATTATTGAGGAGGTAGTGGGTACACATAGAGAAGAGAAACAGCCCGGGTTAAGAGGACAAGTACAAGAAGAGCCCAGGTAGGTGAATATTTTCAAACTTTTGACGCACACATATTTTCAGTTTCTTTGTTTCTTTTATTTTCTTTACAAATATATAATTCATTGTTTCAGTTAAATTAAGCAATACTAGTGGATGTAGAGTACTAATTAATATAATATTCTAGGAAAAAAATTAATTTCTCATGATCAATTTTATATAGTACTGGATTAAATGTATACAGGGAACTTTCTGAATAGTATTTAAATTATTCTTAAAAAATCTCTATAATATTTTAATAATAATCTAAAATTTTTGTTATATAAACTTAGCTTAATTTTTGTTACACTTGTTATCTTCTAAATTGCAGGACTTGGACTTTGACTTAATTGCAGACTTTTTTAATCCATCTGTATACACCAAATACCATTTCGGCTGATAAACATTGAAATAATCCGACATATTGTTGAAAGTTAAGTGGAATTTAACCCAATTATTATTTCGAGTTACTCTCTTAACAACTTATTCCATATTATAAAGCCATGTAAATAAAATAGGACATGTTTGCGCCCTCACTCAAGAATCACCACTCACCTTAAGATTAAACGAGGCATAAATCTGTCATAAAGACGATATCGGATAAAGCAAATTGAAAGGGACGACCAATAAAACGCCCTTACTAAGGAGAACAGCTTCTGACCAAAATAAATTTGTCAATTTAATAGGGGTGATTAAGAGAATCAGGTCAAACTATGCGGTCAGCCCACGCAAGGGATGAAATTCTCCCTTGACCAGCGGATCGCTAGGAATGCGTCTCTAATTAACACGTTCCAGAGGGCATTGATATACCAACTTATTTAATATCTCCCCATATATAAACTCCCTTACGCTCAATTATGGCATATCTCGAGATTTGGTACATATTTTGCTCACTAATCGATATGTCTAATTGATTAATATTAATAATTTATTTTTTCCAAAATATACAATTAGGGTAAATATGATTTTATATTAATATATATAATTATAGACAATATAATATACAATATATATACTATATTATTATACGCAATATTTACAATATAATTATTGTGTTATCTCAATGTTAACTAGCTAATAAAATGTTAAATAACACATATAGGTAAGGAGGGAAATTGATATTTAAACATTTAACATAATATTGTTTTTTTACAATAATAACAACAAAATTTTAATTAATATCACATAGATATAGCTCTCTTATTATCTAATATAATCAGTATCAAAAAAATTAGCTTAAATACGGGGTTATGATTGTTAAAGTAAAAGAAGGAATATATGTTAAGTACAATAATGAAATGTTACTAGTTTCCGGGGTCTTTAGTGTTATGTAGTTGTTATGTGTATATATATATATATATATATATATATATATATACATATATATAACAAGTGTAAGTTAAGAGAGAAACCACGTTGTACGTTGTTGTTGTTTGTTATTGTATATAGATTAATTGATTAGTTCGTTTATATAGAGTCTTCCAACTGTTTAGATGGGTGTATTAAATAAAGCTATTTGTTAAAACTAATCAGTATATTAATTAATAACCGTAAAATTTCAAAAGATTATGTGCCCAGTTTTGTGTCCGAAAACAGATATTTAATATTATTAATATTAAATTTATTAAAATAGATTGTTATGGAACATAATATATATTTATATGTTATTTTTTCCAACTTTTTCAGAATTCATTCTTCTGAATACGTTGTCCTTTTTTATATTTCTTGGTGCAGCTTTTTCTTTGTTATGCAGCCCACAACTGTTGATTCTTCTCTTCTCTTCCATTCACTATATATAAACGGGAGGCCTTTATTTATTTCATAAATCCTGGCCTCTTCCTTTTTAGTCCCATTTGCTGCTAATCAATACTCGTATGGTTCATATCTCACTTACCAAAATTTCCTCATTTTTTTTTTAATTTCTGGTATCTTCCCTTCTTTCTTGACATTATTGGGTTTTCTTTTATTCTTTTTTCTTGTGTTCTTTTTCATTCGCCATAACTTTTTCTTTTCAAAATTCACTCAGTTAAATATCATATGTCACTATGCATGTTAAATATTTGATTGATTATTATATTTTAATCGTTTTTGAGGCTTTGACCTCCTAATTATTAACTACCCTATCCAATTTACTTCTTGTCTCTAAATAAAATGTTTTATATTACCATGGACCTAGAAATAGAAATAGACACACCTTAGCCTTTGTATATATTAGCATCTTTACTCGTTACAATAGTTTCTGACACATAAACAACAAGAAAAAAGTATAACGTATATATTTATCTTTATGAAATAAGTTAAATTTAGCAGATGCTGGTAAATTAGAAAAATGTTTAGAGAAAACAAGCTCTAAGGACAAAATACAAAAATAATCCACTACACATTTAATATTTTGCTCACTAATCGATATGTCTAATTGATTAATATTAATAAATTATTTATTTCAAAATATATAAATAGGGTAAATATGATTTTGTATATTATATTGTGTTATGTCAATGTTAACTAGCTAATAGAGTGTTAAATAAGATATATAGGTAAGGAGGGAAATTGATATTTAACCATTTAACATAATATTGTTTTTTTTTACAATAACAACAATAAAATTTTAATTAATATCACATAGATGTAGCTCTGTTATTATCTAATATAATCGGTATAAAAAAATTAGCTTAAAGACGGGGTTATGATTGTTAAAGTAAATATTTCTTCATTAGATGAAGGAATCTATATTAGGTACAATAATGAAATGTTACTAGTTTCTAGGGACTTTAGTGTTATGTAGCTGTATACATATATACATATATATATATATATATATTATATATATATATATATATATTATATATATATATATATATATATATATATATATATATTATATATATATATATATATATATATATATATATATATATATACATGTTGTACGTTGTTGTTGTTTGTTATTGTATATAGATTAATTGATTAGTTCGTTTATATAGAGTCTTCAACTGTTTAGAAGGGTGTATTAAATAAAGCTATTTGTTAAAACTAATCAGTATATCAATTAATAACCATAAAATTTCAACAGGTTATGTGTCCAGTTTCGTGTCCGTAAATAGATATTTTTCCATGGAGGTTATTAATTTTGAGACTAAATAGTTGGCAAATAAACAGAAATCGATTTAATTAAACACATGAAAGTGTTTAACAGCTAAACAGTGAAATGGAATAGCCGATGTGGAAGCGTAAATTTTGAGATTTGTTAGATTTCCACGAGAGAGATTTAGGTGCAATCGAGGGCACGTTGGTGAAATCGAGCGCGTTGGCGGCAGAAGCTGATGAAAAGATGGTGAAGAATCATAAACTGCAATCGGATTTGTATAGAAAAGCTAATAGTTATGCCAAGTCTATGATTACAGGTGCAGCAATATGTGCTGTATATCAAAAATTTGTGGAGAAAGAGACGGCTTATGAAGTGTGGGAGGCATTGAAGCAAAATTTGGAAGCATCGTCCAAGTCTCATTTATTTAAGATTTGTACAGACTTTTTGCATTTGGTTGAGTTTGGTTTTTGCACCAGGAGGTTTGTCAGGTTTGTGGAACGAATTAAATAACGGTCTTAAAGCCTAAAACGAAATTGAGTTATCTGATTTAATGTTAGTATGCAAAGTTCTGCATATTCTACCAGCAAACTTTGAAACTTTCAAATCAAGTTGGATGTTGTTAACTAGGAATAACATGAGGACCTTCGAAGAGCTAAAAGAACAACTTCACATATTTGAAAGGAATTTTACAAAAATTAGTGATATAAAAGTTAAACAGGAAGTTTTAGTGGTAAAGTCATGTAAAGTTAAATCAGGGTAACACAATTAGAAATTAGTTTAAGGGAAAAAATACTTGTAACTATTGCAAACAACCCTGCCATTGGATTAGACAATGTCAAAAGTGGATTGCTGATGGACGACCGTCTAAGGATGCAACTCTGAAGAAGGAAAAGGACGGGACACTCGAACAAACACAGTAGTATAAACGACATGTGGTGAGATTTTTTCTGCAGAAGTAGACGAAAACAATTGGTAGATTGACAATGGGGCTATGAAGTATGTGACAAATAGGCCAGATTATTTTGTCAGCTATGAAGCACTCGGTTAACCACAATGCATTAAAAGTGCTGGAAAATAATTTTTAAATTCTTATGGAAAAGGAACAGTTAAAGACAATTAAAGACTCATCAACAATTAAAGACAGATGTGAGGAAGTTACATTGAAGGATGTCTGGTATGTTCCGAATATTTCCAAAAATGTGTTTCCTGCTCTAGCTGCTCATGACTGAAATAAGAATAGTAAGTTTGAGTCAACGCCTATGCCCTGTTCTATAAAGATTCATGGCCAATTGAAGTGATGTGGTTTTCGTGCACTAAATAGTACTCTGTACAAAGCAGCAATCAAAGCGTTATTTTGTCTAGATATGTACAATTCGAAGAGAAACCCGGAGGTTGTAATGAACATATTGAATTCAAGACGTGAAACCAGACAAGGAAACTGTTAATTATGAGTCACAAGATTGTGTGAGAAACAGTTCAAAGGAAGACTTTAATTAAATTGTTTCAAAGCTTCAATAAGACAGACTAGATGCCAGTCTAATAGATGGATCAACTTTAAAAAAGCCTCAGTCTTTGTATAATTATATTCTTTGCAATCAGAAGTTTCCAAACTGAGAAGTCGGAGTTGGATCATTAATGTATCTAATGCTTGGGACCAGACTAGATCTGGCCTACCAGTCAAGGACAACTAACAACGGAATTCAACATGTCTCGACGGAGCAGCAGATGGCAGACATTTAGTTTAGGATTGCTATAGGATTGAATTTTTTTCTTTATTTGATTATTGTACTTAACAATTGGGAAAATGTTAACGTAACTATTTCTTCTTTAGTTAAAAGAGGAAATCTGTAAGTACAATAATGAAATGTTACTAGTTTCTAGGGACTTTCGAGTTATGTCGTTGTCAGATATATAGAAGTCAGTCAAGAGAGAAATCACGTTTTTGTTTTTGTATATCGATAATTCATTAGTTAGTTTATATAGAGTCTTTAACTGTTTAGATGGGTGTACTAAATAAAGCTGTTTGTTAAAACTAATCTCAGTATATCAATTAATAACCGTAAAATCTCAACAATGATGACTACTAGACAATACACCTTAGTAAACGTGTTCGAGATAGAATAGATTTTATTGCAAAACAAATTATATAACATTTCCAAGACGATATTAAAAAGAAGCAAGCTACGATACAAGCTAAGATAGTTAGCACTTATACTTCTGCGGTTAGTGATATACTGTTCACCAAGATATTAAATGATACAACAACAACACAGTTATATTTTAACAAATTGTTATTAGTAAAATATATAACAAAATTAGGCCCAATGTTAACTATTGGAGTGGACTTGTATTAACCATGCAGCTTGGGGTTCACATTTAATAATACCTGAAAAAATGGAATTATATACTCAGGGCAAGTAATATTAAACATTGTAGTTATTATTCAAGTGCTAACCTACTTACTGCCCCACCGACAATAATAAATTAACCTACTGGATTTTTACATTTTGAATCTGATCAAATAAAATTAACATCAATAGTTTGTGAAACCTAATTAATTTGATTAAACCACAGCGTTTTTAATAGTAGACGCGATAATCCTGAATAAAAAACAAAAAACAAATCTTGCTATTGAATTTACGAACTGGGACAAGTTTAAAACAAACAACATCAAGAGAAAAATGAGAATATGAGGTAAGTAACCCAATGGAAGTTAGGAAACTGGTAAAGGAAAAAGAAGAAATAGAAGTTTGAAGAGTATGACATACAACCAGAAATCTTCTAATTAAGACAAATATTTAATGTAATTATTAATCACGCAAATTCAAAGAGTTAAGCAGAATTTCTTCGAAAAATCTGTAAATGAATTAAGACCAGATGCAGCTAAACATTACTCGGTATGGAAAGTAACTGGAACATTTAAAAGAGCAATTGTTATAGAGTGCCGCCTATTAAACATGATCGAAATGATTGGGTTCGACTCAACGATAAAAAAGTTGATATATTCGCTCTATAATTAACTAATGTATTCCAGCTGAATAACATATAATCTACAATGGATATAAATCATGCCTATCAGCCCGATTTAGCTATAGATGTGATTTTCCAACAAAGTAGCTACGAAAATTGATAACAATCTCGTAAAAAGCCGTAAAAAGGTTCCTAGGAAGGAATTGATGATATTACACCCGGTTGGTTGAAAAAATTGCTGCGAAAGGAATGTTGTTATGTTGCACAAATAGTTATGTTGAAAAAACTTGACAAACCCGTGGAACAAGTTGAATCTTACAGGCCTATTTCGCTACTATCTGTGGTATAAAAATTATTTTATAAAATGTTAAAACGTATTAAACCATTTATAAGAATACCAGATTTCAAGTGTGGATTTCGAAATCACTCAACAATCTACCAAGTGAGTAACAGCGGTTATCGAAAACGAGTTGGAAGTAATGATATACTGCTCTGCAATATTTCTGGACATCCCACAAGCTTTTAACCGGGTATTGCATGAGGGAGTAATCTATAAAATGAGCAAATTGTTACAGTGGAGATATTGTCAATATGGAAATGTAGAAATGCCAGAAAAGGCATTCTTAATATTTAAACCTATTACGGCTGGAATTCCCATGGTAATGTCTTGGGGCTATTAATATATCTTGCTATACACTGCTGATCCCCGGAACAAAAGAATACTTGGTTTATTTGACTACGACACAGTTATTATGTTAAAACATAAAGGCTTCTTAAGGCTGTAGAAAAAGTATAAGTGGCAGTTAACAAGATCCACAAATGGACTACAAACTAGAAAATATAGCTTAGTAGCTTGAAATCTGTCAATATTAATATTTTGCTACGACGAATTGACCAAAAATTCAGCTGAATACATTGGCGTTCATATCGATGGTAGGATAAATCAGAAACATCATGTTAGATAAAAAACATAGCAGATCCGGCTCAAAATCAAATAACTCTACTGGGTAGTTAGATGTTACGCTCTAGTAGTAGCAACCATGGGACTGCAGTAAAACATCAAACTAAATAGTAACCCAACGTTGACATTACAACATTCCTCGAATAATTACCAATACGTATCGCTAAGTTATCAACAGAGAACTGCATAGTGATCTTTACTTATTTTTTAAACATTAAATAAGGTTACAAGAGCACAGTGAAGCGGAATCAATACCGCTACAGGACAACACACAGGATATCAGAAGATTGAAGCAAACCAAATCACACGAAATTCTTTAGTACATGTGATACACTTAACTTCGGCTTCAGTATGCTTATGCCCTTCTCTCCTACTTCCATACTACCTACTCCTTATCTATTGATACAAGTACAACAAAAAAAAAGTAGTAACAAAATAAATTGTAGTAACAAATTAATTTATAAATTAAGATAGTACTCGGTATGTTTAATGTAAGATGCAATTAATATAAGAAAGTATTAAGGATAGTTGTGGTAACTTAGGGACTCCTTCCTCACTCCACCCTGAAACTAAAATCCTCGATCTTTCTATTCAAATGATCAATATCCGGTAATTTTTAACAAAATATTCTTCATCTCGACATAATATGACAGGAACTAATATTAATTTTGAATTATTGCTGCAAGAATATGTTAATATAGGTTTTTCAATAAGAGCGAATCGGCGTTGTTGTTACATGTTACATAACGTACTGCACAGAACTGTTGGCAGTAAAATTAACGGACATTTATGATAAATGTTCAGTATTCAAATTAGATATACTCCAGTTTCTTTAAACATATCACGAAACATAACTTTATTTATAACACCTGGCTGTTTTTCAAAATTATGTCAAGAATTTGAGAGTCTCTAGACTTGATTATCATGACTCATATCTACAGCATGGGCAAGAAAAACGCGTAAATATGTATAGAGTGTTATTCTAAATAACTTACGTTTAAACAATAACATTTACGACAGACATATAATCCTTCAAATACATTTCATTTTACTGCCACTAAATATTTATTTCCTATAAATACTTTATGGTAATTGGTAATACTGCATCAAATGATTTTAAGTTGTTATAAATAGCTTTTATTGAGTGACTGTAAAACTTATGAGTCAGTTTATCTTTACGATGTCAAGTGCATCAACAAGTTGTTGTGTGGCTCCGTGTAAGTTGTTTTATATGAAATAGGATACATATAACGAACAATAAAACATTTTATGTGGTACAGGAATCCTACTGGCAAACATAATATACAGATTGAGATGTATCTGACAGGGCTAAAAAAGGGCCATAGAAACTGCAAGACAAATGTGAAAGTTCAAATTATCTATGTGATAATTAATTACAAATATTTGTTCGATAGCCGAAACTTTTAGCTGATCTGCATAAAGAAAGTGTGTGTCATAAAATATTTTTAAAAAATTGAAGCGACTTCAAAGAATAAATCAGGAACTCAATATATATTTTTAAGAGAAAATAATGTTTTAAAATAAAATATGTCCATAATAGTCCTTGTAATATTTAAATGAAAATAAACAAAAACCTATTTAACCTATCTACTACACGTATTTTGTATTCTACTATATACACACAATTCAGCTTAATACCTACCTAAACCTATTTATCTATTTACAATATTATTTTAACCACTACCAACTGTTTGAACTGATTATTTTTTAATTTTTAGTGAGTTCCTTTTTTCTCTTTTTAGTTTTAGATATATACTCGATAATTTACCCAGTTATTTTATTAAGTATTATAATGGATAGGCCAAGTAAAAGTGCAGTCCGTATGAGCAAAAATAGGAATAAAGAATCAATTATCGACAATAAGGAACGCTTTAGGCACCGGGGTCTGCTACCTAGCTTAGGTGAATTGAGACCAAACCAAACTAGAACAACAAAAAATCGTTGCCCCCACCGGGAATCGAACCCGCGGCCTCCGAGCATGATCTGAACGCTTTAACTACTACACCATAGAAGCAGTTGGCTTCAATATTTTTACGGCTTCCCATGCGATATGGTTAACGCTTAAAAAGCAAACTGAACGGTTTTAGCACTGACTGAGGAGTTGTGTCTTCCGTTGCATCAGCTCAATTGCAATATATACAGTTAATATATTATATCTGATTATTTTAGACAAAAATATATGGGAAAGCATTATACGTACGTGCCTTTGAAATTTTATAGTTTCTCTGGATTTGCCGAATTCCACCATCAGATCCCGACTAGGTTTCAATGGGATAACCACGGAAGTTCACTCTTGTGAAATGAAATTTGAAAATCGGTCCACAATTCGAGGGAAATCGGTGAATGTATATAAAAAATATACAGTCGAATATAGAATCTCTTTTTTGAACTAAGTTTATTATCTATAGGAATATAAATTAATCGTGGAAATGTATGCGCATAACTTTAAAACCACCGTACCAAATTGGATAATTTGATTTTTCTTGTACTCGTCATTGTCAAGATAAGGTTTGTTTAAAATAGAAATATAGTTTCCGGGAAAGATATTTACATTTAACACTCATAATATAAAGAGAGTGGTACAGAAGGCAGTTAAACATTGACATAACAGGGCAATTGAAAATCTCCGGCCTGATACATAGATGGCGTTAATAGAATTAAATCCACATATTTTTTAGTTAGCCCTAACCTTCAAAAGATACGTGTATAAATTTGAGAGTTGTCGGATTATTAGTTTGTGAATTATAGCATTTTGTGTGAAACAACTTTTGTTATTGTGAAAAAACATAAAGATAGTAAGATATAATAGATAAAAAGAAATTTCGCGTGTTGATAAAATATTGCTTTTTGAAGGGAAAACATATAGTTGAAGCAAAAACTTGGCTTGATGACGAGTTTCCGGACAGTGCCGATTAACTTGAGAAAGGAAGGACCATCAACAACGACTATTACATAGCGTTATTCAACCGTTTGAGGGACGAAATCGCCGAAAAACGTCCCCATTTGAAGAAAAAGAAAGTGCTGCTTCACCAAGACAATGCACTATGTCACAAGTCAGTGAAACCGATGGCAAAAATCCTTGAATTGGGCTTTCTCCAGATCTGCCCCCCAGCCACTATTTCCTGTTGAGGACTGAAGAGCTCATCGCTAAAACTGAGGCCTATTTTGAAGCAATGGATAAATTGTACTACAAATATGGTATCGAACACTTGGATGATCGCTATTAATCAGTGTATCACCCTTGAAGGGAATTATGTTGTATTAAAAAAACTAATTTTGTCCAAAAATGTGTTTTACTATAGTAGGCCGGGAACTTTTCAATTGACCTGTTATTGACTTTTGTTTAATTGGTTTCTAAGTATAAAGGACTCAATTTAGCCAGCCTTGTTAAATTAAACAGTTCTATTAAATAAACTCATTAATATAAATTTACGATGTTTTTAAGTCTACAAATCTTGACAATGTCTATGATTGAATGAAAGTTTAGTAAAAGGGACGCTACTTTACGAACTCATTATTTTATATCGTTGCTTTTAACTTGATACTGGTTAAATACACAAATTATTTGAAGCCATAACATATTTTATACCAACAAAAAGAAAAAGACTCTCAGTTAATTCATTCGTTCATTCATACATAATTTCAAATACCGTTGTTTTTTTGCAATCCAAAAGCAAGCAATACTTTGTTTATGAGTTTCACGCTGATTTTATATTGATTTCTCTGAGGTGTAATGTGTTTCATAAAATGCCACCAGTGAGTATCGAAATATTGGTCGATGTACCCATAACGCAAGCCGAGTTCATAATCTTAGAGATAATGAGATTGAAGAAGAACACGCAGTATTTGGGAGCAGATAGAATTTTCTGGTGACCGAAAGGAATTCGTTGTGCGTTCTATTCATCTCGGAAACTCCCAACACTAATATAAATAACCAACAATCGCTAGACTGTGCTCATCGTTTCCCTCGGAGGCATGTATTTTTTTATTTATAATCATACTATTCACAATGACATAAGAACATAAAATATGTGAATCATTTTTCAACGGTACGTATACAGTGTTCTTTTCCTGAAAAAAAGTTTATTGATAAAATAACATGTACCATCTGGGCGTCTCTTAAATATCAACATTGTTATTAGTATGGCCAGTAACACATACACAAATTTATAAGGAAGAAAATACGAATACGATTGAAATACAACTCGTTTGAAGATAAATGTTCATACAATTTTACTATTCTGTTTGTATATTGCTGAAGTGATTTCAAACATATACAACTCTCTAATGACTAAAATATATTGCAGAATCGTCAGATAATATATTCAGCACCAAGGGAAAAGGCTGTATGCTCATATGTGAAAATTTCACTATAAGTTAAACATAATAAAACCTTAAATTATAAATATTATATAATGTATTCATAAATGGAGTCATCAAATAAAGGATAAAAATAATTATTATGTAGAAAGATACTCTAAAATGTTGAATATTTAGATTTTGTATTACATTAGTAATTCTATACTAATAACAATTAAATTGTTGTGTTATTCCTGGTGGTTCAACTTGGTTTTAAAATATGGAACAAGGGTAAGTGCAGAATGTAAGGTTAAATTTTTAAAACTTATAAAATCCAAACAGCATCAATTTTGTTTATTGTGTGAATGTTAGGTAACAAATATATAACAAATCATCCTCAACAACATCAAATAGGAATCGGAACAGGAATTTTCACTGAAATAGCAGGAGACTTCAAGAAGGTCGGCAGTAGCTAATTTACTAATGTGGTTTGTTCATCAAGAATTGTAGCAAAAATTGTAATAATCGTAATGAAGTTGAAGAATGTGAAATTCACAGTATCAGGGAAGAAAAAATTAGATAAAATTTTGCTTGGAAGCAAGAATAGTGGAGAGTGATGCTATGAAAAAATTAAATTTGCTATCCAAAGTACAAATGGATCAAATAAACTAAATCTAAAACTATCGACGACATCCTAATGATCTAATCACAAACAATGAATAGAGACTGAATTTTTACGTAATTATAGATAATTACATTATTGTTTATAGTACTAACTTATACTGTACAACTTATAGCATTATTTTAGTACAATTAGTAAATGTAAATATACAATACGTCAACAGAAAGCTCGAGTTTGTCACTTTATTAATGGGGTTTGTCGATCAATGTAGTAGCAAAACGTGCAGTAGGGATCACAGTTGATCATATTTGGAGATTTCTAGGAGAATTTCACTGCTTTCATATATATTGATGACTTTTTCGTTTTGTTTTAGTTATATTGGCTGGATCTGATCTAAACTAAAGGTAATGTTTATGTATATGTTTCTTGGAGTTCATGCTAATTGTTCAAATATGTAAATTTATTTAAATATGATGTTTCTATAAAAACAAAAATGCTCGACATATAGTAATTATATTTTTATTATTTCATTTTATTCAATAATTTTTTCAATAAAATGTGATATTTCAACAATTTTCTAATGTTTATTTCCCTCCTTATATATAGTATTAACATTAAATCAAATATTTATCAAATTTGTATATATTTTTATATAAAAAATAATTTATATATAAAGAAGAAGTAGGTAAATGAAGCTGTATATATGCATGAACCAAATTCGAATTATTCTCTTTTTTAAAAATAAATCAATACGTATGCACTACATCCCAAATTACTTGTCAAATAATATATCTTCTTTGGTACATACGGATGATTTTTTTGGACATTTTAAGTCAATTATAAAGTAATTTGCCTGTGATAAAAGTTGTGTTATTGCTATGACAATCCAATTGAATTAAGAAGATCAGTTAAACTTTCAACTCAAATATGAACCCAACATTGCTGAACTTAATATTCAGTGAAAGCAACAAGTGTGCGAAATTTCGGGGAAATTTTAATGTTTTAGCTAGTTTTACTTCAGCATTGTTGCTCAATGGTACTAAGAAGTATGGTAAGAAATAAGGTTGGCTAAGAGCGTATATTAATAATATATAAAATACTTTACGACCAAATCTTGTGTTTAAAAAGAAAGCATCCCTGACGTATAATTCACGATATTCGACGCCCATAAGAACACCCATTATCCTCATCACAATTCTTCCCTATGCTCGGCGTATAAACTCGGAATAAACAATCGTTTCCGATCCCCATACCTTTCCCTAACAAGTGCAAATCCAAACTCATTAAAACCGAGTGAGATAATTGAAAATCCAATTAGTCGGCAAGCAACGAAATTGAACAAGAAACCTAAACAAAGAATTTGTGGTCAAACAGTGCTATAACGTGTCCGGCTGCAAGATCTATTTCCCTTGTAGCTTTCGTCTTCTAATCGAATCAAGGACTTTGCAGCGTTAGAACCGGATTACCGGTAAAACTTTCGTATATGTTCGTGGCCGCCGGTCAATTCGCCTTAATGCTTCCGGCATCAAGTCCGATTAACCTTTATCAACACGACATCGCACCTGTTAATCCTATTGACTTTATACCTGACCGTAAAAAAATACCAATTAAATAAAAATTAGTGGATCAAGTCTAGATGTAAGTATCACTGGAGGCAAAGTCATGAGTAATCTCAACTTGTTGGTAACGACATCGATGTTGGATGTTGGAACCTTTGGAGTTTAGGATTAGCTTTTCTCTTTGCCATGATATTAATAACTTTAGTTTATGTCAAGAAAGGGAACTAGTCATCACAACAGCGTAAAAACTAGGTACACACGTCTAGACATTCACTAATCAGTTACTGAACATTATTGCGATGACACAGATAAGATACAGTCTTAAATTTAAGAAATAGTGGTGCGGAGACGTTTCAACTGGATCATATATACTAATAACATATAAATGTCGTTTCATTACTTCGCGATAGGAATTATTGAGTGATTTCTTGTAGTGATTAATTAGTTTTAAAGGATCTTTTCAAGTTGAAGCCTTATAGTGAAAAATCGGTACAATATATTTTATTCAAAGTGTGGATCATCGATATCTGATATTTTCCGTCACCTTTCAGGTAATTTGCGGAATCCATCTCGAAAGAACGATTTATTTATTGAGGCTATCTATACACCGACTCATTTTAGTAAGAAGTAAAACAGTGCTCAGCAAGGTCTGGAAAGTACGGCGGGTGGAGTAACACTTTCCATTTTATGTCTACAAGTATGTCCTCACCAGTTTTGCAACAGGTGGTCGAGCGTTGTCATGCTGAAAAATAACCTTCTTGTGTACTTGGCCTATTCCGGTAGTTTTTCGCACAGTGCTCCAGGCTCCTAGGACCAGGTGGTTTATAATCCTTTTCGCTTTGGTTTATCGTTACGCATCTACTTCTCAACACCAGTTACACTACGATAAAAAAAAACTTTCCGATTTTGCCGTTGAAGCATGGCCAAACGCCTTTCAATGTCTCTTGGCTTCAATTCATACGATACAAAATATATAAGCTTATGGATTATTTCCATGTCCTTCAAGCGATTGGAAATAATTTCTTGTGTGGTTATCAGAATGGCCACTTTTAAAGCGTTGAAACTAGTATTCACACGTTGAAATCATATAGCATTCGATGACCTATAACCGGCTTTGCCTCACGTAAAAAGCAAAACTTTTCGCAAATGCGATTTACTTGGTAGAGATTCAGACATTTTCGGCATACTGAAAAATCTTTTTGTTCAGTTCTCACTTTGATGAAATGATACATACTGAAAAGTGAAGCATACCAGTGAGGATTCAAAATGAATTAGAAAATTACCTGATTATATTAATGCATATCCTATAAAACTAATTTATAGGCCTATATAAGTTTATTTTATTATAAGTTTGGTTTTGGTTAGTATTGGGATGGAGAGGAATTCTATTGGGTTTGATTATTAATACTTATTCTGTTCAAAGTTTATTTTTAATGCGTAATACTTTTAACAATTCTTATTTCAACGTTCTTCAATCAATACTCATTTCAATTCTTTCTTCAATTATAAACAATTCTTTCTTCAATTCTTTCTTTATCAATGCCTTTAACAATACTCTTTTCAAATTCTTCCTTTCTCAATTCTCATTTCAATAGTTTCAACAATACTTATTTTAAAATAGCATAACAATTCTTTCATTAATATTGTCTTATTGTTCATGCACCGTGTTTTATCGCTGAAGCTTCTCCCTCGGGCTCTTGGTCGTGGTGGGCAAGGCTGGTCCAAGAAACTCTTTTCTGTGGAAAATATTTCTCCAGCTAGGAACATCTCACGCCGACAGAACAGGTGCGTTTCGGATTATTAGGGAATTCCAGAAAATTCCACGATTTCGGGTTCGTGATATTTATGGTTATAGGCGTCATAAGGAATACTCTGCCAGGTCTAACTTCTGACACGTTTCGTCTAGCCTCGGTACTTGAACCCCCATTATTCGAAACATTCGACAACGGACCGATGGGATATCCTTTTTGTTGGACACGTTTGTTTTTTCTATTCGGTGTCCTTCTTGGTTCGCATAGTTTCACCAGACATTCAACACAATGCGATGTTGCAAAATGTTATATTTTGTCTCAAGTCATAATTCTTTTCCCGTATTATAAATATTACGAAATACACGACTGCCACAAATAATGCGACAAATTATAATTGCATCACAACACAGTGTTTTGTACAATTTTTAATGCTACTAAACATGGGTGTTTCTGGATTCTCCGGTATCTAAATAATGCTTTTTTTAATAATAATAATAATAAATAATAATAATAAACTTTCTTCTCCTATATTACTGATACCAAATACTTGAATTCGTGCAATTCTTACTATATCTCGTTGAGATTCATAGTAGCAGGCGATCCATTAGTCTTCAATAATTTAGTCTTTTCATTATTAATTCTCGAGCTATTTAGAGTTAGATATGCAGTGCACCCTATATGTTTCAGATATGGGTTCCAATAATAGTGGGTGTGTGCTAAGCTCAGAAAAGGCTCTAGGGATAGAGTTTTGCTTTGGATAATACAAATGGAGTAATACTGGACTGCATGAATTACTATTAAAGTTAAATTTTGCCTAAAAGTTGTTCTTTTGTTAATTTGGTTTGGAAATAATTGAGTGGTGCGGTTTAATACTAACATGTCTATGTTCTTTCCAAAATTATTTGCTGTATGTAACATATACTATATAATGGATAACATAGACATTCCAAATCATACTACTCGATTGCGGGACGCCGAAAGAAAACATTTAATGTTATATACTGAATATTGACCGTGTGTTTCGTTCGAATTCTTGTTACTCGGCCGAAAATTGTTCCACGAAAGAAATGGAGGTTTCAGAAGATCATTTACTTCCAAAAAGGAAAGAATCCAGCCCAAGCTGATCAAAAGTTTGTAGTGTTTATGGTGAGGTGTGCTTGAGTGAATTCCAGTGTCGGAATTGGTTATAATTCTGGAAATTTTGAAGTCATAGATGAATTTCGCCTTAGACAGAAAGTCGTTGAAAAACTTAATGGAATTGACAAGCTCATCGAATTACGTCTTGATATATTTCATCATTTTACATAGACTGAACAACAAAATAAAAATAAACTTGCTTCTTGGATTTAAGAGGTATTAACAATGAAAAATTCAACGGACCGACTTTTCATTTGTGAATCTCTGCTGCTGAATGAAATTATTTCAGGTTACGAGCGTAGTAATGTGCGAACAAAAGTCTTAGTGAAATAATGGGTTGGAGAAATTTCACAGACGATTGCAAAGCAGAGGTTTAATGGCTAAGAAAAATAATTGTTCTTTATATTATATTGCAAGCAAATAATACTAGCCAATCCAGCAAAAAATCACATAGATTTGATTCAGGGAAAAGGCTTTGTCTTCCATCAGGATATCGTTAGACCACACATATGTGTATCTTGCTCTTCGTTCTTTACTCGTACTGCTACTCTCGTTATCCCCAGGCATTATTTCATGCATTTAAATATTTTGAATACTCAGCTCCATGGACGTTTCTATAATATACTATCACCTAGTTAAAAGTGTTGTTGATATCGGGTTCGAATTGAATAAGTGTTTATATACGTCCAAATTAATTTCCCACAGGTCCTTTTATGTGATTTACTAAAGAAGTTATAAATTTAACTTTATGTAAGCTAATAGGTTATACTCTTAAACTGTCTTCAATAAAGTTACATATTCAGACATATACATACACAAACACTAACAATGATATTGACATTTAACAAATAACAAATAGACTTTTGCTTCGTCACATAGATTGACATATATGCGCGCATTGTAATATTGTTGTTGTATTGTCTAGATGTTATAATTTCATCACTTTTAACCGACTTCTGTATCTAAAACAATCAAAAGTTAAGTAGTGATCCATAAAATAATACTTTTGGTATGTTTTGTCCACGAATTTAAATTTTATTAATGGTTCAATGAGATTAGCTCAAATATTCAAATTGTCAGAATGGGTAAGGCTTTGGACATGTCTCCAAAAAAATATAGAGAGATACAGAGAGAGATAGCAATTGAATTAATATTAAAATTGTTAATAAAATGCCTGAATCATATTGGCAAATGTGGCATAAAATTAATGGGCTACATAACATCGAAATGTGACTGTTGCAGACTGTAAATACAACTTTTTTGAACAGTGCAATTTGTCATTAACGATTTTCTAGTTCTAATTCTATTAATTCACATGTGTGGTTTTCTGACGAATAAAATTTCCATATTTTGATTGACAAAAGTTCTTTTGTAAGCCCTTATGAACAATTCCACGACGATTCCCTGATGGATATGGTTAAACATTCGGTTTGTATCATAGTGTGGACTATTATATTATAGTTATCTCAGCTAAAGGCATGGGACGCCTATACAGTGTAGAATGGACAATAAAATAAGATCAATACAAGCGAGTACTACAATCGCAGATCAATAGTTGGTTCCCTGACGATAACAACTACATTTATGTGTAAGATGTTTTACGGCAATTTTGGCGGAAAAAATAACTGTTTTGTCTAGGCCCTGGAATTCACCAGACATGAATTCCATAGATAATATCGTAAACGGGCTATTGCAAAAAAGCGACTAGCATCAAGCATCAATTAATTGAAACTCTCATCAAAGAATGGCTCCAAACTACAGGAAGATGCGAAAACATGCATTGAGAGCATGATACGACACATAGAAACTGTTACTGCCACAAAGAGTGACATCACTAAATATTAAAATTACTAAAAGAAAGTTTATAAAACTGTTTTAGTAACTAATTAATCATTTGTTGCAAAAATGTTGTTAACCTAGAAAATTCAATGATCTCAATATCGTGCTTAATATGTTATGCGGTAGGGATGCAGAAAAATTATCGATATATCGATATATCGATACTTATTGAAAAAAATATCGATATTTTTGACCAATATTTTTTTGCCCGATATATCGACATATCGATATTTTTTTCGCCGATACTTTTCGATATTTTTTCAGAATGAACTAAATACAATTTTTAATAAATCTTTAAAATTGGTACTTAATTTTAAACGTTTGTAAAAAATCACTATTCTATGAGAAATTTAGAAAAATATATATTTTTTAGGCTAATATTTCACTATTTTTATGTTTCCTTAAAAATATCGACATATATGTTTTTTTGTAAAATATCGATATTTTTTTCGATAGCCAACACCCCTAATTACAAGTAAGTGAAATACTGACCGAACATGCACCTATCTAAAATAGTAATACCTGAAATTCCTATTTTAATATGATCACGGTAGAATCACGATTGTAACGTTATCGGGATCAGATCAAGGGCAATTGAGCGGCTCCGCGATATTATATAGGATAACGGAACGAGAATGGAAAACGTGCAAGTGCATTCCGAAAGGCGACGCATAATGCCAGCCGATTGTTCCACGACATCCATATCATATTTAGAGGATTCCGGAACTACTCGTCCCGCATTCCCGTATTATTTCTGTTCTACTTTTATTATACCATTTCATTTTTTTACATCCAATTTTCCTGTCTTGCGGTTTTATATCCGGATAACTCCAATTTCGCGAAAGCATTCCCGATGACTACGATATGGCAATCGAACGTAAGAGAAAAATCGATTTTAGCGCGTCCCCAAGAAAAAGATAATGTTATTTAGTAAGTAATAAATAACCCTGTGTACAATAACAATAGTCACTACGTCGATTGTTAGTGAATTAAACTATAGGCAGGACTGATGACGAAATCAGAGCTATCATGGCATCCAAACTAATGCTATTTTAACATTTTAACAATATTGTTGTTCTCACGAAGAAACGTTTGTAGTTCTCGGACATTAGTTCAATGTGGGATTTTCAGCAAAACGACTATCAATTTCCGCATCCGGATTGCCTATAAAATACATTTTTAGGTTAACAAATTAGTTTAAACGTAAGGCTAAAAAGTATAGATCTTGAACTGTAAACCCGAAATATAATTGAACAAATAACAGGTCAATTGAAAGGTCCCTGGCCTGACACATAGATGGCGCTATTAGAATTAAAGCCATATGTTTTTGGTTAGTCCTAACCCTCAAAAGATGCGAGTATAAATTTGACAGCTGTCGGATCATTATTTTGTGAATTACAGCATTTTGAGTGAAGAAACTTTTGTTATTGTGAAAAAATGGATAAAACGGAAAATCGCGTGTTGATAAAATATTGCTTTTTGAATGGAAAAATACTGTTGAAGCAAAAACTTGGCTTAATGCCGAGTTTCAGAATACAGCCTCAGCAAAACGAACCATCCAGGATTGGTATGCTAAGTTTAGAGGTGGTGGAATGACCACCGAAGATGGTGAATGCAGTGGACGTCCAAAATTTATCTATGAAAAAAATGTAAAAATCCACAAAATGTTTTTGAATGACAGTAAATTGAAATTGAATGAAATATCAGACTCTCTAAAGATATCAACTCAACGTGTACATCATATCATTCACAAATATTTGGGTATGAGAAAGCTCTATGCAAAGTGGGTGCCAGGTGTACTTACTTTTGACCAAAAACAACGACGTGTTAATGATTTGGAGCAGTGTTTGAAGATTATCAAGCATAATAAACCCAAGTTTTTCCATCGATATATGACAATAGATGAAACATGGCTCCATCGTTTCACTCCGAAGTCCATTCGACAGTCATTCGAGTTTACTGCATACGATGAACCCGCTCCAAGGCGTGGGAAAAGACAACAGTCGGCTGGCAAGATTATGGCGACTGTATTCTAGGATGTGCATGGAATAATTTTCGTTGACTACCTCGAAAAAGGAAAGACGATCAACACACGGAAGGACGAAATCGCCGAAAAATGGCCGCATTTGAAGAAAAAGCAAGTGCTGCTTAGCCAAGACAATGCACCGTGTCACAAGTCAGTGAAAGCGATGGCAAAAAACCATGAATTAGGCTTCAAATTGCTTCCTCATCCACCGTATTCTCCATGTCTGATGTCCGAGAATGCTCGCTGGGAAGAAATTTTCATCGAATGAAGAGGTAATCGCCGAAACAGAGGCATATGCCTCAAAATAGTTTGAAGCAAGCAAGAAGATTACAAATCGTATTACGAAAATGGTATCGAAAAGTTGAAAGGTTACTATAATCAATGTATCACCTTTGAAGGGAATTATGTTGAATAAAAAACTAATTTTGCCAAAAAAATGTATTTTACTATGGTAGGCCGGGGACTTTTCAATTGACTTGTTATGGTTTAATGCGAAAGAATCTAACCTAGCATCAATAGAGAAATCAGAATATGAAATTACGGAACTGATAAAAGAAATATGAAAAGCTAGAAGAGTATAGCACAGAACTAGAAATGCTGTGGACAAAACAATATTTAATACAATTAGTAATCAGACAAATCAAAAGATTAAAGAACATAAAGAGAGTTGCTTAAAAAAATATGTAAGTGTATTAAGCTCGGAAGTAGACAAATATTACTCGCTAAGAAAAACAACTCGGAGATTTAAAAGACTAATTATTGGAGTACCGCCTATTAAAAATGGTTAAAATGAGTGGGTTCGGCGCATCGATGGAAAAGCTGAACTATTCGCAGAACGTTTAGCTAAGGTATTCCAACCGAATGGTATATAATCTACAATATTAATCCTGTTTGTCAGACCGATGTAGCTGTAAATCTGATTTCTTCAATAGAAGTTGCCACAGAAATTGGCAAAAACTGCAATCCTAAAAAGGCTATTGGAATTGCTGATATTTAACCTGGGTTATTAAACGAGCAGCTACGAAAAACAATCATCATGTTGAAATAATGATACGTCAATGTCTGTTGAATGCTGAACCATGTTTTGGAATTTTTTAGGTTGCTTAAATAATTATGCTTAAAAAACCTGACAGACAAGCAGAACAAATTCGATCTTATAGGCTTATTTTATTGCTACCTGCCATATCAAAATTATTATTGTTATTAAATCGCCGGCTTGGTGGTGCAGTAGTAAAGGCCATGGGACGGCCCTCTTACTGTTGCGATAGCCGCGGGTTCGAATCCTGCTGGGGCATGTGAATGTTTTTGGCAAGAGTGTAAAATCCGTCAAGGAAAATGATCCCAGTCATGCCAATAACCAGTCTGGGTAAGACCGGATGACTTCTGGGATGATTTCTAAAGTTGGTCACTCGCCAGTCGGTAGGATTAATTCCGAGGACCGTGGTTCGGAGCCCACGTTAAACTGTAGGTCTAGTCCAGATAAACTCATAGTGGGTAAAAGGAGACTTTAAAATATATAGAAAAAAATATTAAATCATTTATAGAAATACAAAATTTTCAGTTTCGGCACACACCACGCCGGCAAACGTTATTTTAGCGCTTTGGTTATTTTGATAAATTAAATCGCTCCGTAATATATAATATCACATTATTTGAAAATGCCCAGAACAACAGATATTCAGGACCACAAATTGATTGCGGCTTTAATAAGTTATTTCGAAAGGGAACGAGTAAATGAAGGCCCCCCTTTACCCGAAAATTCCGTTAGAGTGGTAATTATTGATGAGATTGAATAATATAAGTAGCTGTAATTTTATTCAAAATGTAATACAAATTGTATAACAACAGTGAGTTCACAAACGATTTTATCGATATAAACATAATGTATCCCTTCATACATTCTACGGGGCATAGGATTTAAATAGTGTAAAGATAACCCTTGAAGAGGTCTAACGGAACTTCCAGACATTGGCTTAAAAATAATTAAATTTTTAAAGGTGTATAAAAATATCAAGGAAGATAAACTCTTTGAATTTGTATATCTTGATGAAACTTAGATATTAGATTTACATAGATTATTATAATAGGCATGCTGATCGAGAAGGATATTCTGGCAAAAAGTGTTTGGATATGTGGAAGAAATTAACTCGATAAGACATACAGAGGAAGTAATTGAAAAATGGTGGATTGTGATCATGTATTAGACAGATTGGAAATTAAGTTTAGTTATTGACTTGGACAGTGACTCGGAAAGTGAAAGTGAGTAAAGGAAACTTTCAGGATTATGTGATAATACTGTGCAATGCTGTAAATTCCTGACCGAGTGATGAGAGTGGAAACAACTAAAGGTATGCACATAATTAATAGAATATAACTGTAGAAAATGGGTATTGTAGTGCGTGAAAGATTTATGTGCACATATATGATCGTAATTGTTCAGAATTAAACATGACCATTAGGTTAGAATGTATGAGGAGAAAATGAATAATAACTCTTTTGTAGATATGGTAAATGCATTAGGCAAATAGTTATTAATTTTATCAAGAATTGTGTATATAAGTAGTAGCAGAAGAAATAAAAAATATAGTGGCATCAACATAACTTGACAAGTAAACACACCATCGAAGGAAAGAAGAACTAAACGTAAAAAGGTAAATATGCTCTCGAATGAAAGTAAAATACATTACTTTGATATGTAATTGTTAATTAGTTGAATTAGGTATCCAGAGGAATACCACTATTTAAAAATATGCGCCTAGCCACCATCCATGCATATGCCACGTCATGGGTGGTATGGAAAAGAGGCCAATGTAAATATAATAAAACTACTCTAACCTAAAATCTATTATGCCTGTGTTCTTAATTGTAGTTTTAAATCCTTCGATCATATATGCATTAAAACAGTGTTTTTGTTTAATTATTTTATTTATATTAGAATTTTGTTGTATGTCAAAGCCAAACTGATCTAAAACTCAGAGTTGATGTGACAATATTGCAACGTTTTGACGTCACCAATTTCGATGATGCGTATACAAATAAACTTTGAATAGACTATACCAAGGGCACAGAATAGGTGCAATTGATTTTTTTGAAGAAAGTAAGTACTGCCCAGCAATTTCACTAGAGATGTCTTGCAGGCTTTTCGGCTAGAGAAGGATCGGGTAAGGAATTTGGCACTATTCTACAACCCTATTATTAACTGCAGAAATTATATCTTTTCGAAAGAAAAGAGAGCCTCGTGTGAAGCTTCACTCTCAACATTTCTGCTCTTCACCGCCGATATCCCTACAACAAAAGAAATAGTATTTGGCTAAAATTTGTCGTCTAGTTATTGAGACAATTGCATACATCTCAATAGTCAAATTTGCCGCAGATGGATGGGGCACATCAGACTCAAAATCTAGCAACTGTACTCCTTAGTTGGAAGATACTCTCAACTTGGCCTATAAAAGTGATTGATTTATCAGTGTCATCAAGCCAACAGGGACCTATGACGTATAACCTATGACTTACAACGCTGTCACGACTAAATTATACGATTGTTTATCAGCGCTTATCGCTAGATAATCAACGAAGAACTAATACGATGACCTCGATATCCAATAATTTGACAAAATTATCCAAAATCTTGCTTTAAAACATGAATTAGGGTTCCATAATTACGAGGAATACGCAACGTGGAAGCAACACATCTACTGGACAAGGCGCAGGATATCGGAAGATTGAAGCCAATCAGACCACATGAACTTGTATACTGTTTAAGTGTTATTTTTAACTTTAGCAAAAGCAGTTTAGTTTTATTTTAATTTGATAAAAACATACTGATTTATTAATCTCGTTCCTGTCTTGCTTGTTTAATAATACAAGTACAACAGTAGTACTAAATTAAGTTGTTCATCAATATCTTACTAAGCATATCTAAAGCAAGATGTAATTAATTTAAAAGAATACACACTTGTACGACTAAACACATTATATCATATGAAATATAATTTTCCAAATTTTTTAATATTTATAAAAAGTACAAAATGATTAGGTATTCGTAAGAAAATAATAATAGACAAAACAAATGATGCCTATCCTGAAATTATATTAAGAATAATATTTACCTCGATACTAAATTAATTATACTTTAGTCATAAGTAAATGCACATAAAATAGTAACAGTAAGTAGTAAAATAGTAACGAATTGCTATGAATAAATTACCAATGTTTAAACTATACCGGTTAGTTCGCGCTTTACAAGGTTTAATCCCATGTTTTTTCCAACTCTTTAGTTTTTTTCCTCCTTGTCTTCCTTGGAACACCTTGGTCACATTAGTATGTGACCATCGATGCACATTAGTTTGTCTAGTTATAATATAAGATAATATTATATATATAATATATATATATATATATATATATATATATATATATATATATATATATATATATATATATATGATTTATATATATATATATATATGATTTATATATATATATATATATATATGATTATATATATATATATATATATATATATATATATATATATATATATATATATATATATATATATATATATATATATGATATCGCACAAATAACTTTTATATCGAATTTAACATAAACGTAGAATTGCCATTAAGTAGTTTTTTAAAGAAATAAGAGCGGAGAAGGAATCATGAATCACGAAATTGCATATTGAAGGACATAATGTATTTTTCTTTAAATTGTTGGCATTCCCAGTAACATTAAATTAATCACGTTAATTAACTGTATTATGTATAAAGCTCTCAAATTCTTGACATATTTTTGAACATCAGCCAGATCTTATAAATAAAGTTAAGTTTCAGTGGTTGTTTAAGCATAGTAGAACGTATATTTAACTTGTTTGAATACCGAACGTCGCCTATAAATATTTTCGAGTATCTCATTTGCATTATAGCGTCTGGCTGTCAGTAAATTTACTCATTGTTTGGACAGGATACTCTATTTTTCATTTATATTTAATATTTATTGACTTATATAGGTGGACATATTTATTTTGTTTATATGGCATTTGTATGAAAGGTAATTGAACTGGGATAGTATTTAATTGGAAATTTGTGGTTAGTTTTGTGGTTTATTTTATGAATACAAAGTCAGACTTTTATGAGGCCTTCTTAAAAATATATTACCAGATGTGTCGGTAATTAGTTTTCTGTCTTTGTAACAGATTTCAATAATAATAATATATGAATTTTTTTCACTTGATGTTATTTTATTTCACTAACCTTAAACTAAAACCTAAATAAGTTAGGTTTCCCCAAAACAACTGCGTTATATACTTGTTAATTGTTTGAACATGTTGAGGTTTGTATCTGAAAACTTATATTTGTGAAACGTATTACTTTTGTTGTATCATCAAAATAAAAATGCCGTTGTAAGTCATCGTTTGCTGGTATAGACTTACGGTCAGCATGCTCGAACCATAAGAACTGGTGAAACGTGGTTTCGACAATTAAAAAAAGTCTTGGTGGGTCCGTAAATGTTGGAAAATATAGAATTGCTGGAGCTACGGAATAAAGCAGGGAATAATTTAAAACTTTGGAAAAGGAAGGATATGAATTGAACGACACGCACTTAAAAGATCGGAAAAACCTCAGTGAATTTCTGCTTCTAAGGTTTCAAAGGAACACATTCCTGCCTCTAATAATAATATTTGGTGAAAAATTTATTTATTTCCAAATATTTAAAAAAAATGGTGATCACCTTCGACAACCCTTATACCCCTTACAACCCCGACATTATAGTGCATGTTCTGTTGAGAAACTGTTCTTTTGAAATATTTTTCATATATTTCATGAGATATTAGCAAAATTAATAGAATGAGATGGCTAATATTTTGAGTAAATAAACTTCAGCCGTCTATTGTAAATAGTGTTTTCGTAAGTAAAGTGAATTCCCGATCTAGAAAGTGTTATGTAACCGGATGCACATATAGTAATGAAATGCAGAATGGTTTTACTTCAAAGAGGTATTCTTTAAAAAATGGTTGATGATGTTAAAAATCCCAATCTGACTTTACTCTCCATCAGATAATAAATTTATAATCATTACAGCGTGCTTTGTTGTAAGTTGAGGTACGTTTATTCATGTTAATAATCATATAAGGGATAAAATATATTTTTTTTAATTTTAGAAATTAATCCCTTTCAGAAAGAAGCTACATAAACGGCCATATACTTTTATTCCTGGATCAATTATTTGATAGTTAAAGCTCCACTAAAATAATAGCTCCCGAATGCAAACCTTTTAAGAGACTAACTAAAGTTCAATACACTAGGGATTCTGGTGCAAAGTGATTCAGGAATTAAATAGTGCTTAAATTTTATTTCCCAAGTAAGAAAAAATTTGTTAAAGTGAATAAAAAATTGAATACTCATCTTGAGGGGGTTCATTTCATTAAAGAAAAAACTGTGTAATTATCGCAATAAATAGTTTGGCTTAAGGCTACTTAATCAAGATAATTTGGATTTTTTGTTGGGTCTATTAGAATTCATGGATTGAAGTAACCTTCGACTAGAATGTTTAGGAAATTATTTAAAGCATTCATAAGTTAATTTTTTTCACATCATTTGTTTTTGTGAAATTGGGAAGAGGAGTAATTGCATACTAACGAGGGATGTATTACCAGAAGTTGAGAAATTACGACTTCATTTTATACCTTCAATTGCAGATGTTCCTATATGAACAAATGAGGTAAGGCAATAATCACATACCTCAGAAAATTGTTTTATTAGACTGTCAGTAGTTCTTTGAGCTGTATTTTTTATTTTATATTACGATATTGCTACATCGATAATATTACATCTATTTTGTCAAACATCTTTAAAAAAATTAAAACCTTTTAATTGTACACTTTTTAATGATTTTTAAGATAGTATGTTAAAAATAATATACACCATATACTTTTGGATAGAACAGGTAAAAAGAATTTTAACAGAGAAAGACTCAAAATTTTCTTTTTTTTTCTTATTAAATTGATGGCCCTAAGCAAATACGAAAAAAAAAAGAAAAAACAGAAGAGATAATTTTCATTTGTTCCAAAGTTCTTTGTTTATAATAATATTTATATTATTATCAAAATGTTTTCCCTACAGGTGCCTATAATGGAGATTTAAATTGACCAATAAAATTACTTGAATGGCTGATTTAATCCCATCTGGATGTTGGGCAAAGCAAAACTTTTCTCTAGAGTCCTCTATTGAGTTGTCTCTCTACTCTATAGATATAGAAAACTGTTCCAATAAAAAAATCATTGCTATTTTACAGGAATTCTCGTTAGAAGAAATTTTCTAGTTTTTATAAATATATAAGAGTAATTCTGAAAGACCAAAAAAAATCATGTTATTTCTCTTTAATGAAACTGAATTAAGGTTCTTATAAAATAATAATCAAGCCTGATGTTTCTTGACCACCTCTTAATTACAGCGTCTTATAATATAATGAGCTATCTTTTAAACGTTAAAGTGAACTAAATAACTTAGAGATATAAATTTCTCTTAAGTAGCGTTGTAAATTCTTGGCTGAAAGTAGTTGAAACAGTCGATAGTTCACTGACAGTAGGAATTACTATTTCAGTTAAATGCATGCTTCAACCACTTTTTCATGATAAAAGACGGAGATGGACGAATTCTTTCTCATATTAATATTGATAGACAAAATGATGGAGATAACTGCTTGGATTTCTGGGCTGTAGATATAATTTTATTTTAATTAATTTCAAATTGGCCAGTGTCAGTGTAAAAATAATTTTATACTTATTAATATTTGTACCTAGCGCTTCCAATGACAAAGCCAATGTGCCTCAAAGATGGCGTTGAATATACCGTCAAAGACAGTTTGTAAAAAACTTAAAGGAGTTTTTAAACTTGGAATGGATATTTCCTTTTCAATTTACCCTAGCTGGTACTGGTTGATACTGTTGTCAAATGTCTGCACACTTCTTCAAAACATTAGTGATAACAATTAGAGATTACACGGGATGTCCTGACGTCATACATTTTGTTGATATAGATTGTCTGTTTTTTTTTGGTAAGATTATGCATATTTCTTCTCGTACTAATTTTAGGGAAGACGACGAAGGAGATAATTACTGGATTTAATTTTTTCAAAACACCAGAGGACTGTTCCATTTAGAATGGATGTAGAATTATTTTTATATTTCATATAACTGATTTCATTGAAGAGAAGAATAAATTGAATTAAATTTGTGCATCAATAGTTTAAATCGTATTTTCTCAATCCTTATCAACTATTTAACTATCACAAAATAAGATACAGACTTAAAATCAGAAAATAAAAATAGACCTAATAATTTCCAAGACAATATAAATACAGCTAAATATGTCTTACTATTCATAAATAAATATCTTTTTTTTTACCTATTACATTAATAAATAATATTGAAAAATAGAGTTCCCAATTGTTGCTACATGTGCATTGTTTTTTAAATTATATAACAAATAAAACATAAAATCATATATTCACATATAAGCATACATTCGGCACCTTGGCTTAAAGGGTACGGCTAGGACGGCAAAGCCAGAACGTTAAAAACTTCAATATAAAACTAGTAGTAAGTGTTTAAGCAAAGTGAAGCAGTAGCGATTGAAAATAGTAATATATAAAATCTCGATATATATTCGAATAAACTAGTCATGACTGAACCAAAGTGATCAGTTGATAGTTGTTAAAATAATATTTTAAATAGATAAATAGGTTTAAATAAGTATTAAGCTAAATTGTGTTTATATAGTAGAATATAAAATATTGATTATTGAAAATAAGGAACGCTTCATGCTCCGATGTCCGCTACCTACCTTTAGGTGATTTGACAAATGTTCTAATAAAACTAGAACAAAAAGAGTTGTTGCCTGAACTACTTCCGATTTTCTATCACATCAGTTCAGCAATAATATTATATCAAAATATCTGATTATTTTATATAAAAATATGTGAAAACTCTGTATATGCCTTTGAAATTTGAGGTTTTCCTTCGATTTCCCCCCTTCCCTCCATCATATCTTGACTTGGTTCCAATGGTACCACCTCAGAAGTCCATTATTTCAAGTAAAATAAGAATTTTGAATATCGGTCTATAATTGACGGAGTCGGTGAACATATATCTAAAAATATATGTATATTGCCGAAGATAGAACCTATTCCTTTTTTTGACGCCGGTTAAAAAGTAGTCGTTTTCAGTCGATAGCTTTCAACATTAATCTTAAAGTTACAGACTTTAACAATGAAGTTCTTCATAAGCAAACACAGTTCCTTTTAACCTTTGAGTGCATGGGTGTATTTCTGCCCGACTCAACCGAATTTGGCAGATAAGAATTTCCGAAAACAACCGCATACGGTCCTATGCGCTTCAATCCCTTAAAACTGGTTCACAATACCTATACGGCAGTAGTTGGGAGACTATCGTGTGAGTAAGGCAGATGTTACAGCCGAATTCCATTGGTCCAGCAGATCCAACGTGTCTTTTTGTGTTGTTTGTATTATATGATAACAGCTAACTTGAGATGTTTGATCCACGTAAAATAGAGTTGAAGAGAAAAAATAGAGAAAAAATTATAAGAAGACATGTTAGGTGAAGAAGGTTTCTCAGAATTGGAGAAATCCGTTGCCGATCCACAACAAAACGAAAGGAACGACTACGAAATTGAAAGTGAATATGAAACTGAAAATAATATATTCGAAGAAACATCCATCGAACCTAGTGTTGGCAGCCGTAACCACTTGCATTTCGTTGAAAAAGATGGCATTAAATGGGACAAACGTTGCTCCGTAAGAATAAGAAAAGAAAAAACAAGAAAATTTAGTTTTTAGATTACCAGGCGTAGTTGGTCCTGCAAATGAATGAATGCAATGAATCTGATGCTCGACCAACCGATGTTCTAGAAATCAAAGTTCTTTTTTACCTGCTCTACATCTCCGGTGTAATCATGGAGGAAGAACATTGACTCATGAATTTTGGCCATCTGTAGGGACGGTTATAGATATATTTTCGGCTACAGTGACACTTAGAAGATTCCATTTTTTGATGCGGTGTTTGTGAATGTACGTAACGAAAAACTGAAAATAACCCAGTGCCAGTGAGGAAAGCATTCAAAGGACGAGTAGTGAGCTTCCGATGGATTGCAGGTATTTTATGAGCAATATGTCATTTGATCTGCAGTCAACAGATTTTGCTTAGCAACTTCTCAATCAAGAAGGAACCTAACCGTGGATAATTAGTTCGCTTCTGTTGAAATTTCCGAAATATTGCTACAAATTGTCCAGCTAACTGTAGTTGCAAACCTGAGAAAAAGCAAAAGACAGGTACCAAAATAATTCTTTACAAAAAACCGGAAAATCAAGCATCTTTTGCTTTACGAAGGATATGACCATGGTATTTTATAGTCTAAAGAGACACAAACATATCGTCCTTCTTTCAACTCCCCATCATAACGACAATCGATCCAAAATCTGGCGATGAAATCTGAAATAATAACATTCTGTAACTTAACCAAGGTTGGAGTTGCTATAATCAGTTTTCTGCAAAGTATAATGTGGCCAGAAATGCTTGTAGATGGGTTACTAAATGTCGCTGGAATAAACGCATTGGTTATTTATAAGAGCAACTCGAAATCCGATGTCCATCCGAAATTTTCCAGAAGAATTTTCCTTAGTAATATCGGACGAGAGCTTTTGCTGAACTACATGAAGTCAAGGGTCAGTCCTTGTATCTACCGCGGGAAATTCAACTTGCAGCGAGACATATTGGCACGTAGAAGCTCCAAAGACAGACGAAAAAGAATGAGGGAGGTGCGTGTATTCTAAAGATCGGAAAACAAGATACAAGGGCGGTATCTGCAAAAAATATATTTATATTGAACATAACGAAGAACTTAACTACGTATTTATAGAGGATGTGCAGCCGAATCTCGTGACTTATATAATCTGAGAAGTGATTAGTGCAACAAAACGAAAAACATATATATCTGTATTATTTATTCTGAATAAATTTTGTTTTTTATTTAGAAGTATTTTTTATTATTCTATATTGTTTCTTTTCAATATTTCTACAGATTTATGTTATGTTAACTTTTTTAATAAACGTTTATTCAAGGGTTAAATAAACATATCTTGGATGGTGTATGGGAAGTTCATTTTCTTTTCACACACGAATTTTAATTATTATCATTCCAATATAAAAATGAAAATGAAAAATATAGTTTGATTTAAGACAAATCATTTCTCTATTGACCAATGTAATCCGGACATTCATAAGGCGTAGGAAATTTGGAAGGAATATAAAAGATGACCTTCGTACTCCTATCACATAAGCTAAAATAAATATGGGATAGATTTCTAAATTTAGAGAATTATTCTCTAACAGATTTCTTATCAACAAATATTTTATTCGGCCATATCATAACACCACTTTGAAAATGAGCCAAATCTTGAAAATAAAGTCACGTTTCAGTCGTCGTATATGTAAACTGGAGTGTAATGTATCCGACAGTGAAATGTTTAGTATCGATTATAAATATTTTTAGAGTCCATTTGCACTATAACGTCTGGCTGTCTGCGGGTTTGTGCGTTGTTCATTGTTTATATGGGGCTGTTGTATTTTTGGTGATTCATTCCACACTTTGCTGAAAACGAATTTTGTGTATACAGAACATCAAAAAAATACGAAATATTTTAGGTAAATTAGAAAATAGTTATATCTTAAAAGTGATTTTTTAAAATTGAAGTGTATGGGGTAATGAATGAAACACAACAGTCATAATCTACTATGTTGACGTAGCGTTGAATCTGTTTTTTCGGTCCTTTGGGTATTAAATGTCCTTTTTGGGTTAAATTGGTCTTGGTCTGAAAAACCAGCCATTTTCGAAATTCCTCGAAATTGGCGAAATGCTGCTCTGCAAGCGCCTATCCCAATGATGGGACATGTAAGGTCGGCCCGTAATCCCGATAAGGTCTGGAGAGTACGGCGGGTGCGATAATATCCTATCTAAGTGCTTTCAACGTTTCTTTGATCGGTTTTACTTTAGGTGGAAGCGCTCTATCGTGCTGTAAAATCACTTTACAGATTCTTGGGGCCCATTCTGGACGTTTTTCGATCAATGCAATTCACCATTGCCGTTAACGGTCGTTAATCGTTTCTTGAGCCACATTTACTGCTTCTATCAACTGTTTTAGAGTTTAGATTGGGTCTTCATCCAATAACTCTTGCAGGTTCGGATCATCAAACCTTTGTCCTTTACAAAAACCCGTCCTCCAATGTCCTTTACATCGAAATCGCCACGTATTTTCGAAACCGTACCTCACATGTTTTTAGGTTAGAGTATCCTCTCCGTAAGTTTTTACCAGCAAATGATGACTTTCAGCAGCTCTTTCTTTTGATTAAATAAGAAAAGAGTACGTGTTGCAAATACACGATTTTAGACACGAAGATGCATAAATCTATTAGGGTGTTAACATCATGATGTCGCTACTTTTAACTTATTACTAGTTTTCCTATGCTAAGAGTCGCGACGGGATCTGATTCGTTCACCTTGGTTCTATAATGAGCTTATTGCTTATTTGTTTCGAACGCCATTTTCAGTGTTCCTGACGTAATGAACAGTGTGTTTAGATTTTTGTAACGTTTAAAGATTAAATTATTAGTTCATTAGTATATATAAGACGGTAGTACAATAAGTAAAGTGAATTCTCGATCTAGGAAGCGTTGTGTTCCCAGATGCGATAAAAATCCCAAACTGATTGGATTAAATATCAATGAAATGTATGATCATTGGTGTGTTTTGTTATTGTAAGTTGTGGTAAGTTTATTCATATCAATAATCATATAAAATATAAAATATTTAATATTTAATTTTTGAAATTAATTCCCTTAAGAAAGGATTCGTGATAGTTGCAACTCCACTAAAATAATATGCACTGAATGCAAACCTTTTAAGAAAGTACTAACCGATGTTCATTCAATATACTAGAAATTTTGGTGCAAACCCATTCAGGACTTAAATTTACACGACGACATTTTACTGCCCAAGTAGGAATAAATTAACCAACACAGTTTGGCATTTTTTTGGATCTATTAGAACTCATGGATTCAAGAATATACATCCTTCAGTTATCATATTTGATAAATCATTTAAAGCGCTCATCATAAGTTAATTTTCATCTCATTAGCCTCTAAGAAATTGTTAAGAGAATGAACAACTTGGCCCGTTAGTTAGTTTATATTCCATACTAAGAGGGGGTGTATTATCAGGAGTTCATAAATTGCAACATGACTCTCTACCTCTAATTCCAGAAGTTCCTACTTGATCAAACGAGCAAGTCGAGGCAATATCTCATGCCAAAGAAAATTGTTTTATTATACTGTCAATAGGTCTTTGAGCTATCTCATTTCAATGTCCGTGCTTTTATGAATATAATAGGGAATTTTATGATAATATTCAATCTCTTCTAAAAATCCCAATAACTGATCACTATTGTCGCCGACTAGTGTATTCCTATAATTATTCAGTATGAATCTTATTCTTATAGAAGAAAGGCAATGGCAACTCAAAATGTGCAAGACAGACTGGGGATTGATACTAAAATTCACAGGTCGCTGCAATGCTTCAGGGCATCGAGTGGATGTGAACGAGTTGAGGGTACAGAAGGAGATTTAGAATGACACTCTTCATTTCAAAGAGTTTGTGCGATCTATTTTAATTATTAAGGCTCCGCGTCATTTAAATGCGCCTCTGGTAAGGGTTTTGACAATGGGATAGAGGTTCTTCTTTCTCTCTCTCTCTTTTCATATTTTAGGACCTGCTGTAGGGCGTATAATTTAGGGGTAAGTATCGTACCCTGTTCAGCGATTCTGAAAATCAGGTTTTCCCATAATAGGCAAATGATTCCTAGGAATCTAAATTAACCAACTACAGGGATAATCTAGTCTTAACTCTCACAAGTCTCTCTCATAAGTTGGTGGACGTAACTACACAGTAGACCTGTATATCGTCTACAAAGAGAGGGTAAGTGAGTCCAGTATCAACATATGCAGCAATTGAGTTCATAACTATTGAAGATGGTGCTGGTGTGAAAATGGAGCCTTGAGGAACTTCATTGTTTAAAGAATTGGTAGAGCAGAGGAAACCTCCCGGACAGATTAGAGAGGATTTGCTGTTAAAGAAATTGCAGATAAAATTTAAAATATATCCTTGATATCCAAGGGAATAAAGCCTACTTATGATCAACTATTTATTTACTCGATCAAATGCTTCCTGTAGATCCAGAGATAGCATCATAAGATGTTGTTTAGTTATGAAAGCCACCTTCATATCTGTTTCAAATTTCACGAGATGATAAAGTCGAAATCCAAATTAAATAGAAAATAGTTGAGAATTGGTTTCCAGTGGCTAAGGGAGACGACTGAGTATCATTACATAGAAGAGTTTGGATAGGTGGTCTGCGAGGAAGAATGGTCTGTAACTAGATGCGGAAGAATGTAGCTTTCAGTTCTTCCAGAAACAGTACCATCGTCCAAAAGTTATTGTAAATATGGAAGAGAAAAAGAGGGTAGTGTAATCGGAATCTAGTCAGGCTCAAGAGTAATTGATATTGAAATTATTGCTGACACTAACACTGTGTTTGGGAAAACAAAATTATTCCTACAACATTACTTACTTCTATTTTCTATATAATTTATTGCCCTATAAACCTTTCCTGGGCTTCCGTAAATTTATTAAAACTAAAATGGCCTTAATTGATTCATCCGTTCTCGAGTAGTGTCGAGACTGATGAAGAGAAATTCTCAAGTCAATTGAAAAATCTCCCGCCTGATATAAAGATGGCGTTACTAGAATTAAATCCATACGTTTCTAGTTAGCCCTAACTCTCAAAAGATGAGATATACATTTGACAGCTCTTGGGTCATTGTTTTGTGAATTATAACATTTTGAGTGAAGTAACTCTTGTTATTGTGAAAAAATTAATAAAAAGTAGTTTCGCGTGTTGATAAGATATTGCTTTATGAAGGGAAAAAAATACGGTGGAAGCAAAAACTTGACTTGATGTAGAGTTTCCGGATACTGCCTCAGGAAAATCAACCATCAAGGATAGGTATGCTAGATTTAGATGTGGTGAAATGAGCACCGAAGACGGTGAACGCAGTGGACTCCCAAAAGAGGTTGTTTCGACGAAAACATGAAAAAAATCCACAAAATGATTTTGAATGACCATAAATTGAAATTGAATGAAATATCAGACACTATAAAGATATCAACTGAACGTGTACATCATATCGTTCATGAATGTTTGGGTAGGAGAAAATTCTGGGTAAAGTGGGTGCCGCGCGAGCTCACTTTTGGAAAAAAACGACGAGTTGTTGATTCGGAGCAGTGTTTGAAGATGATCAAGCGTAATAAACCCGAGATTTTGCATCGATGTGTTACAATGGATGAAATATGGCTCCATCGTTTCACTCCGAAGTCCAATCGACAGTCATCCGAGTGGACTGCACACGATGAACCCGCTCCAAATCGTGGGAAAACGCAACAGTCGGTTGGCCAGTTTATGGCGTCTGTATTTTGGAATGCACATGGAATAATTTTCATTGACTACCTTGATAAGGAAGGGACCATCAACAACGACTATTGCATAGCATTGTTGAACCGTTTGAATGACGAAATCGCCGAAAAACGGCCGCATTTTAAGAAAAAGGAAGTGCTGCTTCACCAAGACAATGCATCGTGTCACAAGTCAGTGAAAACGACGGCAAAAATCCATGAAATGGGCTTCAAGTTGCGTTTTAATTCACCGTATTCTCCAGATTTGGCCCCCAGCGACCATTTCCTGTTCTCAGATATCAAAATGAATGCTTGTTGGAAAGAAATTTTCGTCGAATGAGGAGGTGATCGCCGAAACTGAGGGCTATTTCGAAGCAAAGGTCAAATCGTACTACTAAACTGGTATCGAGAAGTTGGAGGGTCGCTCTAATCAGTGTATCACCCTTGAAGGGAATTATGTTGAATAAAAAAACTAATTTTGCCAAAAAATTATGTTTTACTATGGTAGGCCGGGGACTTTTCAATTGACGTGTTTTATGACG
The DNA here is from genome assembly GCF_030347505.1 of Rhynchophorus ferrugineus. NCBI lineage: Eukaryota > Metazoa > Arthropoda > Insecta > Coleoptera > Curculionidae > Rhynchophorus > Rhynchophorus ferrugineus. The sequence continues at coordinate 20,598,150 of NW_027472590.1, forward strand.
CGCAATACTTTAGTTAAAAATAAACGCGAAATAAAAAGGTTATTTAAACAATGCTGTAGTGAACGTTTCGTTTAAAATAAAGATTTAAAAAATGCATACCTTTTTGCTTTGCACGAAACAATCCACTGCCGTTCGAATTAAACCGATAAATATGCGGATTTTAAATTGAAATTTATTTAAAACCTGTTCAGTTCAAACGCACAAAGGATATTTATTCGAATTGGAATATTTATTGTCGGTTATCGGTAAGAATTCCTCTTTATATTCCATTTTATCGAAACTAAATTCGTTTAACTTTAGGTAAATAATTGTTCGGATAAAGGAAGGACAAATAAACGTGAGTGAAAAGGGTGTAGACACTTACACACGCGCCAAATAAAACGTGTGTTTTTATATGTCTTTATCAACCACTTGTTGCTCTCGAGTTATCCAGACGGGCGGGGATACGGAGGTCCGGCCGATGCTGCGAATCCAGGGGTCCCGATCGGAATAGAAAATAATATATTTTCTCTTTTTTTCTGGATCTGCCCTTCACTGTCGCGTTTCATTCGATACGTTTGCTTTTATTTTATTCAATTTTATATCCAATATGTATGTATATTATTTTTTGATACGAATTATTTTGAATGGGAAGGGGTTTATGTTTATTATTTTTGCGACCATAAAAATATTTAAAAATGTGTCGCGTTTATTACGGTTACGAGCTGTGCATACACTATAGGTCACACAGTCTATTCAAAATATCAGTGAAGCCAGGTCATCACTATGTCGAATGTACTGCCTATTGCAATTTGTAAATTTGTTTTAAAATCAAGTCGTATATATTTGTTTCTGATTTTATTCTAGTTAAAAAGAGATACAATATTGTTTATTTGATAATAATTACAGCTTTTAAAGAGGCACACGTTATTTTGGCGCTTTGTTTTTTAGTAAATTTCAAATAACTGCTAATTATTAATCTGAATGAAAATGTGGAAGCCATTGGATGAAATATGGAGGCTTTTTCTTGTTAGTTTTATTGCTTTTAGTCATGTCAACCTCTTGGGATTTTTAAGTGATTGGACCTGCAGCTTAACGTGGCCTCCCAACCACGGTTCTCGGTTTAATACCGACTACCGTTACGTTAGCCTACCGACTGGCGAGGAACCAACTTAGAAATCATCCCAAAAGAAATCCGGTCTTACCCAGTCTGGTTACTGGCGTGATTGGAAACATTTTCCTTATTATATTTTACAATCTTGCCTAGAACTATCACAAACATAAACCTACGACCATGCCCCAGCAGGCCTCTAACCCACGACTATCGCATCAGTAGGAGAACCGTTCTGTTGCCTTTACCATTGCGCTACCAAGTCGGCTTAAAATGTGTTAGAGAGGTAAGTTTGGATACTGTCAAATACTAACTTGCTACGGTTTTTATTGGAAACATCCTTCAGCATCTTTCAGCTGCTCTGAATATTAATATGAGCGCTCTGAAAATATCTTAAAACATGAAGAACAACATAATCTTTGAATCTATCATAATCTATATGAATCTCAATCATAATCACCGAAAAGAAATCGTCTCATATGAAGCGGATGAAGATTAGTGATCAAATACGTGAGTAGTTTGTAAATATAAATATATTTTAAAACATTTTTTTCAGAATAAACTATTAGTCTGGAAGCGCCCATAGAAGAATATCTTATATATCATATATATATATATATATATACGATTTAAATGGTGTAAGTATAATCCACGAAGAGGTTTAATGGGACTTCTAGGCAGTGCTCTTAAAATAATACATTTTTGAAACAGAATTTTGAAGTGAGCCAAGGGAGGTTTGTTATCTCGACATGTATTTAAACGAGACTCGATATTTCAAAATGGAATATTACGTCACTCCTGGCAAGATGATAATAAAAATAGCGTAAAGACACCAAAAGTTGATAGAATAGTTCCTTACGATGTATTGATATTCGTTCTAGAAACAGGAATAGTTTTATTTCTGGTGCAGAGTTAGTATTTTCTTCCAAGTCTAAGGGAGACCATGTTGAAATGAACCATTACATGTTCTTGTTCTGGTTTAAAAACCAGCTAGGTTGACCTATCAGTTATTGTAAAGATATCTACCATACCATTTTACATTGGTACAAAAGATCTCAACAATTTTATCAATAAGTATATTATAGTATTATTTATCAATAAGTATATAATAAGTATATATACAATAAGTTCATTTCTTGAACTCCATCAGGCACATTGAAGAATAAATTGATAAATGGTTGAATCGTGAAGTATTAATTACGTTGGAAATTAACTAAAATTCAAAGTTGATGCGGCAACATTGCGAGGTTTTGACGTCATAAATTTAGACTACATAAATTTACTGTTTTATTCAACAAGATATATATATAGATAAGATATAAAATGTGAAGGGTTTAAATTATCAAACACTTTTATTTTACTTTAAAAATTATTTAATTTGGCAGAAATGAATGGTGAGTGTTGAACGGCGACTACAAAATGACACTAGTCGATGGTTTAAATCTATTCTAACATAAACCAAATACCTATGTCTAGACCTCTCATCCCACCACTAAGTGAAATAAACACAGAGTCTTAATAGCAAGGATGGATTATAAAAGGATGTCCGTCGTTTTACCCTCTAGACAGCTTATACTGAACATTATTTTTGTGTATCGTCGGTACTTTCCTCTGCAGTTAGCGTCATATGATGCTGGGGATACCAGTGTTTTTACCAAAATTCTATACCCTGTCTCCATAAGAGTATCTCCATATGTAAATTCCAATAACTAATATTTGGTGATCTTAACTGCAATTCATATGCTTGAAATCCGTGGACTAGTAGTGTTTTTCAAAGCTCGAATGTTGGAGTTTTTGGCTAGGGGTCCTTTAGCAGCTTCAACCCACCTGTGGCGATCTTACAGCTTTAGCTGCGATACTTTTGCCCAAACTCCATATAACTACACCAAGGAATATTTAGAGTAACTGTGGAACGTTTGAAAATTTCATGTTAACCTATCCTTTTTCTTGAAAATTCTTAACAGATTCTCTTCAAAATTATATCCATCTAGTTTATTTTTTCAATATGATCAATCGTATAGTTACGTTAATTCATCCAATGGTGATTTTTTGCATCACATCCCGTTCAAGAAAGAGTAATAAAAAAAATTAACAGGAATTACCTTTGTTCATATGCGCTGTTTAAGAATATATTTATTATAAATATTCAAAGTAGCACTGGCTATTATTCTAATAAAAAGTAAGAATAATCATAATTATGAAAAAATAAAAACACCACAACTATTTTAGTACTGTTTATTATTCGATGTTTACTAGAACTAATAAGTATAGAGTAGTACAATCATACTCGATATGTGTCTGTGGTATTATTATCATATACAGGAAATAGACAAAATAATATGAACACGCATGTAACATAGTACACCTTGTTGTATGTTGAAACACTGATTCCATCCAAGTCTTGTAGGTTATATTTCAATGTCAGAGCAGAATTTAATACTAGCTTGACTACGCAACCTTGATGATTAGAAGAATGTTGGATGCTCTAATGAATAATCGTTTCCTATATATAAGTTAACTGAGAGTGACCGACGAGCACTAAAAAAGATTGTGACAAGATAATATAAATCTACCGCTATAAAAGTGACAGCAGAACTCAATTCTTACTTGAGTAGCATTGTTTCGACAAAAACTGCAGGAGCTCCACAAAGCAGTCATGGAGGGGCTGCGATTGCGAAACCCTTTATAAGGAAGATAATGCTAAGCAATGAAAGAAGTGGTGCAACGATCATAACTATAGTCCAATATCCTGCAATCCGGTACGTAGTTTGAGTACAGAGAACTATTATGGTAGGGTTTACGTATGAAGCACCTCAAACGAAACCTGCAATCCGTACTGCCTACTTCAGTAAAACATGGGGAAGTTCCATTGTAATTTTGGCGCCAATATTGTGGTCCAGTTAGTCCTCAGTCCGAGTTTCAGCTAGTCCTTTCATTCACATCACTAGTCAGATTGCGGAGAATGAATATTTTAATATACTTAGTGATGAAATTCTTATTATGACTGTCATGTTAATGCCAAACACTGTCATATTTCAAGATGACTATACTCCCATACACACAGTCCAAAAGGTTCAGTCATGGTGTGAGGACCATCTAAATATAATCAAACATCTTCCTTGGTCAGCACATTTGCCAGACATTAACATAACTGAACCGTTCTGAAGAATTTTAGAACAGAGTAAAGAGTAGATTTCTATCTCCAGCATTGTCTAAGCAACTCATGAATGTTCTGGTACAAATATAGACCAATATTTTATTGGAAACTATTCAGACACTCTAGGAATCTGTTCCGTTAAGAACTGAAGTTATATTTTAAATGCAAATGGTCGCTCAGTATCTTATTAATAAAAATAATATATATTACATATGTCAGCTATTTATATTATTTGACCATTCCCTGTAGGGTATGCGAATTCATTGCTGTAAGTAACAGTGGATTTATTGCTTTAAACTCTTGGATTTTCATTAGTATGTGATTAATTTTTATTATAGTCATACGATATAACATATAAGCGAGCATACTATTTTTATTGCACAAAACGATTCTAATTATTGGCGGAACATCATAAATAGTTTCTTTAACCTAAACATTTTTATGGTCAGATGTTAAAAAGTAATTCATTAACTTTTACTGGTACCGACATGAATATATAAACCAAGCTACCTTGATGTGATATTTTTATTGCTTTTTAGGACGCAATGAAAAATTCGCTTTCTGAAAAAGTTTATTTTTGAATCGTCCAAAGTTAATAAGAGAAGTTAATAGTGAACGTTTTCTGCTACCTAATGGATACGTTAAATTTACGTTATTAAAAGATAATCAGAAAAAATAATGTCGGTTCATTCAAGTAGTATATAGTTTATACAAAACTGTAGTAACGCACGTCGTTAATATGTCGCTGTCGAATGTTCTAAATTCGTTTTACAATTAGATAATATTTTCCATTTTATTTTGTACTATTTAAAATGAGATAGAATGATATTTGATAAGTTTAAAGATGTAACCGAATGAACCTGCAAACATCGTCCGATTGTTAAATATCCGCAAAATTCTTCAGCATATTATTTACGGCTTATAAAGCGGCAACCGTTGTTTTAACACTTTGTTTTAATATATTTGAAATTGCCTAGAGGCCCCTTCTTGCCAGTACACTGTTTTAGCAAGAGTTAAGCATTTTTTTTCTGTTAAATATTAATTCCTGCGGTTTGAATTGAAAATATTTTTTAGCGTGTTGCAGCTGCACTGAATATTAGTACGGACACGGTGTCTAAAATATCTCAAAAAATGAACAACTATATAACCTTAAATTCACCAAAAAGAAATCGTGTTTATGCAAAATACAAAACGAGTCAAAATCAGCTTGATATTAGCTGTATGAGAGATCAAATATACGAAATTAATAAAATGTAGTTTTTTCAATCGAAACATAATTTATTATAATTACTTCAGAGAAAGTTGTTAGTCCGTAAAGTGTCCATAAAAAGCTAAAAAATATGCAACTATTTGAGGCACATACACCAGCACTTCATGCGCTGTTGGGTAATATAAGATTTAAGAGATGTAAAGGTAACCAACGAAGGAGTTTAATGGAACTTCCGGACATTGCTTTTAAAAGAGCACAGTCTTTAAAAACATCTAATGTAAATAAAAGAAGAATTATTATATTAATTTTATTATTTAGATAAGACATCGATATCTCAGAATGGTACATTGGGACACTCATGGCAAGATGATAATAAATATTGTGTAAAGGAAACAAAAGTTGATGGAAAAAGGTAAGTTGGAACGAAAATGGATTAGGTATTGTTGGTTCTAATAATACTAATAATTCACTGCAGACAAATAGTTCTTCGTGCTGGAAACAGGAATGGTTTTATTCCTGGCGCAGAATCAGTGTTTTCTTCTAAGTCCAAGGGTAACTCCCATGGAGATACATAAAATAAATAAAACATACATAAAATAAATTTTGAAGAAACCATGTTAAAAAATTAACTATTTGAAATAGTTACTTTTTGTAACTTTTTTAGAAATAATCCTGAGAATAGATACATTAGATCATATTGCTGAACATTATGGCCACAGAATATTACATCTTCCACCCTATCAGTGCATATTTAACCCAAATGAGTTGACATGGGGTAATTCAAAGGATTATTACAATAGACATTCGGATCGAGAGAGATATTCAAATTATTTATGAAAAAGCATTGTAAACAATTACACCTTCGGTTTGGAGGGGTTAGTTGAAGAAGAAATTGATAAATGGTGGAATTGTGAGGAAGTTTTTGATAGACTGGTGATAAACCAGCATGGTGATTCGGACAGTGACAGTGATTGTATAAAATTTTATGAATTTCGGTTTATGATTCAATGCTGACAATTACCAAGACAGGGTCATGAAAGAATAAACAACTAAAGGTCAGTATAAAATTAAAGTACTTTAACTGTACGAAAGCTTTAAGTGCACGTGTGTTATTATTTATAATATATATGTATGTTTGGTTAAAATGTATGAGGAGAGAAATAATACTAATTGTGTTGCAGATAAGGTAAATGAATTAAGGATAATGTAGTGATTAAATGTAGTTTTATCAAGAAAAATGTAAACAGGTAATGACAGAACAGACTAAGGAGAATTACAGTAATATCAAAATGACTTTACAAGCAAATATTGCACCGAAGGGAAGAAGAACTAAGCGCAAATGGTAAATATGCTCTCTAATGAATGTAAAATTTATTACTAGATATACATTTGTTAATTAGGTACATTAAGCCTTCGGAGAATACCACTACATAAAAGAATGCGCCTAGAACTCTACATATACTACACTAGTAAATATCTAACACTAAAAAAAGGTCTTAGAAAGATAAGAAACTCACTAAAATGTAAAAAAAATAATCAGAGATAGATTTTTAATACAAAAAAAAAAACGTTTTAAAATAAAATACGTACATAATAATACTTATAAAAATAATAACTAAATAAAAATAATTAAAAACCTTAATTAACCTATCTATTGCACGTATTTCATATTCTATTATATACAAAGTATTTGGATTAATACCTACCTAAATCTATTTATCTATTTATAATATTATTTTAACTACTACAAACTGATCAGTTTGAAGGCGGTGTATACACAAAATTAAATTACGAACAAAAGCAAATCTAATTTGTTGCTTGTTTTTAAGTATTTGATATTAATAAGAATGTTCCGAAATCTTAATTCGTTCAACTCCCCAGAACTCACGTCGGAATACGTAGTTAGAGAGGACTTTCATTTTTATAAATGGTGGAATTGTGAGGAAGTTTTTGATAGACTGGTGATAAACCATCATTTGTGATTCGGACAGTGACAGTGATTGTATAAAATCTGATGAATTTTAGTTTATGATTCAATGCAGACAATTATCAAGACAAGGTCATGAAAGAATAAACAACTAAAGGTCAGTATAAAATTAAAGTACTTTAACTGTAGGAAATTTTGTTATAGAGTGTGAAAGCTTTAAGTGCACGTGTGTTATTATTTATAATATATATGTATGTTTGGTTAAAATGTATGAGGAGAGAAATAATACTAATTGTGTTGCAGATAAGGTAAATGAATTAAGGATAATGTAGTGATTAAATGTAGTTTTATCAAGAAAAATGTAAACAGGTAGTGACAGAACAGACTAAGGAGAATTACAGTAATATCAAAATGACTTTACAAGCAAATATTGCATCGAAGGGAAGAAGAACTAAGCGCAAATAGTAAATATGCTCTCTAATGAATGTAAAATTTATTACTAGATATACAATTGTTAATTAGGTACATTAAGTCTTCGGAGAATACCACTACATAAAAGAATGCGCCTAGAACTCTACATATACTACACTAGTAAATATCTAACACTAAAAAAAGGTCTTAGAAAGATAAGGAACTCACTAAAATGTAAAAAAAATCAGAGTTAGATTTTTAATACAAAAAAAATGTTTTAAAATAAAATACGTACATAATAAAAGTTATAAAAATAATAACTAAATAAAAATAATTAAAAACCTTAATTAACCTATCTATTGCACGTATTTCATATTCTATTATATACAAAGTATTTGGATTAATACCTACCTAAATCTATTTATCTATTTATAATATTATTTTAATGACTACCAACTGATCAGTTTGAAGGCGGTGTATACACAAAATTAAATTACGAACAAAAGCAAATCTAATTTGTTGCTTCTTTTTAAGTATTTGATATTAATAAGAATTTTCCGAAATCTTAATTCGTTCAACGCCCCAGAACTCACGTAGGAATACGTAGTTAGAGAGGACTTTCATTTTTATAAATGGTGGAATTGTGAGGAAGTTTTTGATAGACTGGTGATAAATCATCATTTGTGATTCGGACAGTGACAGTGATTGTATAAAATCTGATGAATTTTAGTTTATGATTCAATGCAGACAATTACCAAGACAAGGTCATGAAAGAATAAACAACTAAAGGTCAGTATAAAATTAAAGTATTTTAACTGTAGGAAATTTTGTTATAGAGTGTGAAAGCTTTAAGTGCACGTGTGTTATTATTTATAATATATATGTATGTTTGGTTAAAATGTATGAGGAGAGAAATAATACTAATTGTGTTGCAGATAAGGTAAATTAATTAAGGATAATGTAGTGATTAAATGTAGTTTTATCAAGAAAAATGTAAACAGGTAGAAAACAGAACAGTCTAAGGAGAATTACAGTAATATCAAAATGACTTTACAAGCAAATATTGCATCGAAGGGAAGAAGAACTAAGCGCAAGTGGTAAATATGCTCTCTAATGAATGTAAAATACATTACTAGGTATACAATTGTTAATTAGGTAGATTAGGCCTTCGGAGGATACCACTACATAAAAGAATGCGCATAGAACTCTACATATACTACACTAGTAAATATCTAACATTAAAAAGAGGTCTAGGAAGATAAGGAACTCACTAAAATGTAAAAGAAATTATCAAATTTAGATTCTCAATACAAAAAAAAACGTTTTAAAATAAAATATGTACATAATAATCGTTATAAAAATAATAACTAAATAAAAATAATAAAAAACCTTAATTAACCTATCTATTGCACGAATTTCATATTCTATTATATACACAGTATTTGGATTAATACCTACCTAAATCTAGTTATTTATTTGTAATATTATTTTAACTACTACCAACTGATCAGTTTGAAGGCGGTGTATACACAAAATTAAATTACGAACAAAAGCAAATCTAATTTGTTGCTTGTTTTTAAGTATTTGATATTAATAAGGATTTTCGGTAATCTTAATTCGCTCAACGCCCCAGAACTCACGTAGGAATACGTAGTTAGAGAGGACTTTCATTTTCATAAATGGTGGAATTGTGAGGAAGTTTTTGATAGACTGGTGATAAACCATCATTTGTGATTCGGACAGTGACAGTGATTGTATAAAATTTGATGAATTTTAGTTTATGATTCAATGCATATTTAACCCAATTGAGTTGATATGGGATAATTCAAAGAATTATTACAATAGACATTCAGATCGAGAGAGATATTCAAATTATTTATGAAAAAGCATTGTAAATAATTACACCTTCGGTTTGGATGGGCTAGTTGAAGAAGAAATTGATAAATGGTGGAATTGTGAGGAAGTTTTTGATAGACTGGTGATAAACCAGCATTGGTGATTCAGACAGTGACAGTGATTGTATAAAATTTTATGAATTTCGGTTTATGATTGAATGCTGATAATTACCAAGACAAGGTCATGAAAGATTAAACAACTAAAGGTCAGTATAAAATTAAAGTACTTTAACTGTAGGAAATTTTGTTATAGAGTGTGAAAGCTTTAAGTGCACGTGTGTTATTATTTATAATATATATGTATGTTTGGTTAAAATGTATGAGGAGAGAAATAATACTAATTGTGTTGCAGATAAGGTAAATGAATTAAGGATAATGTAGTGATTAAATGTAGTTTTATCAAGAAAAATGTAAACAGGTAATGACAGAACAGACTAAGGAGAATTACAGTAATATCAAAATGACTTTACAAGCAAATATTGCATCGAAGGGAAGAAGAACTAAGCGCAAGTGGTAAATATGCTCTCTAATGAATGTAAAATACATTACTAGGTATACAATTGTTAATTAGGTAGATTAGGCCTTCGGAGGATACCACTACATAAAAGAATGCGCATAGAACTCTACATATACTACACTAGTAAATATCTAACATTAAAAAGAGGTCTAGGAAGATAAGGAACTCACTAAAATGTAAAAGAAATAATCAAATTTAGATTCTCAATACAAAAAAAAACGTTTTAAAATAAAATATGTACATAATAATCGTTATAAAAATAATAACTAAATAAAAATAATAAAAAACCTTAATTAACCTATCTATTGCACGAATTTCATATTCTATTATATACACAGTATTTGGATTAATACCTACCTAAATCTAGTTATTTATTTGTAATATTATTTTAACTACTACCAACTGATCAGTTTGAAGGCGGTGTATACACAAAATTAAATTACGAACAAAAGCAAATGTAATTTGTTGCTTGTTTTTAAGTATTTGATATTAATAAGAATTTTCCGAAATCTTAATTCGTTCAACGCCCCAGAAATCACGTCGGAATACGTAGTTAGAGAGGACTTTCATTAAAATCTGGCGGCCAAAACTGCACCCAAATTCATAAAAGTAGTTTTGGCGGAGACTGCGTGTAAAGAATTTATTAAAATCTTCGTGCAGGAAGGAAGCACCTTATTTTCATTCCACTATAAAATTTTAATAATGTTTTCGCTATATAACATGCCGCCGGATTTTGTGGTAACCGGCAGAACTTTCGGCTTAAGGGTTTTTTTTATTAAACAACTTTCCGAAATTTCGGGTATTGCTCGGCGGCTCTTCTATATGAAGCTTAAAATCTGCCGCTTTTAAAGTCCGCTTAAGTTGCCGGGGGTATATTAAAGAGTATTATAATAAAAGACGTCGGAAAGAGATCATGTGGAGGGTAAAGTTTCCTTCAATTGAGTTCAACTAGATGCGAATTTGTGTTTATTTTCCATTAATTTTTTATCGATTTCCACGTTAGATTACCTATTTTGTTAAGGTTACCGAGGTATTATATAAACTAGTATCGCCCTGTGGTCGAAATTCGTCTACATTGAATTAAATTAATCGCGTTTGTCTGATAATAGAGTGAAATGACTAATTTGAAAATGATATGTTACTAAAACTTGTTTTCACAGTATTTTCTGATGTCATATTGAAAATATAATAATGTAGAAATGAAGTTGATCGGCATAACATTAACTATAAATAACAAAAGTATATATATAAAAATATATACAAACTATCTCAAGAACTAAAATTTACTAAAATGTTATGTCAATTACCTCAAATTTCCCTTACTTCTCAATAAACAAGAAAATAGAAATCAGTGTAAATTACTATGTCACTGAACATTATAATAATGTATCATAGGTAAGATTTATTTTAGAACTGTAACAACTTTAGAGAATTAAATATAAAAATATCTGTTTCTTTTTTATTTTTATGTTATTAAAACAAGTATGGCATAATAAAAGAAGTAATACATTTTTGTATATTAAAATAGATATTATATGAATAAAACCAGTTTGAAAATAATATCTGACTTTAGCATGTATATTAAAACAATAACGAACACAATTAGGTAATTTATATGTTACCGTTTAGAAATGTATATTAAAGAAATGTATCTACAATCGTTAAATTAACTATTAATTTTTCAAAACTTTGGACTCTAATGTAAATAGACTCAAACTAATTGATCAAGGCTTAAAAAATTAAATCTCATATAGTCACATATCTTAGAGCATAATAATTAAAAATATTAATATTTATCAATGCTTTAAAATGTTTCCAAAAGTACTGTTAATAATTCATAATTTCTACCATTTGTCCTATGTGTTCCATCTATGCAAATTATGTAGTTAGTTTCATTTTAACTCCCGCATATATTCATTACTTCATTTATGTATTAATATAGTGCTATCTTCTATTAATGTTTCTCACCTACAGTATATATTACAAAACCAATTAATACTCCAGGTTCATTAATTTGAAGAAGAACAATTTATTTACCTACATTTTTTAATAAAATTGCGTTATTCCACGCTTACTTATTTCACTCTTCGATACTGTCTTTGCAGGTAACTCATATTTAGTTTGCGTTCTATGGCTTTCATTTTAACTGACCCACAAATGAGTAACTAAAATTCAATGAAACCATATTATATCTGTTAATATTTCATATAATAGCATTAACTATAAATAATAAATGTCTATATATAAAAATATATACAAACTATTTCAAGAATTAAAATTACTAATATGTTTGAAATAGCATTCAATTACATCAAATTTCCTTTACTTCTCAATAAACAACAAAATAGAAATCAGTGTAAATTACTATGCCACTGAACATTATAATAATGTATCATAGGTAATATTTATTTTAGAACTGTAACAACTTCAGAGAATCAAATATAAAAATATCTGATTCTTCTTTACTTTTATGTTATTAAAACAAGTATGGAATAATAAAAGAAGCAATACATTTTTGTATATTGAAACAGATATTATATGAATAAAACAATTTTGAAAATAATATTTGACTTTAGCAGATATATTAAAACAAGGAACGAACACAATTAGGTAATTTATATTTTACAATTTAGAAATGTGTATTAAAGAAATGTATCGACAATCGTTAAATTAACTATTAATTTTTCAAAACTTTGGACTATAATGTAAATAATCAAACTAATTGATCAAGGCTTAAAAAATTAAATCTCATATAGTCACATATCTTATAGCATAATAATAAAACATACTAATATTTGTCAATGCTTTCAAATGTTTCCAAATATGCTGTTAATAATTCATAATTTCTACCATTTGTCCTATGTGTTCCATCCATGCAAATTATCTAGTTAGTTTCATTTTAACTCCCGCATATATTCCTTACTTCATTTATGTATTAATATAGTGCTATCTTCTACTAATATTTCTCACCTACAGTATATATTACAAAACCAATTAATACACCAGGTTCATTACTTTGAAGAAGAATAATGTGTTTACCTACATTTTTTAATAAAATTGCGTTATTCATCGCTTATTTATTTCACTCTTCGATACTGTCCTTGCAGGTAAATCATATTTAGTTTGTGTTCTATGGCTTTCATTTTAACTGGCAAACAAATGAGTAACTAAAATTCAATAAAACCATATTATAACTGTTAATATTACATACAACGTTCATTTTAACTCTTATTGCACAAATTAAAATATTTATTATCTGCTATATTCGGTTACTGCTTTGTTAAGAAACTTATTTAGTAATGAAATAAATAACAAAGTTGATTTCGAAAAATTAAATACCTCTGTAAATAAGTAAAATGTAACTTTACGTGATCATACTATTCTTAATCACTTTTTATCTAAAGTTGCTATAACTTTTTAATAATTCCAACAATACGGGAATAACCGAAAGTAACACAAAATCTTAAATAGCACTGCTTAAAAATAAATAATTTCGTTTAAAAATGTTTTAACCACTCACTTTCTATTTTAATATAATTTAAAATAGAAAATTTCCCGATTGCTTGGCGCAGTGGTAAAGGCGACAGGAAGGTCCTACTGCTGTTGCGATAGTCGCGTGTTTGAACACTGCTGGAGCATGGTCGTAAATGTATGTTTGTGATTGTTTAACATTTGTTATTTTTCTTAGGCAGTGGTGTATAATTTGTCAAGGAAAATTATCCTATGTACGCCAGTAACCAGGCTGGGTAAGACCGGATGTGTTCTGCGATGATCTCCAAAGTTGGTCACTCGCCGGTCAATTGGTTTACTGCCGAGGACCGTGGTTCGGATCCCGCGTTAAAGTGTAAGTCCAATCCAGATAAACCCTCACTGGTAAACCGAAAAAAGTTTAAGGATTAGCGATCATTTTATAAACTTAACAAAAACCTTTAGTCCCAAGGAAAGTCGACCCTAGTACATTGTTGTTGGTGGCACTAAACTCTTACCCGCTAGGATTGTTTATATGTTTTATGTCAGGGATCTGACAGCTATTCCTTGTTACTTAATTTAGGCATTTTTCGTTTTACTGGAAGACATTTAGTTGTTTATATTTTATTGGGCTTAAAAATTCTTCTTCGATATAAGCTTTAACCAGGTGAGCCCGTTTCTTCAAAAAGGGAAGCAAATTGTTACTAAGCCGATTAATAATAATAATAATATATACATATATATATATATATATATATATATATATATATATATATATATATCTATATATATATATATATATATATATATATATATATATATATATATATACATAGCAATTTATATATTATAATCCATTCAATAAAACAGCCATTACACGTTATAGAATCCAGTTTATCAAAATATAAAATTTGTTTTAAACTTGAACGAATTTGTACTTCTCATTTTAACCTATTAAAAAGATAAAAAGAATTCATATGGGGTGTCACAAAGAATTACTATAGTGGACATGCAGGTCGAGAATTAAGGCAAAAATTGCCTTGACTTCTATAGTGACTTGGAAAGTGGCAGTGATTGAATGAAATTTTGGTAATATGGAATTATAATCTAATGATGACAATTACCAAGATAAAGGATAATGAAAATGGAAACAACTAAAAGTAAATATGTAATATAGAAGATAACTTTATAAATGTTTTGTGGATATAGCAAATGCATTATTCGACTTCAAAATTCTAAAAAGTTCCTTTACTTTAAGCTAGCTGTTCTAGCTTCTTTAGAAATACCAGAATATAATTATTTAGAGTAGTCCATCTGATCTTCGTTGTCCCTGACGGCAAATGTATGAACTTCAGTACGAATGGTGAAACCCATGATATTCATAATTCTATAACTTTAAAACATTTTCATGAAAAATGTTAATAACTAATTAATCAGCGTGTCCTAGTGTGTATATGCTTCGGACCGCGAAAGCATAGTAACAATAGTTCAATAGTCCATATTTTAGAGGGAGACTATTCGTTAGAAAAGTTTTCAAAAGTAGTTTGAATTTTGAAATAGATTATTGAGGATGTACACTTAAATGCGGAAAAAATTATTAATTTAATTTTCTTTTTTTTAATTTCTTAATTAACCAAAACCTCTCTGATTCTTTTAAAATTTTCAATAAAAAATATTGGTAGATTTCTTTGAAAGGGCATTTTAGTGTTCAGCACTGGAATGCTGTAATGGCTGATTGAATAAATAGGGTTACTTATACGGTAGAAATACGGTTGCGATATTTGTGGTCTAGCTTGTTATTTAAAGATTATTTGTTATACAGAAATAAGTCAATGGGTTATTTTGGTTTCTTTGATATCGCTAAAAGTATAGATTAAAGCAACGCCTGAGTAATGGCGCAGAAGATCCACAGAACAATTATTTAATGGAGTTACGGGGTCTATATTATCATATATCAACACAAAAAATATTAAACAAGGTCATATATTTATGGTATTAAAAACTGCTGAATACAAATAATATATAGTTATGAAATACGAAAGATTATAGTTGGCTAAGTGAAGTTACCTTTGTCTAAAAGTGTCTCTTTTTAGTTGAGTAATTAACTGTGAATTCGAGTGAATAATTGAGTCAAGTTTTCTCTTAAATTCAGAAAATAATCTAATTTTATCAAATGATTTTATTTTTCCATCGAATATGTTTTTTGTAAACAAATAAACTAAAAAATTACAAACAATATTCTGTAGAATGGTTAAATAAAATTTAAAAAAATTATATCGAAATATCCGAAATAAAAACACAAAATTTATTCGATTCAAGGAAATGTGATCTTTTATTTAAAGGATTTTACAGAATTATTGGCTTCACTTCATAAATAGTTTTGAAAAAGCAAACGTTGTTGTAGTAATAACTTCAAACTCATTTGATATTTTCAACGAGAATTTGTAAACCATCTGTGATGTAATATTTTTGTTACTCAACACCAGGCAATGAAAGGTACTAATTTATTACGTATTATATAAATTTTTTTAGAAAAATTTATTTTATATGTTAAAATTAGACTGATATTAATTATTGATAATTTAGGAATTCATGTTAAGGAATTGATATATGAACAATATTGAATAAGATATTTTTTTAAGATAATATCACTTTTATTATGGCGTATTAACTTGACGTTATTATAAGTGTGTTGGAGTATTCTAGGTGATGATCAATATACTCTTGCATGACCTTGAATCAATGTTTATAATAATTCTCCCATTATGTCTGTAATATCCTATATATTATAACACTGGCCTAGTGCGTGTCAACGGCTTCTTCCGGTACCGAAAAACGTTGGCAATAAATATATAATAAATAAAGTGACTGAGTATGTAGCAATATACATTTTTGAAGTCAAAAACTTTAGTAACACAGTTTAGATAATTATGCAATACAATTATAATTAGAATAATGGCGATAATAAAGCGAATATTGCAATGAAGTTATGTTAGTTATTAAAACAAAGTGCAACTGGAACAAATACACAAGAAATAGATACGTGGAATAAGAAAGATTGAAAGCACAATCGATAATGTATAATAATCTGTGAAGTGCGAAACTGTGCAATTTACTTCTATCACTACCGAGTAAATACGACCAGCAATAACAGGATTAGGAACACTTGGGAATATTAAACTAGATTTTCTATAAGCACGGTTAGGGGATGAAGATACACAATTAAGTAAGTAACAACAATAATGCTATATATGTAGTAGGGAACAAAATTTATTTAAGGTATTTTAAGAAGCCTTTTTAGATTAAACAAGTGATATTACAAGTTGAAAAAAAATTTGAGAACACAACAACTCGATATGTATCTACATCAACACCTAACTTGGAACAAGAAGGACATACTTGTAAAACGAAAACAATTTGGACTTAAATTATTATTAAACGTGTTGGTTTATTGGGTTCAGATCCACGTTATCATTAGATAACAAGAAATTGATCCACGTCGCGGGTTCGAATTCTGTTGGTGCAAGTTACGTTTGTGATTTTATACAGTTATGGTATAAGATGGTTGGTCCGAAAGACAAAATCTGACAAGCAGGCTGGGTAAGAACATGTCTTCTGGGATGTTATATAAGTTGGGCACTAGCCGGTCTGTAAGCTTAGTGCCTAGATAATTCCTAATTAGTATAAATGAGAGTTTAAAATACAAAATATATTATTAAAAAAATTCAGTTAATTTTAAGCAGCGTTGTTTAATATTTTGTATTACTTTTAGTTATTCCCACACTTTTCGAACTATTAAAGAGTTATGGTAAGTTTGAATAAAACAAAATAAGTAAGAATAATATTACTATATAAAGTTATACTTCTGCAGAGTCGGGTTAATGTATCCGCTTGATTGGAAGGTATATTCGGCTGAGAAAGGAAAGCACGTCATATGCGAAAATTTCATACTAATAAAGATTAAGAAAATTTAAGAGTAATCAGAACCAGAATAGGTTTTGGCAAGCAACTTGTTCAGATTCATAGTAAATAAGTTAATTTGATGTAAGATGAAAGCAGAACACTTGAGAAATTGTGCATTCTTAAGATCTGATAGTAATTGATGTGGTTCTGGAGTAATAGAACATAATTCTACTAGAGGTAATTCTAAAAGATACCGATATTCTTGACATAAATGCTTTTCATAACAATGTACTAAGCTAATATTGCAGGTAATAAATGATTAAGATTTAACACGAATGTCGCAAAGAATATTAACAACTATTAAATAGCTTCATAGAATTTTAATTCTCCATTTGTTGCTCTTAAGCCATTTAAATGAGTCATTCATAATTTTTAGCATTTTATTAATGAAACCTATAAAAGACAAATTAAAAATGGGCTAATTGTAAGGGCGGGATTCTAGAATGTTATATAATATAGTAGATCGAAAGAAATAAATTTAGTGACAGAAAAAATATAACAGAAATATAATTATTTTACTAAGCTACTATTTTAAAGATCGAAAAGTGGAATAAATAAGTAAAGAACAATGCAATTTTGTTTTAAAATTTAGATAAAGAAGTTATTTTAATGTCAAACATGCCTTGAATATTTATTAATTTTTAATTTTTATTTAAGATAAGAAATATGGACTAAAATATAAATGTCATAGGAAAACATTTTTTAAGTAATGAATATACGTTGAACAAACGAAACTAAGTACATAACAAGTCAATTGAAAAGTCCCCGGCCTGACACATAGATGGCGCTACTAGAAATAAATCATATATTTTTTTAGCCCTAACCCTGAAAAGATGCGTGTATAAATTTAAGAGCTGTCGGATCATTAGTTTAAGAATTATAGCATTTTGAGTAAAGCATCTTTTGTTATTGTGAAAAAAATGGATAAAAAGGAATTTCACGTGTTGATAAAATATTGCTTTTTGAAGGAAAAAAATACAGTTGAAGCAAAAACTTGGCTTGATGCCGAGTTTCCGGACACTGCCTCAGGAAAATCAACCATCAAGGATTGGTATGCTAAGTTTAGACGTGGTGAAATGAGCACCGAAGGCGGTGAACGCAGTGGACAGACTAAAGAGGTTGTTACCGACGAAAACATTAAAAAAATTCACTTTCTTTTATATATGAATATTTGGGTATGAGAAAGCTCTGTGCAAAGAGGGTGCTGCGCGAGCTCACTTTTGACCAAAAATAACGATGAATTGATGATTCGGAGCAGTGTTTGAAGATGATCAAGCGTAATAAGCTCGAGTTTTTGCGTCGATATGTTACAATGAATGAAATGAACGCTCCAAAGCGTGAGAAAACGGAACTGGCTGGCAAGGTTATGGCGCCAGTATTTTGTGATGCGCATGGAATAATTTTCATTGACTACCTTGAAAGAGGAATGCCCATAGACAGCGACTATTACATAGCGTTATTGGACAGTTTGAAAGACGAAATCGCCGAAAACGGTCGCATTTGAAGAAAAAGAAAGTGCTGCTTCATCAAGACAATTCACCGTGTCAAAAATCCATGAATTGACTTTCGAATTGCTTCCTCATCCACTGTATTTTCGAGATCTGGCCCCCAGTGACTATTTCCTGTCCTCAGATCTGAAAAGAATTTTTGCTGGGAAGACATTTTCATCGAATGAAGAGGTTATCGACGAAACTGAGGCTTATTTTAAAACAAAGGACAAATAGTACTGGAAAAATGGTGTCGAAAAGTTAGAGGGTCGTTATAATCAATATATCACCCTTGAAGGGAATTATGTTGAATACAAAAAAAAATATCTTTGCAAAAATTGTGTTTTACTCTGGTAAACCGGGGACTTTTCAATTGACCTGTTACACTATGGACCTAATTGGTTGTCAACACTTTTTTTATATATATAATTTTATAAACTCCCATTAAAATATAAAGTTTAGATTAAAGAGACTCTAAAATTTCGATTGATTTGATTGACCATTTTGACAATTGACAATTGACCTGTTAACTTGCAGGAATTGGACATAGGGCAAACAAAATACATTACGAATTATTCCCAATAATTTAAACTTATAAATAATTATTAAATATGTTATTGATAAATATGCAGGTGTCTATTGAATATTACAATAAAATATGTAATAATATGGCCTATAATTCTTTAAATCCATTATCTAAAATATTTTTACTTTGTAGGTCTACATTTTGAGAAGTCAATAGATCATTTAAAGATTGTAAATATATTCCTTTAATGTACCCTTCAAAATTGCTACATATGCCTAACTTATTATTGATCACTAAAATTAAAGACTAATTTCAAAATTGTTTTATTCATATATTTTCTAAAAATAATCATACTTATATACGGTGCTCTGATCCACAGAATTTTAGGAAATTTATTAATTAATATGCAGGTTTTTATTTACGCCATTTTATACTATTAAAGGAGGTATCATAGTAAGTGACTACTTTTTATTTTTATATGTTATAATGTTAAAATCATTTTGTTCATGTTAAAATTGTTTTCACATATTATAATGCTTTAACAATATTATTACATTTAGTATACAACATATTATTTTAAAATTAATCTCTTTACTCTGTTATGGGAGATACACGATTAATTAATAATTTGTGGCCCAATTTCGATCACTGGATTGGATGGAACATTTTTCGCCTACTATTCCTTTTCGCTAATAATGTTTTGATATGTTTTGTGTGTATTGTCATTGCCTTCGGTACTAAAATGCTGGTGACATGTTAAACAATTTATCTGTTTTTGTCACAAATATTAAGTAGACAATTGTTAGTTGTTAGTTTAGGTTACGGTTTAGTTTAGTTATAAGTGATAACAGATCTTGTTTTTTTAAGCTCATCTTTCCTTGAGTTCCTTCTCTTTTCAGTAATAATGTGGCGCTCATTGAGCAAATCCCCTTCAGAAAAAGGTCTGTTAAACCGATTAATGACCTATAGATGCCTCGATGAAGATTGCCGTTCCCGTTGTCTTCTTAGGCCAGCTCAAGATCATATAATAAACGAAAATAAAGCGGGCCACAATGAGGTTAATATCATATGTCTATACCCCGTATGCTATGATATATGTGACATTCAGATGTAACAAAATATTTACAACAGATAGAAACGAAGGAAAAAACTATACAAATAAATAATTTCCGCGGGGGAAATCCCCAGGACGCACCTGTACTGTTTCATCTTCGTCTCCAGAGCAAAAGGAACGCACCGGAGCGGTGTCGGAACGATGCCACGGCCTTTAAATCGCGACCGATATAAATTACGTCATAAATAAAAAAAGGAGAACGGAGAAAACAAACCGAGGAATTATATCGCGTGGCGGTATCGGGTGCCGTACGCGATCCGAATTTCTCATCGCCACTTCGATGCGATCGAAACCATCAAAAATTGAAAATAAACAGCCAGATTTGTGTGTGTGTGTAAGTTGTCGATCCAGGGCATGCCGACCACGTAGTTCTCCATCTCTCCTCGGAGTTGTTTGTTATTTTTTCCTCCTCTCGTACTATTGTAACGGTTGTCCGATCGGTCCTGAACGATATGCCACGTTTGTTTCCATTTTATATCTGGCAACATATAGTCCGGCCAACTTAGCTCAAAAACTACCAGAGTTACTGAAATTCGCATAGGTCTAAAAATATTGCATATAATTATAATTGTAGTATTAATTTTAAACCTATGGCGTAAAATAAAAATTATATTTTTTAAAATAATTTAATATCTTAAATAAAAATAGACAGAGATAAAAATAATTGATATAACAAGTAATTACACAATAAATGCAAAAATAAATAAAGCAAATAAGCGTGCGAGATCTTGATGATGAGATGATCGGGTAACATTTCTGAAAATATAATGAATACGTACCGGAGCAATGAATTTTTAATGACAAAGGTAAACTAAAAATATACTTGAATGCTACGACCCTTTAGCCCACCACGAATTCACCTACACTAAGTTCAAAGGTTGGCAACGCCGGTGGATTGGTACCATGCGGTTCCCGGCTATAAAAAACCGCCGCGAGGACCCCTCGCTCCCTTTTATTTTCTCTTCCCCTTTGTAACATTATCCCTTCCACAGCGCTATAGTACTTTCTTCACCTTAACCTAATATCCTGTCCATTCTCCCGTCGACCACATGTATCATTTAATATTGTAATATACAAGTTTTTATTCAAGCAGAATATTCCTACAAGTCCATATGTTTTTTAGTTAACCCTAACCCTCAAAAGATGCGTGTATAAATTTGACATCTGTCGGATCATTAGTTTGTGAATTATAGCATTTTGAGCGAAGCAACATTTGTTATTGTAAAAAAATGGATAAAAAGGAATTTCGCCTGTTGATAAAATATAGCTTTATGAAGGAAAAAAATACAGTTGAAGCAAAAACTTGGCTTGATGCCGAGTTTCCGGATACTGCCTCAGGAAAATCAACCACCTTGGTATGCTAAGTTTAGAGGTGGTGAAATGAGCACCGAAGACGGTGGACGCAGTGGATGCATAAAAGAGGTTGTTACCGATGGAGGCAAAAAAAATCCATAAAATGATTTTGAATGACTGTAAATTTAAATTGAATGAAATAGCAGACACTCTAAAGATATCAACTGAATACGTACATCATATCATTCACGAATATTTGGGTATGAGAAAGCTCTGTGCAAAATGAATGCCGCGCGAGCTCACTTTTGACCAAAAACAACGACGAATTGATGATTCGGAGCAGTGTTTGAAGATGATCAAGCGTAATAAACTCGAGTTTTTTCGTCGATATATAACAATGGATCAAACAAGCCTGGCAAGATTATGGTGTTTCTATTTTAGCATGCGCATGGAATAATTTTCATTGACTACCTTGAAAAAGGAAGGACAATCAACAGCGGCTATTATATAGCGTTATTGGACCGTAAGAAAAAGAAAGTGTTGCTTCACCAAGACAATGCACCGTGTCACAACTGAGTGAAAACGATGGCAACAATCCATGAATTGGGCTTTTAATTGCTTCCTCATCCGCCGTATTCTCCAGATGTGGCCGCCAGCGACTATTTCCTGTTGTCATGACGTGATCGCCGAAACTGAGTCCTATTTTGAAGCAAAGGACAAATCGTACTATAAAAATAATAAATAAAGTTAACTAATAAAGTTGGAGGGTCGCTATAATAAGTGCATCACCTTGAAGGGAATTACGTTGAATAAAAAAAATAATTTTGCCAAAAAATTATTTTTTTTATTAAAAATTATTAATGTTTTACTATGGTAGGCCGGGAACTTTTCAATTGACCTGTTACGCTATGAACTTAATTGGTTGTCAACACTTTTTTTATAAATATAATTTGATAAACTCCCGTTAAAATATAAAGTTAAAATTAAAGAATTCAGTTTACTTCTGTCTATCAAAAGAAATATCGACTCATTAAAGAAGAATTCAATCTTTATTCCAAGTAAGCTCCCTCAAATTTATTGGGGGAGTGTACAATGTTCACCATTCATGCAGGAGTGGCACCAAAACGAATAATGCAGGCGCTGTCATCGGCTTGGTAATGGACAAGATGGAACTCGGACTAACTGCTCCGAATGAACCAACTCACTATTCCTCGGATATTGAACACAGACCAACGTTCATTGGCTTCTTTGTTGTACATAATGTAAACTAAACTTCAGACTTACAAGTTCTCCAAGATCTTGATTCAAATTATGGGCCAATACACCTCTCAATCAGCGAATATATTTTGGGTTCCGTTTTTCCTAGGGGTCAAAAATCACAAACTGAGAATTGTATCAATCAGAACTACTCAGAACATAATCTTTCCCAAGTATCAACTCTTCAAACGATCTAGGAAGAGTAGTCGTCAATCTTACTCCAGATATTCAAACAGTTCCAGAAAAAGCAACGATAGTGCGTAGTGTCCGTTTCAATTTGTCCTTCCAAGGAAAATGAAAGAGTTAATCTGGTATAAGAACCGCTTAGCTCGTCCCAAACTGGATTTAGAGGCTAAACGCTAGGTACAAGGTGTGATAAGGGAAGTACGGGGCATGGTGAAGAACTGGGAATAATTTTTTCAGTGTTTAGATAATTCCACTGCTTCTGGCGAGCTTTGATGCACATCTAAAAGGGGTTCAGTGTAAGAATATTTTCAGTACAAGGACGTTTTCGTACTGATACATTTGGTTGTCACAAAATCCGACTCGCCTTCCACGTTTTGCGTTTGTCAGCTACTATATGATCGCTTAGGGACGTTCCTCAGTGGTCCTATGAATCTACGAGGGTACGTCAGTCAGTATGAGGGTCAAGGAGAGAATAAAGATTGAGTAATTACTTTAATGTTAAGTATTAGTCTTAGATATCAAGTTGATGTTAGTTAGTTGTTGATCTAGGTTATGATTTGACATTGATATTGGTACTATAGATATTTTAGAATTTTTATTTATAATCTCTAAGTCGGACTAGACACATTTCATTCAGCGTGTTACATATATTCTAACACAAGATGGATTGACATTGCTTCTTAACAATCTGTAAGTTCCGAAATAATTTATATTACAACCTCAAACAGCATTACGGCGCGGAAATAGAGAGAGGAAAAAGTAGACGGAATTCCAAGGGAAAATTTTTGCCGGAAGAATTATAGTGTTAGTGTTACTATTCGGTATTTCGCTCTGGCGAAGTTCAAATATAAATTGAAAATGTTCGTTTTACGTCGTTTTCTATATAAGCTCGGCGAGAACGAGGGCCAAATTTCGAAAACAACCGATATGTGTGTCGTATTTCAAATGGGAGATGGCTGTTCGGAATTTTCCTTTTTTGCTAGAAATCAATGAGACATAACAGGTTTCTATTTATTTAATATAAATTAATTTATTTAGATTTATATTACAAAAGGTAAAGATACCTTTTGTAATATAAAGATCATGCAGAAAGACAAACAGACTTACTATTATTTTATTTGAAATTCCTCTCTTTTTGTAACATCGAGTAAAATATTAATATTAAACAAAAATGTTATATAATTTTAGATCATCCGGAAATTCGTGTTACCTATATTTATTTTACAAAATTTCACAGTATCACACCCATTTATCAGTGAACTAATGCTGATAAGTTTAGAATGCAAAGAGATT
This sequence comes from Rhynchophorus ferrugineus, assembly GCF_030347505.1. NCBI lineage: Eukaryota > Metazoa > Arthropoda > Insecta > Coleoptera > Curculionidae > Rhynchophorus > Rhynchophorus ferrugineus. The sequence goes on from NW_027472590.1 coordinate 20,622,944, forward strand.
GTTGACATCAAAAACAACAACAACAAATTGTACCATAAAAATATTTTTCGTACGTTAATTTGTATCCAAAATAAGATAAGATCTTAAACAATTTTATGTTTAAGAACATCACTTAATAGGAACGCTGTTACTTCTACCACATGTAGGTGCGCGTGTTTGTATTTTGTTTAATTCTGAAGAATCTATTGCATATAAAATATGTTAATATTGCAACATATTACTTTGAAATAATTTTGTTGAGTTTATATGTTAGCTATCGTGTTTATATGAAAGCTTGCATAACCTTTAGAAAAACTGCAAAATTTCACACTACATTCGAAAAAAGTTTTTTTTTGAAGAACGTTCAAAGATGTCTCTTGTTCTAAGGACTTAATTGGTTGTCAAGAATTTTTGTCTAAATAAAGAGAGATATGCTGGGTATGAGAGATATAAAGTTTTGATAAAAGAGCAATAATACTCATCAATTTTAGTAGAGAATAGGTATATATAATATGTTTTAGATTTCGGTATATGTAATAGATTTTATGATTTCTTAAACATAATTTAGTCGTTTACTAGGCTTTAGTATCATTACTAGTTTCGTCAGGTATACATTTTAATATAAACGGACCGTGTAAATTAAATCTCTAGAGACTCGGCTTGGCTTCGCAGTAGCAAGCAGTAATCGCACCAACCCTAGCTGGTACCAATATATGTGTGCCACTGATTATTATCTGGTATAAACGCGCACGCACGGAACTGGTACGCATATTAACATTCAAAGGCATCATATTCAGCTCTACTAAAAAAAAAACAGAAAAACTGACATTCTTCCCGCCAAATCCAACTGATTATTGGCAAAACATGAACGTCCTCGACTAGAGGAAGTACAGCTATCACACTTTCTGCGCGCTGAAGAAAAGACATCTCCGGACAATCATCAAGGGCGTCTTCAAATCATTTCATGTTAATGAAATCTGAAGCGCGTCCATGGAGTTAGGTTTTAATCTCATCCACGTTGAATGTTGGAAAAATATAAATATAATCGCCATTGTGCAAGTAGTTTTTCCATGAGAGGAACTTCTCTATTTCCAGAGAATATATCATCTCTACCAAATCTACGGCCACTCCTCGGCCAATTGCAAGAGAATTCCTGCCTGTGTGAAGTGCGCAGGTAATTACCACCCAAGCCAATACCTGCAGCCTCTCAACCTCAATATCCACTTGCAAGATACTCGAAGTAATTGCAAAAAATTCTAAGAAAAATGTTTTCAACATAATAAGTATCTTCTGGGAGAACTTCTATTCTTCAGTTCTTAAGAGTATATATTGGAATGCATTTTCCATGCACTGCAAGTAGGAGGAACTTACCGCTGCATTGTCGGCGTATGACGTCAACATTTTGCTTCTCCAGGAAACCTTTCTAAAGCCCTCTATTAGATTCAAAATTCCAAACTAATCGTTGTATCGAAACGATAGCCATCGCCGTCGAAAACTACATCAAGTATATTCAGCTGTATTCGCAGTCGCGTTCTAGTCTTGAAAACACTTCTATTATAGTCGAGGTAAATAACAAGAGAACTCAGTTTATATCTATCTGTCATAAGACAGAACAGTTCAATAAAGAAAAATTCAAATCTCTCGCTCAAGGAATCTCGCCCAAATTTGTAGGGGAAGACTTCAACACTCACTAGTAGAACGAATACCGTCGGACAGGCCTAGCTATCATAATAGATGAGATGTAACTGGGACTAATAGCTCCGACCAAATCAACTGCCAGTTCCTCCGATACCGATGACCGATGACTTCTTTACTGCACAAAATGTTTATCGATCAGTGACTTTTTTCTGAGTTTCGGTTATTCCTAGACCTCAAAATATCACCGACTGGAAATCGTATCAATCAGAACTACTCAAAACAGTATCTTTTCCAAGTATCAACTCTCAAGATGATCTAGAAAGAATAGTCATCAAGATCACTTAGGCAGCTGTAAAAAAGTCATCAAAATACGTAATAGAGAACCCTTTCAATTTACCCTTCCAAGGGAAATGAAAGAGCTAAACAGGCATACGAACCGCTTAGCAAGAAGAGCTTGTCCCACAATGGATCCAGAGACCAATCGAAAGTACAATGTAAGAAGAGGGAAGTAAGGAACATGGTAAAAGCTTTTAATAAGAGGAAATGGGAATAATTTTTTGAAAATTTAAGCAATCTCACCATCCCCGGTGAGCTCTGGTGCACTGCTAAAGGCATTATGAGTAAAACATCTGTCGCCCTCTTCGTCTTAACCAAACTTTAAAAAAAACTCCATTCAGGAAAGGATAGAAAGTCTAATGAAATGTATTCCTTCACTTGGCCCTCCACTACGGATGCTAGTTGCTATCCTTGAAACAATTCCTTCCTCATCAGAACATCTCTTAAAATTCTAGTTTCGCCGAGACACCAATAACTCTAAATTAAAGGATTTTTTTCGAAAAAGCCCCAGGTATTCGGATGGTATTACAGCAAAGTATCTGAAAAACCTGACTAGCATGCAACTTTTTGGGCTTGCAAATATCATAAATTCAATTCAAGTAATGTCACAATGAGTAGCACTTCCACAAGGTTCTCTATTAGCCCCAGCTCTGTTCAATTTGCATATGGCCGTTTATTCTCGCCCGAAGCAATCCAACACAATATTTTATGCAGATGACCGCGTTTTTCCTATTCCGCCTAGAGCCAATCCTTTACCTACTTTACATACACATTTGTGACTAGAGATAACAGCGAAGAACTAACCATAAGATTATAACAAGTGAATTACAATATACATAATTGGACCAACTGTTATAAAAAAATAAAAGTTTGAGGTAGTTCACCAAAGTAAATCGGTGCATATTGAATTTACTCCTAATCAAACTTTATATACAACAGTGACATGAACAATTATTAATTAACATGAATAATTGTAGTGCAATGAAATGTATTTAATGAAAAAAGCTCATCTTTCCTTGAGCCCTCTCTCATTTTAGTGATATTATTAAGAACATCTCGTATCTCCTTCGTGGTTAGAGATACCGTAAGGGTCTATGAACTACATGGTGTCCACTGAACAAAATCCCTTCAAGAAACGCTGTGTTAAATCTATACACGGCCCATAGCTGTTATGTAATACGTAAATACTATACGTGTAGAAATACATTAATACCTTAATGGCGAACGGCTCGTCTTGTGGCAGACAGATGTTGAAGTAAAACAATAGTTTTCTATTATTTGAAATCATTTCATATTTTATAACTACGATGTCACGACGAAGAGAGCCCTTCGCGAATAGGGTCTGCTTAAGTTATCATACCAGCTGAAGATCATCAGCAGCTCGCTGAACTAAGTAATATCATCAATGCCATTCTGAGGCTGTAACACTTTCCATCCACATGGAAACATGCATTCATCGCAGTTATCCCCAAAAAAAGGAGCTAAGTTATCAGCCTACTAAGTTCCAGAGCAATTCTTTATGCTCTTAACGATTTTACAAAGGCAAACAATATTATTCCAGATGAGCAATTCGGGTTCCGCGCCAAACACTCAGCGGTTCATCAGGCCCATCGGCTGGCCGCAAAAATCAACTGTGCTTTTAACCGACGTGAAAGACTTGGAGCGGTTTTCTTGGACCTAACTAAAGCCTTTGACAAGGTTTGGCACGAAGGCTTAGTGCGAAATCCGATTAGGTCTACCTGATGACCTAACAGCTCTTATCAAGTCATTTCTGTCAGGACGATCGTTCCAGGTGAAAATTAAAGATTTTCTCTCTAGCCGGAAAATCATAGACGCAGAAGTTCTACAAGGCTCCCTCTGGAATCCGGTCTATTTAATATTTTTCTTTCAGATATCCCTAAGAGAGCACAAGTTGAGGCAGTTTTTTACGCAGACGACACTGCTTGATTTGCTTCTTCAAGAGTAGCACCGCACATCCGAAGCAGACTCAAAAAACAACTCGATGAGACGGTCCAGTGGTTACAATTCTGGAGATTGCAGGTCAACCCACAGAAAACCCAGGCTATCTTCTTCCACAAGAAGCGTTTTGTAACGAGCATTTCGCGTCTTAAAATCGAGAACGCCGAAATCCCATGGTCAGAAGAAGCCACCTATGTCGGTTTTGTCTTCGATCGCAAATTTAGGTGGAATTCCCACATTTAAAAGTCCCTCCATAAAGGTCAAGGTATTGTTAATTTGCTGCATTTGCTTATCAACCGGGCCAGCAGGCTTCCTCTCTCTATAAAATCTCTCCTGTACAAGATGCTGGTTCGATCAGTCGTTCTATACGGCTCCAGTGTCTAAAATACGTCTCACTTAGCTAGGGGAAACGTCTTCATGTCTTCCAAAACAAAATCGTCAGGAGAATAATCAATATTTCCTGGTTCGCCAGGAACAATAAAATTCATAGAGAAACCGACGTCCCCCAAGTTCACGATTTTATATCCGAGGTTTACTCGAGATATTTCTCCACTCTTCGTCTCTCGGACAATAGATGTATTACCGAGCTGGCCGATATTTTAGGCCAATAACTCATTCGGCTCTTCGTAGCCTTATTCTATCACAGCCGACACTACCCCGTCGTGCTCTAACTCCAAATTGTCTCGACCTTCTCCGGCGAGCGATTAACTCATGTACCGCAACCTGCATGGTGTGGTAACGACGCCACGTCCTTGACTGGCCCTTGTGCTTCTTAACGGTGTTACCGGTTACGGGCACCCTCCTTACTAACAGTAAGAAGTATCAGTTAGGGTCATTGGATCAGCTGATAGGGTGGGGTTTAGTGGGTAGCCCAGAGGCAGTCTCTACATAACCAGTCCAACTCGCTTATTCCTGCGGGTCTTCCAGACCAGGTATCCGTAACAGGATTCCCCTACCCGGTTCCAGGTCAAAAAAAAATGAAGATCATACGACAAAAAAAATGAAAATTATGTTATTATTAATAAATGTTAACTAAATTTGATTTCGGAATGTGTGTGGTGGAAAATAATATCATTTCATTCGCCTAAATGCCGGCATTCGAGATCCGGAGCCGTCCGGCATGGGCAACATATCACGCGCGCTATCATTTTCCTCCTAAACGTCAAGTCACGTGACCATCGGCCGTCGCGCAATCTGGCGCGTGACAGATGACACGCCCGAGGCCCGATAACCGTACATCCGCCTAATTTAGTGTCCGTTTATTTATTGACCGATTAGCAAATTAAGACGGCGCCGCATTCCGACCGGATGTATATTGATATTGGTCGGTCGATGGACAACGTCGAGACGCCACTCAGACACATCAAAAATTATTCGTCTGAAATTTTCGGACATGCTCAGATGCATTTGCGATCTTAGTTTTGATGAGGACATTTGTTATGGTAATTTGGAGAAAAATTATATGAAATCTTTAAAATTAAGTACCGATCTAAAAAGTTTCTTAGAAATAGTTATATGGTTTTCTTCTAATATTTAATAAACATATTTAATTATTTTGAAAAAATAGAGTAAAATGTGGGCTATCAAAAATATCGATATATCGGTCAAAAAAGTATCGGCTAATAATATCGATATTTTTTCCAAAATATATCGATATGTCGACATCCTTACCTTAGTATGTAAAAAATAAAAACAAGTAGAGGTCATTGTATTTTGTATCGAGTCTGTTCAAAAATGACATAAAAGGCCAGCGATATAAATCAAAATTCGCTCTTGTTCCAAAGCCAACAGTGGTGTTACTGATTCCATCCCGTTCCGAAACATAAGTGATTCGTAACAGGCTACGGGCCCAGATTTCTCGGTATAAATGTGAATAAGCTGGTGGTCGAGGGCGAAGATTGCAGCGGTATGGAGGTCACGTAAAGTTCCAGTTCAGTAGGATCAGTGCTGCACTAGAACACTAGAAACATGAGGTCTAACAGAATTACAGCAAGGATAAAAAGTCATTGAAACCAATTGATAACAGTTTAGTAATGCAGCTGTGTGAAATTTACAAGAACCAGTAAAGCACTAGAAATGTAGACACCATTCAGGAATCTATCAATCAGTCCGAATATTGATGGTACTTAAAAGTCCATATCTTTATTAAATTTTTTAGACCTTTTCTGATTTTGTATCATTTATTAAAATATATTTCTTCCTCTTCTTATCTAAGAAATATAATGTTAAGAACAAAAACTTCCACACACTTTACTTTCTCACACAAATCACACAAATAAACTAACACAAATATATATGTATATAGAAGAACTAGACAAGATTGTTGTTTATTTTTATATAAAAGAATACATATAAATAAAAATATAATACATATATATATATATATATATATACATGTATATATATATATAAGTGTATATATATATATATATATATATATATATATATATAAGTGTATATAAATAAATATATATATATATATACATGTATATATATATATAAGTGTATATATATATATATATAAATATATTTCTTCCTTTTGTTATCTAAGAAATATAATGTTAAGAACAAAAACTTCCACTCACTTTACTTTCTATCATACAAATAAACTAACACTAATATATATGTATATAGAAGAACTAGACAAGATTGTTGTTATTTTTATATAAAAAAATTAATGTTAAGAACAAAATTAAATGTGACTATTAAATGTCTCTAAGGACTTCGTCTCACTTTACTTTCTATCACTCAAATAAACTGAAGAAGTCATAACACAGTCAACAATTATGTTTAGTAAAAATGTTTCGATGATGATGATATATTATCAGAAGAACTAGACAAGGCTGTCGTTTATTTTTATATAAAAGAATTAAAAAGAAAACCGAAATTAGTCCGCAGGTCTGATATGTAATATTCTATTTTAATAAACATTGACATAATTTTTAAGTTTTATTATAATTCTCCATTTAATATATATGACTTTCTAACGAAACAATAAAATAATGTGTACGTTTTTCGCCAGGATAAATTTAAACCTAGATAATAGTAGGCTGCCTAATACAAAACGAACAAAAGACTGTCGTGGATTTGTGCATGACCGTAAACCAGAAGCACCGCTGAAGAAACAAGCTGGTAACAATAAAGGCTGAAGATAAAAGCGATTTATTTTGCCGCAGCGGCAGTACACAATCATAGCAACAATGTTTTGCCTCTATCGCATATCAGAAATGACAAAGGCTCTATCTCTTCAACCCAACTTTAGCATACAATGCCAGTGACAAGTCGACGTCCAGTATCAATCGGGTATCTTCGTGATTTATCGTATACGAACCGATTCCGCAACGGTGGCAATTAATTACGTCCATATTATCGGAGCTAAGCGATATTTCTAATGATCGGAGACCAATTCGCCGCGTTATCTCTTGTAAATAATTAGCCGACCATCGGTCACGGTCCGACCGGCAACTATGGATGGCCGGCGGCAAATCAGCCATGGTTCCGGTATAGGGGCGAGAGATCTCTTCCCATTCCAGAACGCATAAAATCCTTCGAAATAATACACGCCATCACGCCATCACGACGTTGCATTCCTCTTTCTTATTTAATTCTAGTTTAAAAGCGATATAATGATGTCTGATGCGTTCGAACATTTAACCGGATATTCTATATGTATAGAGTGGGACAAAATTCCCGCTACAATGGATGCAATTTCCGCTGAGTGTATTTCTGCTCGTTCTTGTGGCTTATATATATCCATAATAAAATTTGGATTCTATGTGTTACTCCTGCAAAAACTAGAGAACGACTGGACCGATTAGGCTTAGTCCAGGAAAGGTTTATATGGTAAGAAAATACGGAGTATCTGCGGGGAGATAAGTACCAATAAAAACTTTGTTTTCCCATATATAGTGAAATGCCATTGTCATCAACACTTTCACTTTATTTTAGTTGGTTGTCAAATATTTATCAGCCATTATTATCAAACCGCCTAAAGCATTGATAATAATTTATTGGCACTGACTGTTTATACAAAATCGAGTGAAAAATAATGATATATTTGTCAAATATAACTATGTGCTAACGGTAACCGGTTCGTATTCTAATTGCAGTTGAGTAAATGTTTGCAAAAAATAGAGTTGAAATAAGCCGTGACCGTTTACGGCAATGTATGCTATATAAATATATTTTACATGTATTATTAGTAAGTGATAAATTAAATGATCGAGAAGTTTCTTTACATTTAGTATTAACAGTGCCAAGGGGAAGACAGTTTGATTCCACCATGCGACTGCAACATTTTCCCAAAATTTGTGATTCCGAAAAAAGGAGCAAATAATTCGCCTTCATTCTACAGGCCCTGCCCTTTTTAACTTCTACATGGCCGACATTCCAATGAAAAAGAATTTGGAAACCGCACAATACGCGAATGACACAGCCTTTTTCTCAACTTTCCAAAGCCGTGAAACGGCTAAGATTTTGGATATTACAAATTAACCCCCAAATAACTGAAGCCGCAACCTTTCACCACAAAAAGATATCAGGATACATAACTTCGAGGTGGCCAAAACATCAATCATTTGGTGCGATAAGGCCACTTATTCAGGTCTCATTTTTTGACCGCCGGTTGATATGGAGACCCCAAATAAATAAAGTTGCATCCAAAGGCTATGGAATTTACTCTGTTCTGAAAGCCTCTTCTATGCTGTCGAAGCAAACTTGCTCTAATATTAAAGTTCTGCTTTACAAGACCAAATGGATCAGTGGCCCTCTTCTGATTAAACACTTCGTCCAGCTGCGCCAAGTTTAGTCTAAAAGCTACAAGTAATGCGGAGCAAAATTCTCCGTTAAGCTCTATGCATTAAAGAGGTAAGTATTGATGCTCTTAAATATTAAGTTGCTAAAGTTTTTATTGGAAATATTTTTAGTTAGTTGCAACTGCATTGAGTACTAGTGTAGATACTGATTAGTATTTGTTAAAAATATAATCTTGGACTTAAAGAAAAAAAACCTTCTCGTAATCGTGTATAAACGCAGTCAGTGGTAATTCAATATAAACATTATATAATACGATTATTTCAGAGGAAAATGTTAGTCTGGGAAATCCGTATAGAAAACTAGAGATCTTTGAGCGATATCCTTTCATATACTGTTAGGAAGCATGTATTTAAAGGTCGTAGAGGCAATCCAGGAAGATACCTAACAGAATATCCAAAGGTTGACGAATATATAATAAAATCAGGTAAAACTTTGTATTTTAATTTATGTATTTATATGAGCCATGGATATTTGCATTTAATTTGTGCATTGTGCATTTAACATGGTGAAATAAACTCATACATGTACTTGTTTTAGTTTGAAAATCTATTGTTAAAAAACTTTTAAGAACCATTAGTTAATGTTATGGACAGTGCATTATTTCATAGCACACTGGTGGCAAAAATCCAAACGAGTAGAGGGTCAAAGCTTGTAATAAAGGAATAGTTTGCAAGACGTAAATAAAGCTTTTAAGAGACCATGCTAAAGAGTGAAATCTTTCAAATTGATACTCCGTAAATATAAATGACATGCTTATTTGCATTTTATGTAATTTACTTATTTAGAAATACGTTTAAATATATTTTTTAACTACATAGTATCAAATCATATTCTTTCAAGCAAACTGAAGAATGGCCTGTCAAACAATTATTATAATGGACCATGCAGGTTGAGAAGGATATACGGTTCAGAATTTTTTATTTGTTTGCAGTATAATTGAAAATTTTATTTGTACGCTAAAATAACATATTTTTGTCTGGTGAAACTCATCCAAACCGATGAATAAATCGAGAAGTGACGAAATCGTGAATAAATGTTAGCCATAAATGTCGGAAACTGACAGCCTATTTTTATGACTTTAATAGTGACTCAGAACGTGATAGTGAATGAATGCAAATTTGTGAATGTGGGGTTATGATACTGTATTGACAGTTACCAGGAGAGGGTAACGAAAGTGGGAAACAACTAAAGTAGTGTATATGATTAATAAAGGATAAATATAGAAAATCACATTATAGCGCATGAAAGATTTGGGTTCAAAAGTTCATAATATACATGAACATTAGGTCAGAAAGTATGAGAAGAGAAGGAATACCAACTGTGGTGTAGATATTGCAAATGCGTTATTGAGAATGCAGTGATTAAATAAAAGCTAATAGCAGAATAAATTAAGGAGAAATACGATGACATAAAGATGACTTTACAAAGAGTCTCTAGGGGATACTACTACATAAGGTGCCTAGAACTATACCCTTTGAAAATATATCCGTTAAAGGTACTATTATGTTACATTTAAATAAACTGTGTGACATGTATCATTTTAGAGTTATGATAAATTGAAGTACTATAAATAAATGAATGTACTATGAAAATTTTAACTCATATTTACTTATTTTTATCATTAATTGTAGATAAATAAATAAGATATATTTACAAATAGGTAATGAATCAAGATAGGTTAGGATTAAGAAGTGGTCAAGAGAAAAAATGAGCCATATATTCTGCCAATTTTCCTCTTGTGAACAGCAGAATCCTCTTTCATTACAAACCCTCAGATATGTGCTAACATTTTAGCATTCCATTTTCCTTGATTGGTCTTCCATCTGTTTTATATCCGGGTGAAAGCGCCCACCTTGTACGTCACACCACTATTCCAAGATTGAAAAAATCGAAATGAGAATACATCGAATGTAGTTTTTAAAACATTCTCCGCCACATCGCTTTACATTTTTGTAAGAAGTCGTAATAAAAACTCGGCATTTGCAGCTTTAAAATTGCCTAAAAATCAATGAATTTCTTTCTTTATAGATAACTATTCTTTATCGAGTTCTTTGTTTTTTATAAGCTTTCTTATTTGTGGGCTAACAGAAGTGCCTTGTTTTATTTTAGCATGACTTAATGTAGAGAAAACAGTTTTCAAATACAAAATCCTTCATTATTTTAATCAATGACCTTAAGAATATTTTTAATTAAACCAAGTTTTATATGTAAATGTGGAAGAATAACATTGTCTTGTGGAGTAAGAGGTTCATATTTAATGTTTGATTTAGCAGAACTCAGTTCTTTTTGGCCCTTGTTGAACTTTCTAGTGTTTTGTTGTCTTTTCTGTCCTGCAAAACAAAAAAAAACAGCAATATTTCGTGAAACCTCCCTTCGTCAAAGCATCAGCACAAACTCTCATGCGTTTCTTTTAAAATCACTGAATTTGTAATAGGTATGTAAGGATATCTCCTGCCATTGTGGAGTAATACAGCTTTTAAGGGTAAATAGTATTCACACAATTACTAAGGAACGTTACCTGTTAGATATATCAATAGACAATGTTTTTAACAATGGAATAAGGAATTCAAACATGTCAACTTATTTATGTTAGAAAAATTGTGTCACACAGTGTTATATTTCATAAGGTTATATTTGTTTCAATATTTTAATTACATAATAATTTTACTGTATATCAAAGACAAGATAAAATGAAATTCAAAATTGATATGACAACATTGCGACATCATAAATTTTGATTAGGCGAGTTCGCTGTTATTTTGGACGAACCATACATGAAAAAATAACAGTCAGCTTGCTTTTGCGACTCGGTATTTCGACGCGGAACCAGTTGATATTCGTGGTTCGATGCTGTTTTCGTTTTCGAAGCTAAGTCGAATTTGAATTTTGTTTGCGCCCAAAGACCAGAAAGTTCCATCCCTCCCCCATCTGGTACGTTTAAGTGGATAAATCCTGAGTTTCAGGTTGAATTATCATTTTTATTTTCAATATATATGCCAGGTCTCGGCCGTGTCGAGGGTAAAAACAAACTTTTTTTTAAACGGCATACGGAAAGTCGTAAATTTTCGAAGTTTTCCCGATATAACAAATGTCTATCGTTTTAGTGTTACGTAATATGACAGGAAGTAAAATACATAGTTTATCACTGAAACGGGTGTACTCGTTTTCATGTTAATTGAAAACAAATAGGTCCTTCGTTTTATATGATTATAGTTGATAGTAGATATTTTAGAACGGTCCTAGCAAATGGCCTAAAAGTCGTATATTTACTTAGTACTACTTCCTTAAAGAAGTCTTGCTCTTACTATCTTTGAAAAGTAAAAGTCGAGCATATTCTGAATATATTTACAATATTATCTTAATTACTACCGGCTGATGGCTTTGAAGCCGGTGCCGAGCTCAAATGGTACAAAAACAATAACATAATATGATATATACACAAAATTCAATTAAGAACATAACACATCTATTGTTCTATATCTAATTTGTTTCTCGGCACCGACTTCAATGTGATCATATGGTAGTAGTTAAAATTATATTGTAAATAGATAAATATGGTTAAGTACGTATTAAGGCAAATTGCGTGTATATAGTAGACTATAAAATACGTGTAGTAAAAAGGTTAAATACGGTTTTTGATTACTTTTATTTAACAGATCAATTGAAAAGTCATCGGCCTGACACATAGATGGCGCTACTAGAATTAAATCCATATGTTTTTTTATTTAGCTCTAAAAGATGCGTGTATAAATTTGACAGCTGCCGAATCATTAGTTTGTGAATTACAGCATTTTGAGTGAATCAACTTTATTTATTATGAAAAAAATGTATAAAAAGGAATTTCACGTATTGACAAAATATTGCTTTTTGAAGGAAAGAAATACAGTTGAAGCAAAAACTTGGCTTGTTGCCGAGTTTCCGGACACTGCCACAAAAAAATCAACCATCAAGGATTGGTATGCCAAGTTTAGACGTGGTAAAATGAGCACCGAAGACGGTGAACGCAGTGGACGCACAAAAGAGGTTGTTACCAACGAAGACATTTAAAAGATTCAAAAATGATTTTTAATGGCCGTAAATTGAAATTGAATAAAACAATAGACACTCTAAAGATGTCAACTGAACGTGTACATCATATCATTCACGAATATTTGGGTATGAGCTCTGTGCAAAGTGTGTGCCGCGCGAGCTCACTTTTGACCAAAAGCAACGACAAGTTGATGATTCGGAGCAGTATTTGAAGATGATCAAGCATAATAAAACCAATAAAACCGAGTTTTTGCGTCGATGTGTGACAATGGATGAAACATGGCTCCATCATTTCACTTCGAAGTCCAATCAACAGTCCGAGTGGACTGAACAGTCGGCTGGCAACTTTATGGCGTCTGTATTTTTGGATGCGTGTGGAATAATTTTTATTGACTATCTCGAAAAAGGAAGGACCATCAACAGCGACTATTATATAGCGTTATTGGTCTGTTTGAAGGACGAAATCGCCGAAAAACAGCCGCATTTGAAGAAAAAGAAAGTGCTGCTTCACCAAGACAATGCACCATATCACAAGTCAGTGGAAACGTTGGCAAAAATCCATGAATTTCCTCATCCATCGTATTCTCCAGATCTGACCCCCAGCGACTATTTCTTGTTCTCAGATCTTTAAAGAATGTTCGCTGGGAAGAAATTTTCATGGAATGAAGAGGTGATCGGCGAAACTGAGACCTATTTTGAAGCAAAGGACAACTCGTACTAGAAAAATTGTATAGAAAAGTTGGAGGGTCTCTATAATCAGTGTATCACCCTTGAAGGGAATTATGTTGAATAAAAAAATTTTTCGCCAAAAAAACGTGTTTTATTATGGTAGGCCGGGGACTTTTCAATTGACCTATTATTTGTTACGATTATTATGTACATATGTGTTTTGTGTGTATGATTATTTGTTAATTTTTAGTGAGTGCCTTATTTATTTTTTGAAGTTGGTTCATTTTTTAGCTCAAATCCCACTTTTATACGAGAAATTATTTTGATATCCAGAGGCAAGGAAGTCTCAAAACAAAAGTTCGATATGTTCCGATAAGAACACTAGGTTTTTGTATAGAACTCTCTCCAGTCCATTCCTATTTTTTACCACAAATATTTTATATTTACCACCGAAGAGGGGGTGGTTAATCTCAAAACAAAAGTTCTATTAATGTACTTCAAAAACCGTCGATACTTTATATCTTAATTGTAAAATCATAATTATTATTATTATCTTTTAGTGATATCGGTCGCCAAAAATATATCGATATTACCATATATTTTAAACTATTTATATATTTTAAAGAATATCCATATTTTTATAATATATCGGAGAAAAATATAATATATCGATATTACAAAAGATATATCAATATTTTTAAGAAATATGAAACATATTGAAATATTGACATAACAGTATTCTCGAAAGATTTTAAAAAATAGCGTTATTTTTAATAAATATTTGAAATTGTAAACGAAAAATTTATTAAGCATTTAAAATTAAGTATCAATTGAAGAGATTTATCAAAATAACAAAGATGTTTTTAAAATGTTTAAGAAAACTCTTTAACCATTTAGAAAAAATATTGAAAAATATCGATGACCTTTTCAAAAATTATTTGCTTTCAAAAACATAATTATATATACATATATCGATATTTTTCCCACAGCCCTAATCTCTTTTAGAACTATGGGTTTCTTAAAAAAGATATCGTAATCTCGGAAAATCGAAAAATAGCGGTTCAAACAATACCTGTCAAAAAATATCCATATATCGATATATTTTCGGCATCTCTAGTAACAAGTGTTGAAGTCAACGCCTGTTTTAGAGTTCAGTTTGTTGTCGTGTATTTTATATACAAATTGTTCAGAGACCAGTGAAGGTGTTGGCGCTGCTATATTAGATGAGTTAATCCTCTTAGTTTTTAGCCCTTCTAGCGAAAAGTTAGATCTCTTGAATGTTTTTGTGGGGAGCCGGGTTAACAATAGTAAATATTTTCAATAATCTACTCGATCTGATCACATAAAACATAAATATTTGCCTGGATCTGCAGCCACATGAAGATCAAGGGAAATGAAATGAAATGGTTTCTAATATCAACATATGATGCTATACAAAGACCTATTCCGTAAACCAACTTATAGGGTATTATTTTTATCTTCCATTATCCCTTTCAAATCCAGATCCTGCCAGGTCATCCTTTGTCGGGTTGTGTTGGGAGATTGCAAAGCTACACACTCATATCTTCTGAAGGGGATCACCCACAATATCTACGCTGTGGCGCTCCATACACAGTGTATTGTTTTGATGTATTAATTATTTTGTTTCCTTCACATCGTTTAATTAAGTAATAATATATGAATTCAATAATTACATTACTTGTGATCACTTCAATCCAAGTCCATTATAATATAGATAATTATTTTATCTATACACATTAATGTTATGTTAGATTCATTTTATATTATATACAAACTGTCTCTCTGAAGTTTAGCATATTCTTGTACGTTGCAATTGTTATTTCATGAAATGAGTGTTGTAATCGCCAAATAGCCTATATATGCCTTGACCACTTTAAACAAGTGTAAATAAAGAATGAGGTTTGCTCTTTCTCGTTCTGGAAATTTCAATGTTGAAAGAGGAATGTTACCTTGTGATCAATATGAGGCTTTAGTCTGCCAATGTAGAAAAAGTCGACAAAAGTCAAATTTTTTTTTAAAGGTAGCCTGACATATTTCGTCTTGCTTTCAACCCATGGCCTTAGGTAGTATATAATAAAGTTCACCGCACCAAGTACCCTTATGCGCATTACTCATGCTCAAATATTAACAAGAATAATCTCAGAAAAGCTCCATCATCATCAGGAGTTGCTAGAACACAACCAAACTATTTATTCGCCTAGTGCGATTGAAGAAGAGATTTAGAAAACTACCAGAATTGATAAATAGGAATCTCATTGCCTTTCATCACCTACATCTTTAGAGGCCCGGCAATAATTTAGAAAGATGGCTGGAACATTCATCTTGCTCTCTTAATAGTAAAACTGACCATAACGGAATATATGGGATTCATTGATAAAAAAAATATATATATTTAAATTTAATTAAATAGCTCATGATAAGTCCTTGTAAGCTCCTGGTAGCTCTACATACTCAGCACTAGCATTATTATTGTGTCGTATTTTAATTATTTGATTTCATTGAACGGTCGGGATGTAAGATTATTTAACTTAGTTTTATCTTGCTGAGCTCTGGAAAAAGCCATTTCTTCTTCGCTCTTCTTTTTTTTTGGTGCTAATTCTAAATTTTTCTTAGGGTAGTTTTTATCGTTTAGTTTCTTTCATATTTCTGTCGTATTTTGTTACCGTGAGAGTCCAATATCCTTGATCTTTACTTCGCCACCTCGAAATCTAGTTCTTCTTCAATTTGTACCTGGTCTTCTAAGTTAATTTTTCTTTTAATGATGTTCTAAAATTGATTCAATTGGTTTTTCTATTAATCAGAGAAGAATTATTTAGCTTTGATGTCATGTATTCTCCTAAAGTCAGCATAATCGACAAATGGTCGAGTTTGTCGACTTGGTCTAGATATAATTGCTTAAAATATTTCTAATGATATAGAAATCTAGCAGAGATCTTATCTGGATGCGTCGGAATTTTCGGACTTCAAATTTCGCACACTTCAAAATAATGTTATCTAGTTCTTGAACGAAAGTTTTCTTTTATGGCAGCTCATTTTGTGAGTAAATGTTTGGTGAAAGTTTGATAAATAATGGGAGTTATTAAATTTTTTAAAATATATTTCTCATTTTATATATTAAAAGAAATTGGTAAGGGTACGCTATCATCTAGTTCTTGAACGATGGTTTTCTTTTATAGTAACTCATTTTGCGAGGCAATATATGGTGAAATTTGGATAAAAAACGGGACTTTTCAAGTACGTATCTTTGAGTTACTAAGTTTTTTAAATATATTTTTAATTTTATATATTAAAGGAAATTAGTAAGAGTATGCTATATTAGGATTTGAAATCTAGCTCATCCTTTAGATGAGGCTTGTGATAACGTTTTCGAACAACATATCACAGCTCTCTACAATGGCGGAATTATGCTTCTATTAGAATATGTTTAGAAAGAAATAAAAATATTCGAAATTGCCTTTTCCCCATCTCCCTATAAATAAAATATATTAGCTGCAATTTAGTTACTAGAACCGCTATAACATTAAATCAAGAATATGCCACATATTACTTAACCGTTATAAATTATGCAATATAACGGGTTCATTTTATATTGATATCTGATTTACGATATACGTTATATGTTTACAAAGCAAATGGACCGAAGCTTTTGCGTTAAACAACTTATATTAGGTTTGTTCGCGTAAACAAAGCTCGCTCAAATAGAAACACCGGTACACACATTAATATTACGTAACAATTGCGTTACCCTTAAACTAGCGGACGAATATTTGCTGGTTGGAATGGATTTTACGCACTACCTAAGGTCGTGAAACAAGATAAAATAATAACTATGCCATAAACATTTACTAAACTTCCATATATTTGGATAATACAAATGTATTCTATATAAATAAAATTTTATAACAATAGAACATTTGTCCAAATAAAGGGAAGGTTAATATATTTACTGGAAAAAGGGCTTACCCACTAAAAATCCACCGCCATATATATATATATATATATATATATATATATATATATATATATATATATATATATATATATATATATATATGTATATATATATACCTTTCAAGTATGTTTTTCCTTTATTTCTTGTTAGATCTCTATTTCTCTTCCTTTATATTTTGGCAGATTACTCTTCATTATCAACTAATAATACAGCAGTAACAAGTACAATACTTTTAATAACTACCTTTTCAGGATTAATGGTAAGCAAAATATCTTTTGTAGAAATTACTACCTTAATAATTACTCCTTATACACTTAATTAAGCTTTTTGACTTCTTGTTTCCAGAGAAATTCTTTAAACAATATTTTTTTCTTTTTCGTCCTGTGGCTTCCAACTTTCAAAGCCTTACAAATTCTTAAAATAAAGATTAAATTGTTTAACATCTTGTATTATGGATCCGACAAAGATGCTGCCAAAATTCTGTAGGTATGGATACTAAAATTGTTAAGTTGAGGACACACAGAAGGCAGATGATACTTTTTGTCATCGGCTTTAGTTGTGCAGCAAGCTCATGGTGAAATGTATATGTCTGTTTCTTTCTTTGCTACTAAATATGTTCTATTACAAACTTGATATGTTAATTTACTTACACTACAAAATTTAAGTCATTTAATTAATTCATCCTATTTGTAACAACTGAAACTAAACCTACCTTGACTCTCTATATTTGTAATCTTGTTAAAACGCTGAAATGTTAAACTAAAAGGCCTTCTTTTTAAGTAAAAAAGGGACGTCAAAATATAACTTTATAAAAAGCCATATTAAATGCTTTAATAGTTAAATAAATAAATGCAAAACGTTTAATCATAGCAATACGGTATGTCGCCATTTCTTTTGAGGAATGCCTTGCTTCCAATATCACGCAGTGTTGCCAAATCTAAAGGCAAGAACTATAAATTGTACTAAATATTAAAAAAACGTATCTACTCTATTATTATTTTTGTTTCAAAACAAAATATGAAAGATATATTAATTTTCTAAAATAAAATACGTCCATAAAGCAATTAGCCTAGCTGTAAATTTGGCAACATCGACTCTTGACGTTTCGGCTTGCGGCAAGTAGATTGTGCCTACGAATATACGAATAGTTCCGAAACTAGCCGAATCTCCGGACCAGGATGATTTTAAATGTATACCCCAGTCAATATTTCAGTGCCGGCAACCACACATTGTTGATTACGACAGTAGCTTTTAGGTAGTATTTTTAGGGTAATGTTATGTTCACATTATTCTTCAATTAGTTCATATAATTATTTGTTATTTAATAAAGAAAATTAACAGCAGACAATACAATAATGCAGGCAATTAATAGCAATATATATTATTAGTAACAGTCATTTTGTAGATTGCCATGGAACAAAGGGATATTTATGTCAAATAACATGAAAATAGAATTTGTTAGAAGATTTTACTATAATCCAAAAAAAGGTAAGATTGAAAAGTAGTCATATTTGGTTTATATGTTTACTAGCGACCCGCCCCGGCTTCGCACGGGTGCAATGCTGATACTAAATTAAATACACTACAGAAAAAATATGAACGTTGTATATAAAAACATAGCGGCCCGCTCCGACTTTGCTCGGGCATAAAATATATATGCATATGTCACTCAATGAAAACATGATTAAAATCGATCCAGTATTTTTGGTTCATTCATTACTGCCCTTGGCCTGCACGCATTAAATTTGGAGTAAAACAATTCCTCTTCCCCTATACTTAATATGAAGATTTCCTG
Organism: Rhynchophorus ferrugineus; assembly: GCF_030347505.1. Lineage (NCBI taxonomy): Eukaryota > Metazoa > Arthropoda > Insecta > Coleoptera > Curculionidae > Rhynchophorus > Rhynchophorus ferrugineus. The sequence goes on from NW_027472590.1 coordinate 20,642,137, forward strand.
CTATCTTTGGAATATCTAAATTCATACAATTTTTATTACATTACACATTTTTAAACGCAAATTTTAAATTTGTAATATCTCCGAAAATATTTGTTTAATTTACATGCTGTAAGGAACCATATTGATCTATATTAATTGCACACTGTATTTAAAGTACTTAATTCGATAAGGATTAATGCCGTATTGCTTAAAACAGTTTCGTAAATAAGCTATTTTCTCACGTAAAAAGTAAACAATAAAAATGGTTAATGTGGGTTATCCCTAAAAGATAAACATATACCATCGCGGACTTTTTTGTAGACCTTTTTATGGTGTACAATACTGTAGTACATTAATTTTATCTAACTCGTAGGGTTAGGCAGCGTTTTTGCTAATTGCTAAATAAGCCTAAAAAAATAGGTTAATTTACGACATCACGTTAGAAACCTCTAAAATTAGCAATGTTGCCTTAGTATATTATGCATGTATTATACATATAAACCTTCCTCTTGAATCACTGTATCTTTTGAAAAAAACCGCATCAAAATCCGTTGCGTACTTTTAAAGATTTAAGCGCACATTGGGATATAGGGACAGAAAAGGCGACTTTGTTTTATACTATGTAGTGATAAGTAAGTTTATACTTATAAAAGTTTGACTCTCTGTCTGAAGTATTTGAAATGATTAACAATAGGTAGGAATTCGCGCTGATAGCGCTGCTAAATAATCTCCCCTTCCCATCACGGTTGTTTGTGTCCATACCGACCATATCCCATTCGTGTCCTGTTTCATAAATAACGAGGTATAACGTGGTTGGGTCCAGCAGGCCAAGGCTCTTTGAGGTTAAAAATGAGTTTTTATCTTCTCCTCGCGCTCCTTCCCTTCGTCACCATGCAGTAGCTTTGAATCTACTGAGATTGGGCCACTGTCGTTTCTCGCACGGTCACTTGAGTCACTGATTTCAGTCTACCGCATATTGAACGACTGTCCACGGCTCACCCAGTTTAGAACTAAAAGTGGGTTGCAAAATGTAATGCCTTAGTGGGAGAAAATACAGACAGACTCCTTAGATTTTTACGAGAGATCGATTTTATCCATAGAATCTATGCTATGCTAAATTTAGTATTACTGATGAAATAACCACTGCCCCTTCGGTATGACTATGTGTATGTGTACTGCCTGGATAGAATTGCTATTGGTATTCATTTTTAAATTGTATATACACTATTTATTCTTTTAGCTCCCTCTGTTTATGTTATTAATTTTATATTTATTAAATTATTATTATATATATACACTTTGTGTCCATTCGTCCACGTACAGGCACCTGTAAGAAAATTATTTTACTGTGAGGACATTTGATTGGCTCATCAATAATGCTTGCCACGTGACAGCTTTTACGTCATGTTTAATTGACCAATTAAATTTAAATAAAAAACAATTTTTATCTGAAATAATTTTTTAAATAAAATTCAATTAAATATAAATATAATATGTAAAAATAAATAAATATAAATGTAAGATAAAAATAAATATATCTATAAGATACAAATATTATATACAAAACCTATATTGGTTAAATAGCTTTAAGCCAATACATTTATATGGAGAATTATACTTTTTTTTCCTTCAATGAAACGAATCCTTCAAGGTAGTTATTATATTGATGACACTTTAATTGATTTTATATATATATATATATATATATATATATATATATATATATATATATATATATATATATATATATATATATATGAATAAACTTACCCCAACTTACCACAAGACATGCTGTAGCGATCATACATTTCTTTGATACTTAATCCAATCGGTTTGGGATTATTTACACTATCAACCATTGTTTAATGATATTCAAATATTTCTTCGAACGAAAACGATTCTGAATTTCTTTACTATCTATGCAACCGGATGCACAACACTTCGTAGATCGATATTTCACTTATTTTCACTTATTGTACTACCAACTTATATATACTAATGAACTAATAATATCTAAACCCACTATTCCTTATGTCAGCTATACTGAAAATGGCGCCCATAGAAAAAATAGAAATTTCACCGTATAGGCGACCTTGGGGAAATGTTTTGTTTAGTTCAATCAACTGTAGCGCTGCGATCGCAAATTGTGATTGGCTAGTTTAAATTCCTGGTGCCGCCACTAACATGAAATGTGATTGGTCGATCAAATTGTGCGAAATTAACATTTTTTATGAGCGTCCATTTTTATGTTTGTTGTTTGTAGGTTATGGTTATTGTTTAGATCTCGAAATTTTCTTTTTACGTTGTGCATATTTTCTGTTTTACATTAATTATTATGGAATATAAAAATTGATGACAATGCGCCAGTATAGTAAAAGATGTAGTTTACCGGGGTAAAATTCTACTATGGAAATTAGACATCGTTTCCCAAAGAATGATCTCGCTCCTTTCCAAAAATAAACCACAATGTAATTATATCAACGTCATGGTGTTTGTTATGGACATTTTAGTGAAAAATTGAGAATTATCCTTCCTTCACGAACAGGTATTAGGGTAAATGCATATCCATCATTGGTTTTATCAGGTACATATAAAATTATCTATCTACTATATGTCTGTTTATATATTGTTTGTTTACAGAAAATCAAAACCTTTTGAAGATGTTAGTAGTAATAAAATTCAGTTAATCTACCAAGTTGTCCGTATGCTGTCAGTGTGATGTCTCTACACAACGAAGTCTTACAAGAAGGTAACAATCAGTGTTCAATTTATAGTAGAGGAATTATATATTTAAATTTGATTGCCTTGTTAAGAAAATATTTGTTATGGTGCCATCAATTAAAAATTTCATTGCTACTTTTAGGGGATTTATTATCTTAAAGAAATCTATTTTGTCTAAATTTACAAATAACTACATTTGTTCAACAAATCTTAACCAAGATTGCTTAAAGAATTTTGTTGGATCTATTAGAGGTCATGGAGGTAGAAACAGCATCCTTCACCTAGTATGTTCGAGAAATTTTTAAAAGGGCTCATCACTTCAATTTTTTCACATAATTCTCCCGGAGAAAATTGTGAAGAAGATGAACATGTTAGATAACTTATATTCTTTTTTAACGGGAGATTTAGTACCACTTGAGGTTGTTAAATCACCAGTTGAGTCTATATTTTCAGTTCCAGAGAATTTTACTCTGAGGAAAACAAGAGTCTAATATGTCTTGTATTTTAGTCTTATTTCAGGCTATTTAACAAAACTTCTGAAAAAGAGACAACATGCAATATTTGTCTATATTCTATATTAAGTAGTTCCACAGATTATATTCTCTAAAATCTAAATATCTTTAAAAAACACATAACTTTTTAGAGTTTCAACTGTCCAATCCATAATGATTTTCAAGACCAAATTTTAAGTTATTATGAGGTGTGATTGTATTTTTGGTTTAATGAAGTTAATGCAATATCAACAGGGAAGGATTTAAAGTTTACCTTCAATATATCAAGATAAGTTAGAGCTCTAATAGATCGCATAAAGTTGATGGCGCTAAACATATATGGGAATGCGTTTTAATATTGCCTAGAATAGAGTTCATAATTGTTTTTTTATGCTTTTTGTTTATATATATATATTGATATTATTTTCACTTATGTATATTTGCATAGGATTTTATTTTAATAAATTAATTTTAAAATTTAAATTTGATTTTTATTTAAATACTATTGGCCAATAAATGTGACGTCACAAAATAATCAGGCGAAATGGCAGACCAATCAAAGCAAAGTATTTTCCTTACAGGTTTCTACATAACTATTTTAAACTAACCAATCAAATTCGCGTTGTCAGCGCCGCCAATGATTGGACTAAGCGAAACTTTGCCCCACTACTTACCATTGCAGTTGCACACCCCAGATGGCGCCAAAATGAATAAATAAGAAACGTACCATAGAAACGAAGTGAGCCAATCAGATCGCGTTGCAGCTTATAAGGTAGCGATTAGAGCAAGTAATAAGTTAAACGTGGCAACGTCTATGTGTTGGACGTCGCGAAACATTTCCCCAAAATTTCCTATAAAGTTAAATCTTTAATTCTCTATGTTATAAGTAATATGTTAACAAAATGCGATATTTAATTTATTCTACATATAGTAACGGTCATTTTTGCGTCGGTTACAATAAAAATGTCGCTCTGACTTATATACGCCAGTTAAAACGAAAAATTCCTGGACCTTAGTGATTTACAATAACTAAAGCTGCAACCCGTGTCGTTCCATGTAAAATTCCTTTGAGTCCGCGGATAACTACAGGCCACTCGAGCCATACCCATTATGTGGTATCGGCTCGTTCGATAACTCGTAACTTAAAAGCCTCTATCTCAATATTACCTCTCTTAAAGATATACTGAAGATAATGAAGGGATCGCCCGGTCAAGTTAATCCGAAAAATGAGCAAAGCCTTTTACAAATGAAATTGTGGAGGAAACGAGAGCCCACAAAGAAATGTCCGTGACTGAGTCTCCGAATATCGGAAATAAGTTTTCTCGACCTTTTTTTCCCTCCCGATATCACAAAGGTCGCGTTAGCTTTGTGGAGTGGTGCAATTTTCTTCAGTTTTCTACGGGGTATATTGTTATATTGCCACTTTCTACGCTTATTGAAAATGTTTTTTACGAAAATCATGTTTAACAATTATGTGACCAGATATGTTGTAAATCTGTATAAAATTGGTCATTAACAACAAAGTACTCCCCGTTTGAGATAAAATTCCGTTCGTATTAAGGTGACTCTTAAGTTGTAGGAGAGGAGCAACCATTGTACTAGAAAATGTCGGCATTTTTGTCAATTCTTGGCGCAAATTACACCACGAAGACCTATTTAGTTTTAAAATATTTATTGAAGAATGAAAATAGATATGTTACAGATACATTTTAACAAGATATATGATACGATTAACAACATTGAAATGGTTATGATTCATTGTAATGTTAAAGGGTTATTGTTATTGTTATTTGCAGTTGACACGATATCTCAAGACTTCTCTATCGTATTAATAAGGACATACTCTATTGTACTAAGTTAAAACTATAATAGCAATTGTATTATTATTTCTTTAAAATTCCGTAATGTAAATACAGCCGTAATTTTATAATAAACAATTAATGGAATTGATGTTTTATCACAATAGTTGTTAAAAATCATTAATAAAAATTGTATATAAATTTGAGTTTGATTAATGCTTGAAATTTATATGAATAAATTCGATATTAATCAATATTAGATATATGAACAGTCAGTTTTATAAAATATTTTTAACAATAAAATTGAACCGGCTTAAAAAATATAAATAAGGAATTCACAAAAAATTAAAAAATAATCAAACTCAGATTTATAACTTAAAAAGACATTTTAAAATAAAATATGAATATAATTATCGTAGTAATAACGTAATAACAATAATAATCAGTGAGTTCCTTATCTATTTTTTGAAGTCAGTTCAATTTTCTTGTAAAAATATTTTATTTTTGTCATTTTAGTGTTAGATGTTTACCCAATAAATTACGCATTTAAATATGTTAAGTTATGATATGTTATGTGATTTGACAAATGTTCTAACTAAACAATAACAGAAACTTATTGTCCCCGCCGGGAATCGAACCCTCGACCTCTGTTTGGAAGCTAAACGCTAAACGTGTAACTAACTATTACACAGAAGCAGTTGTGTACAATATTTCCACAACGTCATATATGCTTTAGTTGGTGTTTAAAAAGCAAACTGAATGGCTTTTACACTGAACGTCTTCCGACTGTCCATCACATCAGCTCGGCAATAAAATTATACACAAATATCTGATTATTATACATAAGGAATACGTGAAAACATTGTACGTGCTTTTGAAATTTGAAAGTTTCACTCGATTTGGTTCCAATGGGACCACCTCGGAAGTGCACTCTTTCGAATAAAAAAAATACTTTTGAAAATCGGCCCACAATTGATGGAGAAATCGGAGAACATAAAATAACAAAATATATACAGCCGCACATAGAATCTCCTCCTTTTTCTAGTTGGTTAAAAATTAGTATTGTGTGTGATCAGGAATCAGCGTGTCCGCAGAAGACTAATAATACAAAAAATAAATAAAAATGAAAAATAAATGAAAAAGACATATGGAAACAATTTGTTTAAAAGGTCGTCACTCTCACCTAACCAATGATTTTAAAATGATGGTATACAAAACAATTATTAATTATATTATAAATATTTCAGAGAAAGGTTATGAGAAATATGCCCATTATTCTTAAGAGAATGATTATGAGAAATATGCCCATTATTCTTAAGAGAATGATCAATAGGTACATGTATCTAGATCTCAACATAAGAACAGTGAAGCAGGAAATAAATCAGCATAGCATAAAATAAAATATAAGGAGATAAAACTCGCAATTGGGGTTAAGGATTCTAAAAGTCAGCTGGCATTGAGGGATTGAGCGGTAATAATAAATGTACCTCCGCCAGATACATGAATAAGCGATCAAATCTCGAACAATTCTTCATGCAGCTCTACGGTCATGATCCAGCACAGGGTTTAACAAAGCCAGCAATTAACATTCCAGAAACTTCATTTCCTGATGACGAGCCAACTGTTCAGTTATGGAATTCTTCATGTCATAATTTCCACTGCAGAGCCATATGGCTTTGGAATTTATAAAAAAAGACCAAGAAGTATAGACAATACATCAGAAGAAAGTGGCATCTGTCGCTGATGTAGTAAGCCGAAACACTCAAGAGGTAAGGGCTTTTGCTTCTCTAAAATATGTGAAAAGAGGACATATTACAATAATGACTAAAATACAACTTTTTGAATGCTTATCATATGAATTCTTTCGTATTGTCATTCTTTCGTTGTTACAGTCTCACCTCTGTAAGTTTTGAAATGCAGTGCTTAAGGCAAATTCTGCATGTTTCTCTCCGAAATCATACTAATTTAAAATTCAACAATAAATAACGACAGTAACGACAATATTGGTAAATAAAATTTAAATATGTTGTCTGTAGAGAAGATCTATAGAAGAAATATAGATTTGGTGTTACTATATTTGTTATTTCCAAAATTTCAAAACAAAAGTAAGTTTTATTAAGTAGATTTATGTGGAGTAACCGTACGCAGTTAAGGGTACGCAATGAAGATCGTGCGAATAGCAATACAGTTGAAAATTGATTGAAACCTGTGGTATTTTTATGGAATTTGACCGCTAAGCAAGAGTATTGCGTCATAGTTTTGCCGCTCAAGGCTATGAATACTTATACCATAATATTGTTGCTGTACAGTTTTTTTATTTATTTACTTGAAATTCAGTTATATTGTAAAGGGATCACAGTAAGTCTCAATGAGTAAAAGAGAAAGTAATCAATATTTTATAAGAATTTACGCATTTTGTCGTAAGTCATACCTGTATTTTTTATAAGTATACTGGCGTATGTTTCGTGGTATTGAATTGTGTATACTAAGCCCATCAAAGTAAAACAAAATATATTAAATATTTATTTACTTTCTAGACTGAAAATACCTCCAAAGATTCATATATATTCAATTCTACTAATTGCCACTAATGCACATTGTACCATCTATTCAAAATCAGACTGACTTAACTAAGACTTAGACTTAACTTTTCGACCGAGCCTTCAAAAAAGTTGCTAATGTAGGTACGCAGCTTCAGCAATCAGGGTCACTAGAATGTACATCTTCTACAACAACTTATTTACAGAAACAGGCTTTGTATCATTCTCAGTTATGGATGTTTTGTTGATATTTTGATGATATTGTTATTCAATATCCACCTTGAAGTACTTTTGATCTTGATTAAGATGCAGTATGAAGTCAAGAGATTCGACGCCATCAAACTGTATGTGGTGCACAAACATTCAATTTAATATGAAATTCTTAAGATCTCAAATAGGGCTAAAGTGCCCACCGATCAAGTTCTCCATTATGGAGACAACATAATATCACAACTGATATAAACAAAAATATTCACACATGCTTGGATGAGTGTTTGGATTGGGAATGGATCAGATCCAATCCAACTTCCGTTCTGTTTATTATTCATATTGAATATTCACGAATCTCATATTGCTTTAATCAATATAACCCAATTGGCAAAAGCCATATTTACATTCACACACACATTTAGACATGACCAGCAAGTCGTAATCACTAATTGTCCGTTTAAAAATATGTTGTAACAAAAATAAATCGACGATAAATGCAAGAACCTAACTCCAAGCTGAAGAAGAAAAATTAAATTAAGAAAGATTATATATATTAGAGTATTACTATATACGTGGCCATATAATAAACAGACACACTAACTGACTTTTAGTCATCGAAATAGCAGGTCAATTGAAAAATCTCCGGCCTGACACATAGACGGCCCTACTAGAATTAAATCCATACATTTTTGAGTTAGCTCTAATCCTCACAAGACGCTTGTATCTATTTGATAGCTGTCGGATCATTTGTTTGTGAATTATAACATTTTGAGTGAAGCAACTTTTGTTATTGTGAATAAATGGATACAAAAGAATTTCGTGTGTTGATAAAATATTGCTTTTGAAGGGAGAAAATACAGTTGAAACAAAAACTTGGCTTGATGCCGAGTTTCCGGATACAACCCCAGGAAAATCAACCACTAAGAATTGGTAGGCTAATTTTAGACGTGATGAAATGAGCACCGAAGACGGTGAACGCAGTGGACGCCCAAAAGAGGTTTTTACTGACGAAAACATTAAAAAATACCACAAAATGATTTTTAAGACAGTAAATTGATAATGAACGAAATAGTAGACACTCTAAAGATATCTATTGAACGTGTACCTATCATTTACCAATATTTGGGTATGAGAAAGCTCTGTGCAATGTGGGTGCCGTGCGAGCTCATTGTTGACCAAAAACATCGACGACTTGATGATTCGGAGCAGTGTCTGAAGATGATCCAGTGTAATAAACCGATTTTTTCGGTCGATATATGACAATAGATAAAACATGGCTCCATAATTTCACTCCGAAGTCCAATCGACAATCACCCAAGTGCACTGCACACCAAGAGACCGCTCCAGAGCGTAGGAAAACGCAACAGTCGGCTGACAGGGTTATGGCGTCTGTATCTTGGGATGTGCATGGAATAATTTTCATTGACTACCTTGAAAAAGAAAGGACCATCGATAGCGACTATTACATAGCGCTATTGTACCCCTTTCAAGGACGAAATCGCCGAAAATGGGCCGCATTTGAAGAAAAAGAAAGTGCTGCTTCACTAAGACAATGCACCGTGTCACATACCGTGTCAAATTGGTCGAATTAAACTACGAAATGCTGCCCTATGCTATATGTATTCTCCAGATCTGGCCACGAGCGACCATTTCCTATTCTCAGATCTCAAAAGAATGCTCGCTGGGTAGAAATGATCGTGGGATGAAGAGGTGATCGCCGAAACTGAAGCCTATTTTGAAGCAAGGAACAAATCGTACTATAAAAATGGTATCGAAAAGGGTCCCTATAATCAGTGTCTCACCCTTGAAGGGAATTATGTTGAATAGAAAATACTAATTTTGCCAAAAAATGTGTTTTACTATGGTAGGCTGGGGACTTTTCAATTGACCTTTTATGATAGCATAACGTGCCATATCAACCTCGAGATAATGAATCAATACAGAGTTCGGTAACCATACAAATCAGTCGTTCTGGATAATTTTGTTTATGAATGATGTTATATAATTTGATAGTTATAATATAATTAGATAAAATAGTTTCTCAATATTATTTAACAAAGATTTTCAACAAAGCGAAAAGATCAACTTATACTTAATCAAGAGCGCAACATTTCAGTTTATTCTCTTCTTTCAGATCTTTTTTAGCCAAGGACTTTCCTTTTTGAGAGGGGGACAAAGGCAATAAAATGACATTTAAATATTCAGCGGCAATCATTGCAACGTTTTGCACATTTCACCAAGACTCTAATCAAAGGCCGTAGTCATCTTTTGGCCGGCAATCTGGGTCAATTATCATAAAAAGCCCTTTAAAACCCCGTCTTTCTTTTAACGATTCAGAGAGCCAGGCCACAAAAACGGACCGACTAAATAAAGATAAGACATCGCCGGTCATACGTATGCAGATTGGCCTTTTTACCATTGCACCGAATTATGTTGAATTAAAGAGGGGTCGGGGGGACGGTTAAGACGGTGGTGGTGGCTCCGGCTTAGATTCGAAGACAGTGATTATAGTCAGGATAGGGATTAGTTCTAGCCGAATGGGTTATAAAAAGAAATTGAAACGGTTCTAATTTTTAAACTACTTTGTTCGTTTTTATATCGGGATATATACTCGTATTTCAGATGGTTTCATTGTCTTCAGTGCCTTTTTGGCTTCTTTTATTTTTGTAGAAATAATTTTATTGTCGCTTTTGGTCGTTATTTGTAATATATGTTGTGGAATAATAATACGAATATTATCCAATTCCAACGAATATATATATATATATATATATATATATATATATATATATATATATATATATATATATATATATAATATAATATATATAATTCTAACTTCTAAATTATTGTGGCTACATAATTAATTGTAGTTTTAATTTCTTCGATAATATATTCATTAGATGTAGTATAACATTAAAATAAATTATAATACATAATATTTTTGTTTAATTATATTACTTAGATTAGAATTTTATTGTATGTCAAAGCCAATATGTACTAAAACTCAGAGTTGCTGCGGCAACATTGCGATGCTTCGACATGTTACGTGTCTCACTACTGTTTTGAATTGATTATATAAATAGTTTTCAAGGAAATTTTGTTATATCACTATGCGAGACATGTAAATCTACTTCTCGCTCTCTATTCTAAAACAAGCAATTGTAACAGTTTTACCTGAAGTTATTTGGTTGTATGACTGGGCGTATTATCACTTTGGAATATGGTAGTGGTCTGCAGAAATACGCTAGACATAGTAAGAACTTCATCACTGAAGATGTTGAGAAAATAATTCGCAGTAATGCAGCCAGTAATGTGATTGAGAGAACGAGCTGAATTTTACGATATTGTTATCTCCCCATGCTTCATTGTAGAATAATAACATAAGAACCACAAATCGCTGGCTTGGATAGTCAAGGTCCTTCAACTGTTGCGAATCCTGCTGGGGAATGGTCGTAAATTTAATAATAATTGTGATTAATCCATAAATGTGATTGTCCAAAAGACAAAATTGCAAAATATGATACGGAAAATGGTTCCACTTACGCCAGTTATTAGGTTCGGTAAGGCTGTGTTCAGTCGACAGGCTAAATGTCGATGATAATAGTTCGGAGCCCACGTTAAACAATTGGTCCAGTCGAGACAAACAGTAGTTGTTAAAATCAAGACTCTAAAAATATAACAAGCAAGAACTACAAATAATGTTTTCCCTTTTCTGAACTTATTTCTTAAATATTCGAATTCTAACTTAGCGCTTGTTTACATTATAAAGAATTTCACAATTGCAGCCCTTCCACAAATGTTAGGTTTATGAATATCCTGTCGTATTATTTTTTCGAAACAGTATTACTCAAGTGAGTGTTGAATTATGTGGTCTGGTCACAATTCTTTTTATTGTTCGTCAGTTTCGTCATTTCTCTTGAATGTCAGTCATTAATTCTCTTAGTTGATGATGTTTTACCATGCTTTGCGTCTGCTGTCATTACTGTCGATACCATCACACTGAAATGTTAAACAATGCAGCTGTTTTCGTCACAGATATTCCCGTTAACTCAACGATTCGCCCGTTTTCAAGACTTTGCGTGAAAACTGAGCAATGCATGAGCATCGCATTATTTACATGGAAGCAGTCTTGCCAACATACAATAACATATACTATATATAATTATGTTCATGCTATGTCCTGTATATGATTTTTAAAATAATAGGAATGTGATTGTATCAAGGAATCACAAAAAAATTAACTTATAATTATAATATATCGTACAGAAAATCTAAAAGGAATATTTATTTTTAAACTACTCGTATATCTCAGTTTACTGAGATTTTAGTAGAAATGTGTTAGTGTAGAAATGCGTAGGAAACTTATTTGATGTAAATATGTAAATGTAGTTGCAAAACATCATTTGAATGCGTGTACATTTTTGGCGCTACTCGATTTTACTTGGGTTTTTTATTTTAGATTCCATGGTTTTGTAATTGCATTAATTAATTTTTTTTTCTAATTTTATTAAACTAATGGTTTAATTTTTCTTTTATAGGTGATATTGTGAATAGTTAAAATTTACTAATACGTTTTGACTGGAATCGAATGAATAAAACATGTAATACTAAACATCGATAACGCTCTTATGATCTATCACTGCCGAAGTGGAATATGTGAAACAAACAAGGAATAAATAATATATATTTACACAAGAGCATATTTACCTATTATTATGTAGTATGTGTTATTATTTTGCAGAATGTAGATGTATTGAGTGGGTACATTTTTCAGGTGAAGAGTCCGATGGTCTGCTATATGAAGATTTCGCTTTGAGAAAGATGAATGACATACACAAATATAGTTTCTGGACTTTCTGAAAGAAAGTTTTAAAACGATGTTCTTATGTAAATATGGTTCATGGATTTTCTGTAAGAATGTTTCAATACAATTTTCTTATGTTAATAAGGCTCATATATTTTCTGTAAGAATGTTTCAATACGATGTCCTTATGAAAACATTATTCATGGATTTTCTGTAAAAATGTTTCAATACGATCTACTTATGCAAATATTGTTCATGGATTTTCTGTAAGAATATAGCATTACGATCTCCTTATGTAAACATAGTTCATCAATTTTCTTTAAGAATGCTTTAATACGATGTATTTATGCAAATATTGTTCATGGATTTTCTGTAAGAATGTTTTAATACGATGTGTTTCTGCAAATATCGTTAATGGATTTTCTGTAAGAATGTTTTAATACAATACCCTTATGTAAATATGGCTCCTGGATTTTCTTTAAGAATATTTCGAGACTATGTCCTTATGTAAATATGGTTCATGGATTTTCTGTAAGAATGTTTCAATACAATTTTCTTATGTTAATAAAGCTCATATATTTTCTGTAAGAATGTTTCAATACGATGTCCTTATGAAAACATTATTCATGGATTTTCTGTAAAAATGTTTCAATACGATCTACTTATGCAAATATTGTTCATGGATTTTCTGTAAGAATATAGCATTACGATCTCCTTATGTAAACATAGTTCATCAATTTTTTTAAGAATGCTTTAATACGATGTACTTATGCAAATATTGTTCATGGATTTTCTGTAAGAATATAGCATTACGATCTCCTTATGTAAACATAGTTCATCAATTTTCTTTAAGAATGCTTTAATACGATGTACTTATGCAAATATTGTTCATGGATTTTCTGTAAGAATGTTTTAATACGATGTGTTTCTGCAAATATCGTTAATGGATTTTCTGTAAGAATGTTTTAATACAATACCCTTATGTAAATATGGCTCCTGGATTTTCTTTAAGAATATTTCGAGACTATGTCCTTATGTAAATATGGTTCATGGATTTTCTGTAAGAATGTTTCAATACAATTTTCTTATGTTAATAAGGCTCATATATTTTCTGTAAGAATGTTTCAATACGATGTCCTTATGAAAACATTATTCATGGATTTTCTGTAAAAATGTTTCAATACGATCTACTTATGCAAATATTGTTCATGGATTTTCTGTAAGAATATAGCATTACGATCTCCTTATGTAAACATAGTTCATCAATTTTCTTTAAGAATGCTTTAATACGATGTACTTATGCAAATATTGTTCATGGATTTTCTGTAAGAATGTTTTAATATGATGTGTTTCTGCAAATATCGTTAATGGATTTTCTGTAAGAATGTTTTAATACAATACCCTTATGTAAATATGGCTCCTGGATTTTCTTTAAGAATATTTCGAGACTATGTCCTTATGTAAATATGGTTCATGGATTTTCTGTAAGAATCTTTTAATACGATGTACTTATGAAAACATTATTCATGGATTTTCTGTAAAAATGTTTCAATACGATGTCATTATGCAGAAATGGTTCATGGATTTTTATAAGAATGTTTTAATATAATACCCTTATGTAAATATGGCTTATGTAAATATGGCTTCTGGATTTCTTGTAAGAATATTTCAATGCGATGTCCTTATGCAAATATGGTTCATGGATTTTCTGTAAGAACATTTTCTTTAAGAATGCTTTAATACGATGTACTTATGCAAATATTGTTCATGGATTTTCTGTAAGAATGTTTTAATACGATGTGTTTCTGCAAATATCGTTAATGGATTTTCTGTAAGAATGTTTTAATACAATACCCTTATGTAAATATGGCTCCTGGATTTTCTTTAAGAATATTTCGAGACTATGTCCTTATGTAAATATGGTTCATGGATTTTCTGTAAGAATGTTTTAATACGATGTACTTATGAAAACATTATTCATGGATTTTCTGTAAAAATGTTTCAATACGATGTCATTATGCAGAAATGGTTCATAGATTTTTATAAGAATGTTTTAATACAATACCCTTATGTAAATATGGCTTATGTAAATATGGCTTCTGGATTTCTTGTAAGAATATTTCAATGCGATGTCCTTATGCAAATATGGTTCATGGATTTTCTGTAAGAACATTTTCTTTAAGAATGCTTTAATACGATGTACTTATGCAAATATTGTTCATGGATTTTCTGTAAGAATGTTTTAATACGATGTGTTTCTGCAAATATCGTTAATGGATTTTCTGTAAGAATGTTTTAATACAATACCCTTATGTAAATATGGCTCCTGGATTTTCTATAAGAATATTTCGAGACTATGTCCTTATGTAAATATGGTTCATGGATTTTCTGTAAGAATGTTTTAATACGATGTACTTATGAAAACATTATTCATGGATTTTCTGTAAAAATGTTTCAATACGATGTCATTATGCAGAAATGGTTCATGGATTTTTATAAGAATGTTTTAATACAATACCCTTATGTAAATATGGCTTATGTAAATATGGCTTCTGGATTTCTTGTAAGAATATTTCAATGCGATGTCCTTATGCAAATATGGTTCATGGATTTTCTGTAAGAACATTTTAATACGATGTCTTTATAAAAAGATTATTCATGGATTATTTGTAAAAATGTTTCAATGCGATGTCCTTATGCAAATATGGTTCATGGATATTCTGTAAGAATATTTTAATACGATGTCCTTATGAAAACATTATTCATGGATTATTTGTAAAAATGTTTCAATGCGATGTCCTTATGCAAATATGGTTCATGGATTTTCTGTAAGATCATTTTAATACGATGTCCTTATGAAAAGATTATTCATGGATTATTTGTAAAAATATTTCAATGCGATGTCCTTATGCAAATATGGTTCATGGATATTCTGTAAGAATATTTTAATACGATGTCCTTATGAAAACATTATTCATGGATTATTTGTAAAAATGTTTCAATGCAATGTCCTTATGCAAATATGGTTCATGGATATTCTGTAAGAACATTTTAATACGATGTCCTTATGAAAACATTATTCATGGATTATTTGTAAAAATGTTTCAATGCGATGTCCTTATGCAAATATGGTTCATGGATATTCTGTAAGAACATTTTAATACGATGTCCTTATGAAAACATTATTCATGGATTATTTGTAAAAATGTTTCAATGCAATGTCCTTATGCAAATATGGTTCATGGATATTCTGTAAGAACATTTTAATACGATGTCCTTATGAAAACATTATTCATGGATTATTTGTAAAAATGTTTCAATGCAATGTCCTTATGCAAATATGGTTCATGGATATTCTGTAAGAACATTTTAATACGATGTCCTTATGAAAACATTATTCATGGATTATTTGTAAAAATGTTTCAATGCAATGTCCTTATGCAAATATGGTTCATGGATATTCTGTAAGAACATTTTAATACGATGTCCTTATGAAAACATTATTCATGGATTATTTGTAAAAATGTTTCAATGCGATGTCCTTATGCAAATATGGTTCATGGATATTCTGTAAGAACATTTTAATACGATGTCCTTATGAAAACATTATTCATGGATTATTTGTAAAAATGTTTCAATGCGATGTCCTTATGCAAATATGGTTCATGGATATTCTGTAAGAATTTTTTAATACGATGTCCTTATGAAAAGATTATTCATGGATTATTTGTAAAAATATTTCAATGCGATGTCCTTATGCAACTATGGTTCATGGATATTCTGTAAGAATATTTTAATACGATGTCCTTATGATAACATTATTCATGGATTATTTGTAAAAATGTTTCAATGCGATGTCCTTATGCAAATATGGTTCATGGATTTTCTGTAAGATCATTTTAATACGATGTCCTTATGAAAAGATTATTCATGGATTATTTGTAAAAATATTTCAATGCGATGTCCTTATGCAAATATGGTTCATGGATATTCTGTAAGAACATTTTAATACGATGTCCTTATGAAAATATTATTCATGGATTATTTGTAAAAATGTTTCAATGCAATGTCCTTATGCAAATATGGTTCATGGATATTCTGTAAGGACATTTTAATACGATGTCCTTATGAAAACATTATTCATGGATTATTTGTAAAAATGTTTCAATGCGATGTCCTTATGCAAATATGGTTCATGGATTTTCTGTAAAAATATTTTAATAAGATGTCCTTATGAAAATATTTTTCATGGATTTTCTGCAAAAATGTTTTAATACGATGTATTTATGAAAACATTATTAATAGATTTTCTCTAAAAATGTTTCAATACGATGTCCTTATGCAAATATGGTTCATGGATATTCTGTAAGGATATTTTAATACGATGTCCTTATGAAAACATTATTCATGGATTATTTGTAAAAATGTTTCAATGCGATGTCCTTATGCAGATATGGTTCATGGATTTTCTGCAAGAATATTTCATTACGATCTCCTTATGTATATATGGTTCCTGAATTTTCTGTAAAAATATTTTAATACGATGTCTTTACGCAAATAGGGTTCATGGATTTTCTGTAAGAATATTTTAATACGATGCCTTTATATAAATATGGTTCATGAATTTTCTGTAAGAATTTTTCAATATGATGCCCTTATGTAAATATAGTTCTTGGACTTTCTGTAAGAATATTTCATTTCGATGTCCTTATGTAAATATGGTTCATGAATATTCTGTAAGAATGTTTAAATACGATGTACATATGAAAAATTATTCATGGATTTACTGTAAGTATGTTTCAGTACGACGTATTTAAGCAAAAAAAAATTCATGCATCTTCTGTAAAAATATATCAATACGATGCCCATTTAAAAATGTAAATAAAAATATTTCAATACAAAGTCCTTATGTAAATATGGTTCATGGATTTTCTCTAAAAATGTTTCAATACGACGTCCTTATGAAAATATAGTTCATGGATTTTCTGTAAGAATGTTTTAATACGATGTCCTTACGAAAACATTATTCATGGGTTTTCTGTAAAACTATTTCAATACGATGTATTTATGTATATATCGTTCGTGTATTTTCTGTAAGAATGTTTTAATACGATGTCCTTATGAGAATATGGTTCATGTTTTTTCTGTGAGAATATACGGTGTCCTTATCTAAATATTGTTCATGGATTTTCTATAAGAATCTTTATATACGATGTCATTATGTAAATATTGTTCTAGAATTTTCTGTAAGAGTATTTAATACATTGTCCTTATGCAAATATGGTTCATGGATTTTCTGTAAGAACATTTTAATACGATGTCTTTATAAAAAGATTATTCATGGATTATTTGTAAAAATGTTTCAATGCGATGTCCTTATGCAAATATGGTTCATGGATATTCTGTAAGAATATTTTAATACGATGTCCTTATGAAAACATTATTCATGGATTATTTGTAAAAATGTTTCAATGCGATGTCCTTATGCAAATATGGTTCATGGGTTTTCTGTAAGAACATTTTAATACGATATCTTTATAAAAAGATTATTCATGGATTATTTGTAAAAATGTTTCAATGCGATGTCCTTATGCAAATATGGTTCATGGATATTCTGTAAGAATATTTTAATACGATGTCCTTATGAAAACATTATTCATGGATTATTTGTAAAAATGTTTCAATGCGATGTCCTTATGCAAATATGGTTCATGGATATTCTGTAAGAATATTTTAATACGATGTCCTTATGAAAACATTATTCATGGATTATTTGTAAAAATGTTTCAATGCGATGTCCTTATGCAAATATGGTTCATGGATATTCTGTAAGAATATTTTAATACGATGTCCTTATGAAAACATTATTCATGGATTATTTGTAAAAATGTTTCAGTATGATGTTCTTATGCAGATATG
Organism: Rhynchophorus ferrugineus; assembly: GCF_030347505.1. Lineage (NCBI taxonomy): Eukaryota > Metazoa > Arthropoda > Insecta > Coleoptera > Curculionidae > Rhynchophorus > Rhynchophorus ferrugineus. The sequence goes on from NW_027472590.1 coordinate 20,660,603, forward strand.
GTTCATGGATTTTCTGCAAGAATATTTCATTACGATCTCCTTATGTATATATGGTTCCTGAATTTTCTGTAAAAATATTTTAATACGATGTCTTTACGCAAATAGGGTTCATGGATTTTCTGTAAGAATATTTCAATACGATGCCTTTATATAAATATGGTTCATGAATTTTCTGTAAGAATTTTTCAATATGATGCCCTTATGTAAATATAGTTCTTGGACTTTCTGTAAGAATATTTCATTTCGATGTCCTTATGTAAATATGGTTCATGAATATTCTGTAAGAATGTTTAAATACAATGTACATATGAAAAATTATTCATGGATTTACTGTAAGAATGTTTCAGTACGACGTATTTAAGCAAAAAAAATTCATGCATCTTCTGTAAAAATATATCAATACGATGCCCATTTAAAAATGTAAATAAAAATATTTCAATACAAAGTCCTTATGTAAATATGGTTCATGGATTTTCTCTAAAAATGTTTCAATACGACGTCCTTATGCAAATATAGTTCATGGATTTTCTGTAAGAATGTTTTAATACGATGTCCTTACGAAAACATTATTCATGGGTTTTCTGTAAAACTATTTCAATACGATGTATTTATGTATATATCGTTCGTGTATTTTCTGTAAGAATGTTTTAATACGATGTCCTTATGAGAATATGGTTCATGTTTTTTCTGTGAGAATATACGGTGTCCTTATCTAAATATTGTTCATGGATTTTCTATAAGAATCTTTATATACGATGTCATTATGTAAATGTTGTTCTAGAATTTTCTGTAAAAGTATTTAATACATTGTCCTTATGTAAATATGGTTCATGTATTTTCTGTAAGGATATTTCATAGCGATGTCCTGTCCTTATGTAAATATGTTTCATTAATTTTCTGTAAAAATGTTTTAATACGATGTCCTTATGTAAATATGGTGCGCGTACTCGATGTAAATATATTCGATCTGATCTCTATATAAATATGGAGCTATTCACTCCGTTTTTTTCAGATTATTTTATTTCTAAATAGTTCTCTAATTTTATTTAATTGGTAAACACAACTATAACATTTTCAATTCTTAAAATATGCATATAATTCCACAGTTAAATGTTACATTTATTCATATATATTTGAATTTTAGACGGTAGCATTTAATTTGAAATATTTTCATATTATTATCTTGTTAGTCATTGAACAGGTTCCCACCACTTAGGGGCGTATCAACACTTCCTTTACTATCGCAGCATATATTTTATTATAACTTTTTCAATTTGTGGGTCTAAATTTCTCCACCGCGGAACGATATATGAAGAAAAATGGACTAAAATATTCAACGCCAACTATAAAACAAGTTTTATGCTCTTGCGCAGAGCTTGAGAGATGAGCGCTTATTCCATCATATTATTGGTTCAAATAAAAGCAATTGTAAGAAATGAAAATGCTCATGTGCTAAATCGAAAATTACCTTCTGATGCTCAAACCAGGTAAGGGGATATTATACAAAACAAGTAAAATAGTTGTTGTACATTTAACATTACTTTTTCTTCAAACGTTCATTTTTCAATGCCTTGTGCTGATACATATATATATATATATATATATATATATATATATAAATATTATAAATTCAAATCATAATAGTAGTGACACGTGTCAATATTTGTCTGACTAAAGTTAAATTCGTTCTAAAAGTAAATTCGTTTTATAGTCAAACTATTATATTTCTCATTTTATTCTTTTGACAAAGGGATAGAATGCTGTTAGAATATAAGTTCGATCATGCAACCGAAACAGCCTGCAAAATTTGTCCGTTTGTCAAACGTCTGCAAAATTCTGCAAAATATTGTAATTAGGGGTTATAAACCGGCAAACGTTTTAATGCTTTATTTTGATAAATTGCGAATCGCCTGGGTATATATTGAAAACATTTTTTTGTGCGTTGCAGCTGCACTGAATATTAGTACGGGCAGGGTCACTAAAATATTTCAAAAAATAAAACAGAATATAACTTTAAATTCTGCAAAATGAAACCGCGTTTGTGCGAAACAGGTGCGAATCAAGATAAGTTTGTTGTTAGCTGTATCAGAGATCAAATATACGAACAATGCAGGAATGGCTTAACGTTTGGAGGAAATCATCTTAAAGAATGAATTGTTTCGAACTGTTTTATATAATTTACTTTTTTAGAAATAATTCTGAGAAAAGATATATGGTAGATTAGATTACCGAACTTTATGGCCACATAGAATTATGCCTTCTTCCCTATCACTGCATATTTAGTCCAATTGAATTGATATGTGCTATGGGGTATTACAATAGACATTCAGGTCGAGAAGGATATTCAAACCAGAACTTTCTCGATTTATGGAAAGAGGCATTATCGAAAACAACACCTTCGATTTATGTGAGCTCGATCAGACACATAGAAGAAGAAATTGACAAATGGTAAAATCTTGAGCAAGTTCTTGATAGTTTGGAAATAAAAAGTTTAGTTATTAACTTGATTAGTATTTCTAAAAGTATCAGTGATTGAATAAAACTTAATGAATCTTGGTTTATGATTCAATGCTGACAATTACCAAGACAGGGCAATGAAAGAGGAAACCACTAACGGTCAGTATACAATTAATATACTTTAATTGTAGGAAATTGTATTGTAGCTTTGATTAGCTGAAATTGAATGTGAAAGTTTTATGAGCATATTATTATTCAGAATATACATGAACATTTGGTTAACATGTATGAGAAGAGAAATAATACTAACTCTTTTGCAGATGTGGCAAATTCATTAATGAGAATGCAGTGATTAAATGTAGTTCTATCAAGAAAGATGTATACAGATAGTAACAGGAGAAACTATAGGGAAATATAATAATATCATAATAACTTTACAAGTATACATTGCATCAAAAGAAACAAGGACTAAGCGTAAAATATAAATATGTTCTCTAATGAAAGTAAAATACATTACTCAGATATACAATTGTTAATTAGGTGGATTAGGCCTTCGGGGATACCACTACATAGAGAAACGCGTCTAGAGCTCTTCTTCTACTAGTTTGGAAAAAAGGTCAATGCGTATATAAAAAAACAACTCTAACCTATAAATTATTGTGGCTGCATAATTAATTGTTGTTTTAAGTTTTTCGATAATATATGCATTAGATGTACTATAATGTTAAAATAAATTATAATACATAACATTTTTGTTTCTTTATTTTATTTGTATTATAATTTTGTTATATATTAGAGCCAAAATGTGCTAAAACTCAGAGTTGTTGCGGCTTGAAAAAGTCTTGAAAGGTCTCCCGTGTCACTACTGTTGAATAAACTATAATATTTATTTCATAGTTTATAAAAATCCTACTTCATTAAATAAATTGGATTTAAATCAAATCTGAATTCATTAAAATTTACGCTAAAAAAATCGCTTACGACATAAAATAAAACGACATCAAGAAAAAATCACGCCCTTGGATATCGTATATAGTATCAATATTCTTTTTTGCTTTGTCAAACTGTCCACAAAGGTGTGCAAGCATCGTCTTTTATGCGATTTTAATACCTCTGTGATATGAAACTCTAAATCAGACAGTAACAGGTAACGATACAACGTTTTCCTTTATTTTTGATATTGATATTAAACACACCTTGGGAGCAAAACCATTATAGATCAATTTCCGTTGAAGCAATGGCAGACATTAAAAGGGGAAATGTTTGATTTTTTGGCTGAAATTCGATATCCTATTTCAAGCAAGAACGTATGCTTTTTATACATTTATGTTTACAGTTACTTTATTTCCAATCGTCAAAATCAATCCAAAATTCATCCAATTTGTGTTTTTATCTAATTTTGTGTGAAAAGTTAAAATAGCACATCTAACACCGATTAAAATGGTTGGAAAGCAGACAACGGATGAACATTATGTTGTGCCCATTGTAATTTTTGTTTTTTGTTTATATTACTTTCAAGCTTATTTATACATATATTTGAAAACTTCATGCATTTTTGTCATTTAAATAATTAAATTTTACAAGCTTCTTTTGAAACCAGTTTTATCTATTCAAGAGCTTTTGTAGAAACCAAAACAAATAATGGTCCGAAGCAGCAAGGTCTGGATTCTATTTAGGTCTGCTTTTGTAGTTTTTTTTCTGTGTTAAAATTTATTATTATTTTTAAATATTTTATTCGTTGGTCAATGCTGATAACAATAATTCAATTGCTATTTTTCATTCTTGGGTTTCATTTTTGATCTGCGTTGTTTTATTCAATATTTTGACAATAAACGAATATTTTTGAAAATCTACTTTCCGACAATCTTACGTATTTTCTTTACCTGGATTTTAAGTTATGCCTGAAAAAAAATAGAATTGAAAGAAACATTAACTTTGATATAGTAAAATTTCAAATGCGCGTTATAATGGTCCAAATCTGCGAGTGACCTAATTGTTTTGGTCGCCCTGAAAGGTTTGTATGAGCATATGTTATATTTATGCATTATTTTATTAATTTTGTGTTATAATTAGATATTGTAATGTTGTTTGATGATATGGGGATTCCTAGTTTAATTATACATCGGTTAAAGCTCGGAACAACTCTTTGCATTCTTTCGTTCCGATACAGAATTACGAACTAGATAGAAGAAAATCTAACTATAGTACGTAAGTCAATGATCATTTACTGCTGTTCGCTACTGAACGAGCATGTATTCTAAAAATACAAGGAGAATATTAACGAAATACAAGGCTTCAAGAAGTATCAATTGATTCCCGTCATTGTCGTATTACGCAAAGCCCATATAAAATATCTGGTTTCTTGTAACTATATTAAATAGTTTGATGGGCTATACCGGGTCAAGGGTAAGTGGCATATATTTGATTGAACAATATGATTTGATCACGTTTTTACAGCATGGTATGGTTTTCTTCAGAAGTTTAAACCATTCATTAAATTTTTCAGTAGGTTTGCCATCAGCACAATTTTGATATATTTTAGCAATTATATAGATTTATTCTTTTGATTTCAATAATATTATTTTTATATTTCCCAACTACCCTTTAAGAATTACCTGCATTTAACAGGTCAATTGAAATGTCTCCCGCCTGTCACATAGGTGGCGCTACTAGAATTAAATCCGTAGATTTTTTAGTTAGCCCTAACATTCAAAAGATGCGTGTATAAATTTGACCGGTGTCGGATTTTTAGTTTGTGAATTATAGTATTTTGAGTGAAGCAACTTTTATTATCGTGAAAATAATGGATAAAAAGGAATTTCGCGAGTTAATAACATATTACTTTTTGAAGCGAAAAAATACAGTTGAAGTAAAAACTTGGTTTAATGCCGAGTTTCCGGACGCTGCGCCAGGAAAATCAACAATCAAGGATTGGTATGCTAAGTTTAGACGTGGTGAAATGAGCACCGAAGATGGTGAACACAGTAAACGCCCAATAGAGGTTGTTACCGACGAAAACATTGAAAAAATGATTTCGAATGACCGTAAATTGAAATTGAATGAAATAGCAGACACTCTAAATATATCAACTGAACGTGTACATCATATCATTCACGAATATTTTGATATGAGAAAGCTCTGTGCAAAGTGGGTGCCGCGCGAGCTCACTTTTGACCAAAAACAACGACGAAAAATTGTGTTTTACTATGGTAGGCCGATAACTTTTCAATTTACCTATATTTAATTTTCTAAGTGTTATACTGATGTACTTTTTACTTAATGTTCTTCAATTGTAATACATATTTTTTAAAATTATTATTTTAGTTAACGCCATTACAGGGCAAATTTAGGTTATTTGCCTTAATCAATCTCAGCATAATTTTTTTTATTTATCTTTTCTTTTTATTAATTTGACAAAACTAATTTATTTTTTATTTATAAAATAATATAAGATAAACAGTCCAAATAAAATCCAAAATAAAATTTTATTCAAAAATAAATTGCCCTGAAAGTTTCAAGTGTTAGAATACCGAAATGATGGTTAGCAAAACCGAAGGTGACGTCAATGTTTCGTTGGTTAGCAAAACCGAAGGTGACGTCAATGTTTCGTTACGCTTTGGATTGATGTTTGACTTAACAAGATGATTTTTGATAATTTTTTATTTCTGGTGAAAGCTTAGTAATCTCACTTTAAGTTACAAAGTAAATGTACTTTTAACAATCTCTCTATGTTATGGTTATCTCTCTATGATTTATTATTATGAATCAATATTTTTGTGATTCGTCGTTACAATCATCAAGCCTATACCTATATATCAATAGGTTTACCATCGGCACAATTTTGATATATTTTAACAAGTATGTGGATTTATTCTCTTGATTTCAATAATATTATTTTTATATTTCCCAAGTATCCTTTATTTATTACCTACATTTAACTAGCCCTAACCCTCAAAAGATGCGTATACAAATTTAGCAGCTGTCGAATCATTAGTTTGTGAATTATAGCATTTTGAGTGAAGCAACTTTTATTATTGTGAAAAAAAATTAGTAAAAAGGAATTTCGCGAGCTGATAAAATATTACTTTTTGAAGGGAAAAAATACAGTTGGAGCAAGAACTTGGAAAATCAACCATCAAGGATTAGTATGCTAAGATTAGACATGGTGAAATGAGCACTGAAGACGGTGAACGCAGTGGACGCCCAAAAAAGGTCATTACCGATAAAAACATTAAAAAAATATACAAAATGATTTTCAAAATAAAATCCAAAATAAAATTTTATCCAAAAATAAAGTGCGCTGAAGGTTTGAAATGTTAAAATACCGAAATGATGGTTAGCAATCCGAAGGTGGCGTCAATGTTTCGCTACGCTTTTGATTAATGTTTGACCTAACAAGATGATTTTTAATCATCTTTTATTTCTGGTGAAAGCTAAGTAATCCCACTTTTAGTTACAAAGTAAAGGTATTTTTAACAATCTCTCTATGGTTTATTATTATAGATCAATATTTTTTTGATTCTTTGTTACAATCATCATGCCTATACCTGCATTTCAGAAATAGTTGCTTATAATATAGTAACATCCCGATCTATATTTCCTTGAATATACCTTGTTTTGAGAAAAGTATAGAAAAAATAACATTTTAGTTTCTGCAAGTATCTGATAAAATTAAAAAAACTAAATAAAATCATTAAAACTTTATTAAAATAATAATTATTTTAACTAATTTGTAAAATTCGACATTACGATGTACTCATTTTTGTGCGTTTCACTGAATTTACGATAGCAGAGGATAAGAGTAATGCATCAAAGCCAAACCAATATACGATTGTCAATTCTACCAGGTAAATTGACGTTTTTCTATGATTAATAAACCTGTTTCTGATGAGCGCCAATCAATTGTGAAAACTAATACTCTATATGATTGATTTTATGGCTGATTCGAATTGACGATACAGATACTGTTATTGGTGTTTCGATTTTTCGGTACTGCTAAAAAGCTTTTCAATTTTTCGGACGTTAGATTGCACTTTGTTATTAGCCAAATAATATTTTAAGTTATTAATTGATTCTGTCTATCGGAATGCCCCGAATGCTTCATTTAAAACCGGTACACAGGAAACCTTGCGATGGTAGTTGTGATTTGCTTATGTTATTGTTTCATTAAATTAATTAGTTGCATGACAAAACAAGTAGCTTACGGCGGTATTTGCAATACGTGAAATGATACACGGGTAATCTAATTGAAGGTATCTGTGTGTTATATCACTCATTAAAATAACAAGCATAAACTTCATTATAGTTCTAGGACTTTCGTAGTAAATAATACTAAATAACTATAGATTTCGTATTTGTGTTCTTGTTTACAAAGGGGTCAAACATTTAACGCTATAAAACTATAGGATTTTGCATTGAAAGTTGGTTGCTGTTGGATTTGAATTAAACGTACTGTGTCTAACGAAATCCTGTTTTATTATTAATAAAAAGCCTATAACAGGTCAATTGAAAAATCCCCGGCCTACCATAGAAAAACATATTTTTTTGACAAAATTAGTTTTTTTGTTCAACATAATTCCCTTCAAGGGTGATACACTGATTATACCGACCCTCCAACTTTTCGATGACATTTGTTTAGTACGATATATCCTTTGCTTCAAAATAGGCCTCAGTTTTGGCGATCACCCCTTTTCAACGAAAATCGAAGAAATTCCTAGCGAGCATTTTTTGAGATCTGAGAACAGTTGCTGGCGGCCAGACCTGGAGAATACGGTGGATGGGGAAGTGACTGGTGACACCGTGCATTGTCTTGGTGAAGCAGCACTTTCTTTTTCTTCAAATGCGGCCGTTTTTCGGCGATTTTGTATTTCAAACGGTTCAAAAACGTTATATTATAATCGCTGTTGATGGCCCTTCCTTTCTCAAGATAGTCAATGAATATTATTCCATGCGCATCCCAAAATACAGACGCCATGACCTTGCTAGCGGACTGTTGCGTTTTCCCATGCTTTGGAAGGGGTTCATCTTGTGCAGTCCACTCTGATCACTGTCGATTGGACTTCGGAGTGAAATGATGGAGCCATGTTTCATCCATTGTCACAGATCGATGCAAAAACTCGGGTTTATTACGATTGATCAACACTGCTCCCACTCATCAACTCGTCGTTGTTTTTGGTCAAAATTAAGCTCGCGCGGCACCCTCTTTGCACATAACTTACTCATACCCAATTATTAGTGAATGATATAATGTACACGTTCAGTTGACATCTTTAGAGTGTCTGCTATTTCATTCAATTGCAATTTACGGTCATTCAAAATTATTTTGGGGATTTTTTAATATTTCGTCGGTAACAACCTCTTTTGGGTGTCCACTGCGTTCACCGTCTTCTGTGATCACTTCACCACGTCTAAGTTTAGCACACCAATATGTGATTGTTGCAGTGTCCGAAAACGCGGCATCAAGCCAAGTTTGTGCTTCAACTGTATTGTTTACCTTTAAAAAGCCATTTTTTATCAACACGCGAAATTCCTTTTTATCCATTTTTTTTCACAATAACAAAAGTTGCTTCACTCAAAATGCTATAATTCATGAACTAATGATCCGTCTGAGCTGTCAAATTTATACACGCATCTTTTGAGGGTTAGTGCTAACTAATAAACATATGGATTTAATTATAGTAGCGCTATCTATGTGTCATGCCGGGGACTTTTATTTCACTTGTTAATTAGTATTACAACTATATTTAGCCTATTAGATTTCATGACATTATATACGGAACATAACATTGTTTAAATATGTACCGATGTTTTATATTATGACACTATACCATATGTTCCAATTTTCAATCACTTTGTAATATTGGCTAGTTTACCAGCAAGCAATAATTAGCAATAACATTAATAATCAGCAAGTAGGCAGTAGATTTTAAAAGTCGGCAAATTTGGCCCATTATATACTTTTTATTTAACCGAATAAATAATGATATATATGCAATAAAAGGTCTCGTCATTTTAATATATATTACAATATTTTACTACTATATTAGTACTATGCAACATTGAAATATACTGAATACCCGATTTAGCTTCTTTTAGTATAGATTAGACTTCATCTTGTTTGACTTTAAATATTCTGGCTGTAATATAAGATTTCAACAGTTCAAGTTTCGGTAATATTTTCTGTAGGTTATGAACAACTATGTCAGGGTCTAAATATAACTGAATAAACTTTCATAAACTTTTAAATTGTATCTGTTATTCTAGATACTTGGCGGCCAATTTTTGAATGTTTGTTAACAAACTCAAAATGATGTGTGGGTATTAGGTTTTCGCTCTATAATCGGTTTTATTCTTTTCTTTGTATTTTGAGCATATACGGCCGTTGAACAGTCAACAGCAGTGAATGTTCAAAGAGTTTTCAACTAGCACATTTTCTTATGTCTAGATGGCAGTCGAATCTTGTATAGACATATACTGACATATACTGATACTGTTTGGTAACTGAAACAACAAGATTACAGACTCATATTCACAATAAACTAATCAAATGAGGCCTAAACTCGAATCTTATTAACATTGTCATTTAACTCGATATTCCATTATTTGTAATTTAGACATTATTAAAGGTACCTAAAATAGTAAATACTTACATTAGAGTGATATTATTGCTGTGAATAAATAACATAATGATTTGAAACGTTTTAGCGTTAAAATTTCACTATTTCAAACGAAAATTTTTCTTTTAATGTAATTTTTTGTAGAAAAAATTTTTATGCCAGGTAAAGTAAATACGTAGAATTGTCAAAAGTAGTCATCTAGCCTATGTGCTTTTTTTATTTATAGTTTTTATTATATTCATTATTTTAAACTGTGTATTTGTTTTTTAATATATTAAATTGTTTTATATTAATTTATTTTAATATAATGTTTATTTTATGCCTTTGGCTTAAATTTTGATAATTATAACCAAATTAGCTGGAATAATTATTTTTCGTAGTGTTTTATATAAGCCAATGACACAGATGCGTTCGCCAAATCATGTACACTAATTAAAAGACAAACCACTCGACGCTTATCTCGAACGTACCTATTCGACTATATAGATCTGAATCGATTGTTTAGATATCCGATACGCTGACTCAAACGTCCTTAATAATGGGCAAATGTCATAGGGACCCGAGTATCCGGCTTTTTATTGGCCACGATCCTAGATAACCCGACTACTCTCTTTTAACTTGCCGGGTTGCTTCGATAACAAGAAGTTTAACATGTCAGTAATTGAGTCTTCTAGTCGTATCGTTTTTGTTATTACTTTATTTAAATAAAAACTAAGTTAACGGTAGAAATAATTATGGATTTATAGATGGTATATATCTGTTTTATTGTTAATGTGAACTGTATTAGGCTGGGTTGTCATTTCTCTGTATTTGTGGAATTTAAAGCTTTTATAAACACACACTAACAAAAACAACGAACAACGACATTGTTAATAACAGGTGATTTTTATAATAGATGTCGCTAGGCTTAAGCATACAAGTTATGATTTGATATATATTTCATTTTATCTCACTAACATCAAGCTTCAAAGCTATAGGGGTTATATTCTGCGACAATAACACTTTGGAAATGTTAAGTTTTTTGGCTGAAAGTCATCGTATGCTTGTAGAAACTTACGGTTTGGAGCATGCCCTACCCAAATGCAAAAACAATGAACAGAAACATAAAATGGGACCCAAGAATCGATTAGCAGCGGCATCGGATGATGGCATTATTAAATTGCCCAAAAGACGGACAATATGTATGGAATCAAATAGTCAACACTTTGAATAAATATATATATTTTTTATTTTCTTGAATATTATGTGGTTTTTTTCTGAAAAACAAAACGGTAATAATTTTCCGGTACATCTGGTACATGGTGTATTACGAACTATGGAAACCTGGTAAAACAGTTAATAATTATAACTGACAACAAATGAGCGATTTCAACCACTGACTGATCGAAAAATGTCCAGAATGGGCTCGCAGACACGGTAATGTGGTATTACAGCACGATAACTCGCCGTCTCATAAAGTAAAACCGGTCAAGGAAGCATTGGAAGCACTTGGATGGGGCATACTTCCGCACCTGCCGTACTCTCCAGACCTTGCCTTGTTGGACTATCAACTCTTTACATCAATGTGATATGCGGTTGCAGAGCAGCACTTTGCCAATATTGAAAAGGTAAGAAAATGGATCGATGAATCATTTTACTCAAAGAACAAATAGTTTTTTTGTGATGGCATCCATAAATTGCCCAAAACATGGACAATATGTATAGAAGCAAATGATCAATAGTTTGAATAAATACATATTTTTATTTTCTTGAATTTTATGTAGTTTTTTCTGAAAAAAAAAACGGTAATAATTTTCCGGTACATCAAAAAACGTCCAGAATAGGCTTGCAGACACGGTAATGTGGTATTGCAGTACGATAACTCACCGTCTCATAAAGTAAAACCGGTCAAGGAAGCGTTGAAAGCACTTGGATGGGACACACTTCCACACCTGCCGTACCCTCCAGACCTTGCCTTGTTCAACTCTCAACTCTTCACATCAATGTGATACGCGCTTGCAGAGCAGCACTTTGCCAATATTGAAAAAGTTAGAAAATGGATCGATGAATCGTTTTACTTAAAGAACAAACAGTTTTCTTGGGATGCCATCCATAAATTGTCCAAAACATGGACAATATGTATAGAAGCAAATGGTCAATACTTTGAATAAATACATATTTTTATTTTCTTGAACATTGTTTAGGTTTTTCTGAAAAAAAAAGGTAATAGTTTTTTTCTGAAAAAAAAAGGAAATAATTTTCCGGTACATCTAGTACTTATTCGTGAGCTGTTGTTCCTAGATGAGATATCGCAACATGCTCAAAAACTATCATTTCATTATCAAAAGCTCGACATACGGAGTAATTACCTTCTAGAATTCTTCTGATTATTATCGTGTTATGATTGCAACTATAAAGCAAAGTATAAATTGTAACTATTTTATAAGCAAGCAACTGATGTCAAGGTACTGATAGATAGTTAAGGATTATTGGTAATTTTAAAATAAATGCCACAGAAGTGTTTCCCACCGGCTCTATGACAGCTTATCTAGTTTATTAGCTTTTCCTTGTAAGCATACGTTCGTTGAAGCTGAAGTCAGGATAAGTGAGTACATTGTGTTAACTGTTTCTTCAGGTCCATTCTAGCCGGAAAAATCAATCAGAAACAGATTGGGTCACTTAATCAGTTACTTCAACTGGAACAATATAATGTTCTAAGAAAAATTCCAAATGATTTAGAGAGGGAAGGATATATGCTATTAAATACTAAGCTGTTGCGGTTTTATTAGAAATAACTTTAAGCCTATTGTAGCTGCACTGAACATTAGAATGCGCGCTATAATTAAAATCTCTCTATATTGTCAGGTTCCCCGGAAAGAAAACGCCCACATATGAAGCAGGCGACGAATCCAGACTATCTTGAGGTTAGGTCATATTCAAGGTCAAATTTGTGAAATACGTAAAAACATTGAGTAGTTTGAGAGAAGAAGACAAAATTAATTAGGTACGTAGCAATAGAAGAAAATAGAGAGAAATACGGTGATATGTAGAACGAATTTTGTTATGCGGACGTAAATAAAAAACATAAATTATTTTTTTAAGGATATTTGTTTATTTTAGATATAGAAAATATATTGACAATGAAAAACAAACATCATATAAAGTACTTACAAACAACAATAAATCGATTAAACTCAAAGTAAACAGGTAAACGTCTATTGAGGAAATAGTCGAGCAACAGCTCTGAAATAGATTCAAAAAAATACAAGGGCAACCAATTTTCGAGAATTAGGGTAAGATATAAAGAACTTTAAATCAGCTGTATAATTATTAAAGGAATTATCGGCCAGGTTGATTAACAACGATGATGATTAGATAATTAAGACCAACTGACTGGTAATTGAATTTGTACGTCGGTCTGTTGAGTTTTCAATGCCGATAGTGATAACAATGCATAAACGTGTCATTAGAGAATAAGGATGAAAGACAATAGAGATATCTAATAGCAATGATAAACTGTACTTGGATGAAGTATGATATGTGCACATAGTACGAAGGGATAGCACGCAACATACCAGCTTTTATCCTAACACTAGCAATAATGACGTGCAATGAGATCAAGGGATAACGCGCGAGGTTTACTGTCACTAAGGTTTGCAGGCCTCGCAAGGATTACGCTGAATTTTTAAAATAAATAAACAAATTAACAAATGAACAGTATTGTTACTAGTGCACTCACTTCTCCAGCTCCAACTATGATGGACGTGAGATGCGTACAAGAGAGAAAGCTAAAAACCACACGCTAGATACGCTGCCATCAAGAACCAGTAGAAAGCACTTTCGGTGGCGTTTATGTATACTTCAAATTATCCATAGATCATAACTACACATCAGAAACTTTGCCCACTTTGGCATTAGCCTCTGGTTTATAAGATAGCTACAATTTATATTTACACTTGCAACCATAAAACTATTATCTTTGATTTATAGTAATTGTGAGTTATAATAATTAAATAAATAAAGAGCGGAGAATATTCAGAACAAATTTATGACTGATTAGATAAATGAATAGATAACTGTGTAGATAAATGAATAGATAAATGACTAGATAAATGAATAGATAAAAGAATAGATAAAAAATAAATAAAAGATTAGATAAATAAATAGTTAAATGAATAGAATTAAAATAAGAAGAAAACTGGAGTACTCTGTGAAAAGCTCACAGTTTTTAAGAACTCGGGTTGTGCAGCATAAAACGCTGTATAATCGGTAGGATTGAAAAACTTAGTTACTCTGATGGTCGCGGCTGCATAAATGAACTTTCATAGAGCTTGAAAAGCCCTTGGGCATGTTAAGTTATCACATTTACCAACTGCAGTTCGAGGAGGGGGCTAAACATGTTGCCAATTATGGCAATTGTTTATGGTGCTTGTTATCTGCAAGGGTCGCAGATCCCAATCGAGTAGAGGTGACAACCTCGCTCTTTTAGTTTCTTTACGGGTATCTCAATTTTCCCAGAAACATAAACGTACCAATAAAATATCAAATAATCCTTAAAATATGTTCGATGTTTTAAAGTTAATGTAAACTTTCTAACGATTCTGGGATTTCCAACTGCTCGAACCACAAGTGTTTCTTTTTGTTCGTTTTTTTTTATAGATGAATTTAAAATATTATATAAAAATAATTCTGTTTTACTCTTGTTAAGGGAAGAGCAAGAAAAGAAACAAGAACTAAACATAAAAACTAAATATGCTCTCTAATGGAAGTAAAATACAATTGTTAGGTGGACTAGGCCTACAGAAGATGCCACTACATAGAAATGGTGACTAACACTCTACCCTTATAGGGTAGAAACCCATTGATAATATATGCAGATGTATTATATTGTTAAAATAAATTATAGTTGATAACATTGCTTTCGTTTCAATATTATATTTGCATTAGAGTCTTTTTATATGTCAGAGTCAAAACTAAAAGTCAAAGCAGGTGCGGCAACATTACGATGTTTTGACGTCATAAATTTTGATGACGTGAGTTCACTGTTTTACTGTATACTGTATACCTCCAAAAATATTTTAAAAGAACTTATTTTTAAAGGGCTAAACATTTGAATTTTTAAAGTTCTAGACTAGCCTCTTATTGATACAAATATATTTGCTTTAGAGGAAAGTGAAAAAATTAAGTTAAATAAAATAACGGCGAAATATTAATTAAATAAATCATAACACTTTGAAAGGTACGAAAAAAAAACCTAATTAATTCTTCCCTTCCCAACTGTTATTGTCTGTGGGAAGCGTTTGGTAATACGAGGGGCATAAAAGTATTGTAATATGTAGTTGTAAGTGTATTTTTTTCGAAATATATCCTATTAGGAAGCCTAGCGCGATGCATATATCCAATTTACTAAACAAGTTATATCGAGAAACCTTCAAAGGCCGGCCGATGGCTTAAAAAACGACGCTCTATTTTAAAGTTTTCCTGTATTAGGTCCATAAAAAGGCCGGCGATAGCACATCAAAGACCGAAAAGGACACGAGATACCGGAGCCGGCGACTTTATCGTCTTCGGAATGACGTCACACGGCGCAAAATGGCGTGTGTATTTCTGTGACTATTGCGGAACAGATAAGGCAAACGACCAGGCGGGACTGACGATCCTTAATGGGCCATCTTGGCGGATTAAAATTGACCCGTCAGATAGGAGGGAGTGTGGAGGGTGAGGAGGAGGAGGGTGGCGAAGGCCCGTTCGCCCATGCCTCCAGTTAAGAAAATTATATTTCGAAACCTCCGACTCCGGGGCCTAATGGGTTTTTCGAGTGTGGGACTGGTGATGGGGACGCGTTTTGTCCGCATAATTTTATTAGCCCGCCTCTCCCGTGGGGAATTTGTTTAAATAATCATTTTCGAGTCTGATATTATTCGCAAACGTAGACAATACGCACGCTCTATTGTCTATAGATAGGGTTGGGTGAAGTAATTTCGGTTTTTACTAATAGAGATTTTAAAACTCGCGTATTGTAGAAATAAGTTTAGGTATCCAATGTATTTGTGTCTGATGTATGTTTGTTTGGAGTTTATTTATGTTTTAAAGTTTAAATTTTTTGTTATAATACAACATGACCTCTTTCTGTCAATTTTCTAAAAGATAACATTGTCTTTACCTTATCATTTAAAATTGGTAATAATAGATAGTAAAATATTTTAACTCTTTTTATGGCAATAATAGGTAATATTTCGATTACTCTCTCGATTTTTGTTAAAAAATTCGGTAGATAATAAGTAAAGCGATTATATCATTTCATTCAGTTCATTTTTAATTATGTTGTGGATTAGTTGTATGTTAAATTTTTATATATTATTTAAGGTCATTGTACATATTTAGTTTTTAGGTTTTGTTTAAGTTCTATTGTATTGTTTATATATATTATAATATAGTATATTAGTTGAAAATAGCAATTAACATATTAAAATACGATAAAATATTTGTGGGGTATTATTGCATTCCTTGGAAAAATTCCATTCCTATTTACAGATCCACAGAACATTCAAATATAAAAGTAATTCTACTTCGTTTAAAATTAAATTATAATTAGCACGTTATGAATAATTATTATAATAGTATTCAGTAATTATTTTTTCCTTCTCTTTTCTAAAGTTAGTTCGTGAAGGAATTTATATATCTCCGTCTCTCTTATACACCGTTGGAAAATATAACCACATATTAAATTAACTACCCAAGCAATTATTCCCGTCCTTTCCTCTCCCACAATTTACACAGGAAAGGACTAGTACATCTTCGTCTGACATCACTAATTGAAAAAAACAGTCGAACCGTGCATAGTACGTGCGAGTGAAAATAGCAATTACTATTTACAGTCGCTAGTTTTTCGATTATTGACTGTTTCGACTGGTTTGCGACTATCGACTGTTTCGACTGTTTTCATTCGATAGTTCTCAACGCTAATTAATGTATGTATGCTTCCAATAATAGCATAACATAGTTTTAGCTACTAATAATGACCGACACACCTGGTGGAAAAGCTTTTATTTATTTATTTTTCATATATCCGTCTTCTTTTTATAAGCTATCTGGACTGGATCAATTACTATTAACATGGGCACCGAACCGCGCATTAGACTTACCGACTGGAGAGTGATCAACTTAGTGATAATCCATGAAGACATCCGGCCTTACCCAGTCTGGTTACTGGCGTGATTAAAATAATTTTCCTTGTCGAAGCATAAATACCTTTTGGACATTCACACATATAAAACAACCACAAATATAAATTTATGACCATGCCCCAGCAGGATTCGAACCCGCGTGTATCGCAGCAGTAGGAGGGCCGTCCTGTCGCCCTGACCACTGCGCCAACCAAGCCGGCTTTTATTTATTATCGTTATAAACTAAAGACCAAGAAATAAAAGTTTATAAATTAGTTTTTCGCTTAACCCCGTATCCGTCGTTACGAATCGATCTATTGGGAGAATTAATGAGGTATAATTTATTCGGGAACAAGATGTTGTTTTTGGTGCGGGCGGTAACCGAGCAAGTTCCATCGGGTGCATTTAAAACGGTACATCAATTAATAAAATGAGATTTAAACATGATTTACGCCGTAACACGCAGGTACACGTAACGTCATTCCATCTCATGAATATAAATTCGACGGATGACAGCGAAATATGGACCCGTTTTGTCGAATAATTACGAGACTATAGTGTTAATATTAACGTCGATTTAGCCGCCGTATGAGATGGAAATTGCGCGCGGCCCTTTCAAATATTTCTTTTTTATTTACCGAATTTTGCGCGGGCCAGCAACGATCGACCCCCGCTGATGGTTTGCGCTGATGAAACATGTGATTGTTCTTTTTAATATTTGACCGCCATGAGGTTATTGTTCGTCACTGTAACTAGCTGAGGTTGGTTGTTACATCGTTAAGAAATGAACCAGAATAAATAAGGAAAATATCAAAGTATTGATAACTGAAGGTTTTTCGTCCAGCTCATATAAAATTAAGTTCTTATTTTTCGGTCGAAAACAGGAGTCTAATGGTACTAATGTAGTTAAATGGATTAAAAAATGCTATAAATTAAATTTTGCCGACCTCTTAAGCTAACTTAAAAGTTCGTTGTTGATAACTGTTCAACGCAGGCCAGGAAAGAACCATCATATAAATTATTATTCAATTACCACATACTATCTACAGGTTTACAAATACAAGCTAGATCGGATGGTTCGATGAGTACTCAGCCAAAAGGAAAACAAACATTTTGGAAAAGTGGCTATTTATTTCTCAACTTAATCTAGCGATGTTTCAGCTTCTTTAATCCGTCTGAAAAATATTCGGTGGATGGGGCTACAGTCCAATCCGACTAAATTGGTCATAGCGAGTGCGGAAGTGTGAGCCGGTGCGTTGTTATGTGGAAGAGTACTTCTTTCTGCGCCAAATGGGGTCTTTCTTTCTACAATTCGGCGTCGAATCAGCCCAATAACTCGGCATAGTAAACTCCTGTGACTGTTTTGCCTTCTCCACGTAATCGATGTAGATCACACCTTGTGAATACTAATACCGATAGGAGAGTCTTCGCCTACTTCGGAGCATATTGTTTCGACTCGTTGATTGTCAGAAAACGGCGCAGAAACTCCTTCAGATTGTGTTTAAACAGCGTCAAGCACTGTCCTGAACGGTTACGATTGTTGTCCAGAGTAAGCAAATGCGGCACTCATCGCGCCGACAGCTTTCTCAGCCCAAAATTACATGCAGGATTAATTTAGATGGTCTTTTAACGTGCCTACCGTATCAGCTATTTTGCGCATCTTCAATCGAGGGTAGGCCAATACCAGATTGTGGATTTTTGCCATTCCTTGATCGCCAGACATCAGAATACGGTTAAATTCGTTAAACCAATTTTTGATGGTTGCCATCGACGGAGAAGTGTCACCGTACACAGCATCCAAACGCTCTTTGATGTCGCTGCGTAATTTCTTTTCCAAAAACAAAACTCGAATCACCGACCGATATTGTCAAAATTACATACATACACGGTCACATTTACATACGTGGTCAAAACAAAATTCGGCTGAAACAAACAGTAGCCGTCTACGATAATGTACTACGATAGTAAATTTCTCTTGCGATAGTGCCTTCATCGGGCGGTGAAGCAAAGTACTTATCGGACCGCTCTCGTAAAATACCCAGATGATAAAGTACACGGGAGGACATCCATAATCAATTATGAAAACATAATACATCATGAAAGAGAGACATTTAGTGAGAAATATTTACTAGGCAGTATAACGTGTAACAATTGAGGAAGAACACTAGCCATTAACAATGAGTACTTTTGATTGCGCACCTAAACATACTAACAAAGCCAAATATTTGCACAATTTCTCTAATGCGGGAGAGATTATAATGCTAAACATCTATTGTGGAGTTCAACATTGATAATACCAAAAGGCAGAGAAATTGTTAAGGCAATAAAGACATAATTTAGGTAATTAACGTAAAAATTTATAGCATATCTGCTGGTGCGTCTACATATTGACCGTCAAGGGTAAATAAGATTCCTGACGCTATATATTTCTGTGTCCCAAAAGTATTAATACTAATATACGAAAAGCTGAAACACGAGAAAAATCAACAAGGCCACAAAATAACTGAAGGGGCTAATAGTAAACAAAACCAAGGAATACAAGAATATGTAGAAAATCTAACACCAACTGATGCGAAATATTCCTTCTGGAAAATAAGAAGAAAGATTAAAAGAACCCAACAACATAATGCACCCATTAAGCGTAGTGATAATATTAGGGTCAGAAACAACAACGAAAAAGTGGATATTTAGAGGATAAAAACAGGTATTTTTTTAATATCTAAAAATGCAATTAACCCATTTCCTTTCCGATATATTCGTAGTTGAGAACACCCACTAACCCACTCTCTTAACACTCCATTTCAACCAAAATACCTTCAAACTCCACCAAAATAAAATTTTACTGTTAGGAAGTAAAACGAATAATAAAAAATTAAATTATTGGGAAAAAATCTTCTGGCTTTGATCTAATAATCGAAATAATCTTACAAAGACTCTTAGAATAGTACTTCATCTTAATAACATTTATATTTAATGTCATGTTATGTCTATATTACTTCCCTATGGTTCGAAATTTGCCCAAATTATTATAATTTTCAAACCAGAGAAAAATCAGGAGATGTTTCCGTCTATCATCCTATAAGCCTCTTAGTTGTGAGGCCTTCGAGACATTATACATCAACAAGTTCAAAGTAATGAGGTAGGAAAGAAATTTTTTTGCAGGACAACCATTTGGTTTCTGTAACAAACACACGGAAGAAGGGCAAATACACAGATTGGTCAAACAAATTGGACACAAGCTTGGAAAATAAAAATTAACGAAAGTAAGTTTGTGCATGTGCAGTTCACCTACAATCAGACCGTACAAGAACCTATAACCATATATATAATACCATCATCTCATATAGCAACAACGCAAAATATCTCGGAAAATCTTGATGCAAATATTCATTGTAATTAACATATAAAGAAGAAGAAAAAAGAACTGGAATTGAAATATAGGAAAATGTACTGGCTCACTGGAAGAAAATCACAATTATCAGTACTTAATAAATTGCTATTATATAAGCAAATACCGAAACCTATATGGACATACAGAGTTCAATTATGGGGATGTTCTGCAAAGAGTAACATAAACAAAATACAATTTTTTCAGAACAAAGTCCTGAGACGTATTGTGGGCGCACCCAAATACCATAGGTCTCATTACCTACATCGGGACCTTCAGATGCCCACAGTAAGTCAAGAAATTAAGGGAATTACAAGGGGTCATGAGGAAAGACTCCATTCTCACGAGAATATTGAAATATTGCAGCTTTTGGGTACCACCAGAACAGGACACAGGCTCAAAAGAATCAAACCATCTCATATTGTGTAGTGTTGTGTAATGAGGTACATATAATAAAAAATACAGCAGTGAAATTTATAAACATTATTTCACTAGAGACTGAGATAGGGTCGATGGGCTCTCCAAGTTATATAACTTGATTTAATTTATCATAAATATGAACTGTGGGTTAATTAGGAACGACTAGTTACATCGAACATTGAACGAATTGAAAGTAGTTTAAGGTAAAATGATGTGGCTCGGTGAATGGAGGTAAATCGAAATGAAACAGTGGTGTTTACATAATGTGACCGTTATTTATTGGCAAAATAAAAAATGTGAAAATACAAATAAATAAAACGGATGGCAGCGGAGTTACCTGAAGACGAGGCTTGGGCAGTCGATGGTGGCACGTCTTAACCAAACGAGGGTTGAACACTGAATGACCGAAATACCCTTCAATAATATCCCAGATAAACGTCTCGGGGTTGCCGCCAGCTATTCGTTGTCGAGTTCCAATTGGCACCCCGCCCGTGTTCAACATCTGGGATTATATTTCTGGGTATTTTGTAGACCGTTATTCCACGATGTAAAATTCGACATGCCTCAATTCGCTACAGTAGTATTAAACAACATCCAATATATTCATATGTTCACCGGGCAGTGTCCTTGGCATATTGTTATATCTTCTGTATATAGCTGACCTACCAACCTCAAACACCACTACACTGTGGCAACATATACTGACAATATGGCAATTTTATCATTTCATGAGGTTCTAATATCAGCCACGTAAACCTCCAATTCTTATATCCATATTGGTATTACTAGCAAATCCAACATAGCCATTCTTCGACTTTTAGAGATTTTAAAATACTTTACATTCTAAATGTTCTACGTGCCATTCTTATACCGGCAACAGTCTAATTCAGCACGCTATCCCCCTGGAAACCATAACGATTGTGATTCAAAGTGTGAGCGTAAAATAGTCTGAAAGAGTATCACTGCACTGTTATTGTGCTATACTGTTATGTGCTATCAGTGTTATTACTAAACTGATTTTCGTCAAATGGAGGTGATCAGATCAGTTAGTTCACAGACTAGACCAGCCTGTGTAGTAGGTCATTTCTCTTATATATTTCAATATGTTCTGTTTTATTGTTTATCTACTTGGGATTGAAGATAACAGCATTTTATGGTTGCAATTATAACGTATATATTTTAACTATTTTATAAGCCAAAACTGATGCCAAAGTGTATATCAAGTACTAATATATTGTTATAGATTATTGTTAATTGTAAGCATACATAAGTAACACAAATTATTTTCTGCGAGCTTTTGGTGGCGTCGTATATGGTGTCATTATCTTTTATGGATATTTCGTCATTATTATTGAATATCATTGTCATGTGTATTATGGTTATTCCTTCACTGTAATTGACGACCGTTGCCAATGTATGTTATGGCTGTCTATTGTGATTCTCAATGTATATCATATTGTTGATTAAGCGTGTTAAAACAATCATGGTTATTCTGTCTGAGTTATTGACTATTAATTCCTAAGATTGTTATTAATAATTCTAATTATTGTGTCTTTTCTATTAACTATCATTGTCATTGTCTGTTATTGGTATTTTCAGCACAATCATTTGTACCTATGACCTGTGTACGCAATTAATTAATTACACTATTATCTGTCAGTAATATTAAATGTCAATATCATCATGTTTCATTAATATATGACATCAGAAGTAGATAGTTACCAATTCCTATTATATTTCGTATGTCTTTTTTACTTTCGCTATTGTCAATGAAAATTGGTTTCTCAGATACGTTTCCCTTACACTTTTAGAACTGTCACCCGACCACCTAACTCTAATAAATAACTCTATCTATTTATCGTAACTTATTCATTTATTGTGTAGTAGCTTTTATATAATTTATGCTGATCTCTGTTTTAATTTGTTTAAGTGTAAGGGTAACATGTTTAGCTTTTTAAGCCTTTCAAAGCGATAGTGCATACAAAATAGTGTTAAAAATTCCACAAAAATATCACATCCTATCGTCTGCCAGATTATTGCTACTCGGATATTGCTTGGAGTGGATTAGTCACAATAAACTCCAACCGAAAATAGCAGTTAAAGCTACCTCACTGTTTCGAATACCAGAAAAAAAAACGAAATAAATATAGAAAGATAAATAATATATTTACTATTTATTAAACCTTACTATTCTTTAATAACCGTAGTATATTTATAATAAGAATAACGATGTATGTTTTAGTTACACATATAGTTTGAACGTGTTCCAATTGTTTGTTCTACCACTGTTTCAAGGGTGTAACAATACGATCATATTTATTCTGCTAGTACGGAGATGCAGCCGGCAACGTTGGACAATCCCCCATTGTGATCAGCCTCGGCGTGTTTGTAGTAAAACAAATCAAGCCAGCTGGATAGCGGCCACAAGTAATTCTATTTGTTTTAATCGATATGTTACCTGCAATTTGTATTCCTGTATATTTAAACTCTGTTTGTAAACACGCAGTTACTTAAAAATAATACTCGTAATAATAACTGGATTTCACCTTGTAGTTCTGAGTTATGGAAATTCGACCACAATTTATTAAGTTAACAATGTTTCTCTCATTATAAAGAGAATATTTAAAAATGATATATTAATGCTACTAAACTTTGTTTTTAGAAGATTTTCAATATAAGATCAAAAATATATTTGATAATAATTAACATGAAATATGTCCGTATATTAAAACACAATAAAATATAAATTAATAATTTGAAGATGTTCTACAATTTTTGCAAGAAAAAATTTACCTATTTTTTAATCCATTATCTATCAATTAAATCCATCCTACGTTAATTTCTGTTCACAAATTTGGCTTTTGGCAAATCACTTTTTTATTGAAATTATCTATTTCGGAAACTCTTTCTCAATGGATAATATCTAAGAGAGAGATGTTAAATGATCTTCGGCCATTGCATTCCTGAGAGAAGTTTTGATGCTCTTTAGTGTTGAGAAACATCTATCGGCCTCTGGTGTTGTCATGGAAGTTGTTACCAAGATTTCTAATAGTTGTCTAGTCTCCGTCAATGTGTCTCCTAGATTGGTTGCTATTAAATATTTTAGAAGAGGTTGTGCACCATTTAATGTTCCGGAATCATTTCTTGAATAAATAACTGACAGTTTAGTTCGTAATATTCCTTTGTTAAGTGTGGGAAAAAATTAATATAAGGAAGTGAGTTTATCTCTGGAAATTTGCCGCAATATTCTCCAAAGTATTCCGAAAAGAAAAGTGGCGCAACTACTAGATGCTCTTTAAAATGAAATCGATCCTTTGCACAATTTATTATATCACACACATCTAAAGCAGAAATGCCATGATCAAATTAACTATTGCCTGGAGGGTTACGTTTATTTTCTGGTGGATCATGACTTATTATATCTGATGCTTCACTATTGATATTATCGATATTATTTCGAACATGAAGAATAGTGCGTTCAAAATTATCGATAGCGTCTTTTATTCCATTAGGTTCGATTTTTGTTTGGTGCAGATGGTTGAGAAAGGATATCTAGGTGGAGAAACACATGACGGAAAAAAGTTTCGTACACAACATTAATAGTCCATATATTAAAGTTCCAATGGGTTAGAGTGCCGTCTGTTCATAATTTTGTTCAACACGTCTACTCGTTGGTGTGAATTATTAACAAGGCCAAGAATATCTTCTAGATTTCCAAAAAATACACGTATGTGCTTATTTATGGAAGTAGCTTTAGACAAAATCAAATATAATTGGTGCGCTTAACAGTATACATAATGAGTAAAGGGTTACTTTTTTTAAATTAATGCTCGAACGCCTGCATGTTGGTCGCTCATCATCGCTGTAACATCACAGTTTTTTTGCGATCAGTTTTTAATTTAAATTTGCCTTAAAGGATCAATAACGCTTAATACTGTTTTACTAACTATTTCTGCATCACATTTTTTTCGGCAGTTAACTATTTCCTTAAATTCCGAATTAGCTCACCATAGCGAACATATGTTATCAAAAAGTAACTACCAGTCGAGATTTTGTAGCAACATCAGTTGTTTCGTCCGCCATGATCGCCACAAATGAAGAATTATTAATTTCCTTAATTATTTATTCATAACAAACTTCAAGCATTTATCGTAACAGATCCTTTTGTATTTCTTTGGAAGGGCCTTTAAATACTGAAGCATTCTTTATGTGCTCACTTATAGTTACATCTATTTCAGGCAATTAATTTTTAAGTTTATTAAATCAAACGCTCCACAATATTTAAAGCAATTTATAATTTTTGATAAAACCTACCTGTTCTTTGACAGATTTTTAATATGTAAATTTATCTAATACGCAGAGTTTTCATGTCTTTTTATTT
Source organism: Rhynchophorus ferrugineus (assembly GCF_030347505.1). NCBI lineage: Eukaryota > Metazoa > Arthropoda > Insecta > Coleoptera > Curculionidae > Rhynchophorus > Rhynchophorus ferrugineus. Next base: position 20,686,010 of record NW_027472590.1, read on the forward strand.
TCAAACTCTAGTGCTCTAGATCGGTGACCCCTATTTTCGTCCAAGCTTTATCGCCACCAAAAAGTAAGCTGGGAAAACAACACGCATTTTTCTCTTACATCTAAAAATCCATTCATCGTTTAAATAAATGTCTATTAAATTTACGTCTGTAACGAAATCTCCACTGTTTGTGCGGTCATGGAGTTAGCCGAGTGCCGCGCGTATAAATGATCCACGTAAAAGGATCGGCCCAGATAAATAATATTGTTTTAGAGTAGTATAGTATAGGTAGGATACATTATTCAACAAATATCTCCAGATTTTGCGCAAGCGCTTACTGGGCTCTATTTATTTTCGAAACAGAAAATAATTACTGTTTGGCGTATGTGTATATACTTTCATTTACTTACTCCTTTTTTATATATAAATTATTTTTTATAAATTAATATACATAAATTTGATGATAAATAATTGATGTAATATTGAAATTACATATGAGGAGGGAAATAAACGTTTAAATTTTTTAGAAATAACATATTTTATTTAGAACATTATTGAATAAAATGAAATAATAAAAATAATTTCTACATGCCTTCCTATTTTTATAAAAACACGAACAAGAACTAAAAAGAAACGAGAACTCCAAGAGATATAAAAAAACAGTACCATAAAAAACATCAAAATAATTACTGAAATATATTATATTTAAAATAAATGTCTAATAATTACCAGTTACTACAATTTTTGCTACTATTCTTGAGGGACAAACCTCATTAAAAACTTTATTATTTCCGAAACGACAATAATAATTTTCTCCTCTTTTCTCGTTATCATTAAATTTTGGCATATGTTGATACCTATTCGTGGGTTCGTTGATGTCGTTGAAAATAATGTATTATAAATTTAGAAGCTGACATTCCCACTATAATTAAAATTGATGCTCTATGGATTTTATAACATTTACAAATTTAAACTTACATTCTACACTTACTCTTATTCTTCCATATTTTAAAACCGTTTTATATTAAACCACCAAAAAAAAGCAAAAATTTACTTATTATTACTATAGTTGTAACTATATTCATGTTACGCAAAATCTAAATATTGTAGATTTTATTGTTGTTTTGATTTGATCGATTGTACCGACCGACTCGAATTGAATGTACCGCTATTTGACAAGGAAGGCAATAGAGTTTATTCTTTTCTATGGGTTTCTATGCGGGATAGTTTGCATATGCCAAATCCGGAGATATTTTTTAAGCAGTGTATGCTTGAGTCGGTTGCTTACCGATGGTAGATTAATACATTGGTTCATCCGTGGCTCGCACTTCCATTGCAGTATCTTATCATTTATTACAACAAGAATTCGCGAATGCTAAGTGGGATATGATTTTTGGTAAGTAATAGAAAATACTTTAGTATTTTAGTGGGATTAAATAATTGTATCTTGGGAGTTCCTCCTTTGTTTTCGGAGTTCTGCAGCACTCCAGTCAGGTTCACACCAGTCGCTCCTATACAAACTATCTTAAGAACTAAAAGTACCCTTTTTTAGACGACAACTATAACAACTTCTGAGCATCAAATATATAAGAATAATATGATATATAAAAATAAATAAAATATATATTGAAAAACAATAAATATAGTAGACCTATTTAATAAAAGAATATTTTTTAGTTTTTAGTTTATCCACTATACAATCTCTTAAATAGTGATAGTTGTAATTTTATTTCTCTCTGTCAATTTATTTATTTCAAGTCATCATTTTATGTAATATTCTGATATTTTGCCAGTCTAGAGAGCTCATCTTTATTTTGTGCTCTATGATTTTCTTTAATCTATTGCTTTCTACTTTGTCTTGTATTTCACGTGGAGATGGAGCTCACCAAAAAACGAAGAATTAAAATTAAAGAATTAAAAGTCTTTTATAATTGCTAATATTAAAAATGTCAAATATAAATAAATTAATACGACCCTATACAGCAGGCTCTTGTGGTTGGATAATTATCTCTAGTTTAAATCCCTTAATATTATATAAATCAGATGTACTATGATGTTAAAGAAATTATATTTTATAACATTAATTTCGTTTCATTATTTTATTTATATAAGTATTTTGATATATTATATTTGAGTAAAAATAAAGGAAAAGGCAAATATGAAGCGTCAACATGAATCATATAAGTTTTGATGACGTACAGTGGCTCCTTTATTTGCATATTGAAATACTGTCGAGATTGACTGGCTCTAAAGAAAATAATAATTTGTATTTAGAAATATTCTATAATGTTCTGTTTCTTTTTACGTTAGATTTTCAAAAATGTAATCTTCTCATATCCCTTATACTAACAGGTCAATTAAAAAGTCCGCGGCCTGATACATAGATGGCCTACTAGAATTAAATACATATGTTTTTTGTTAGCCCTAACCCTCAAAAGATGCATGTATACATTTGGTAGCTGTCGGAGATCATTATTTTGTGAATTATAGCTTTTTGAGTGAAGCAACTTTTGTCATTGTGAAAAAAATGGATAAAAAGGAACTTCGCGTGTTGATAAAATATTGATTTTTCAGGGGAAAATACAGTTGAAGCAAAAACTTGGCTTTCCGGATACTACCCCAGAAAAACCAACCATCAGGGATTTGTATGCCTAGACGTGGTGAAATGAGCACCGAAGACGGTGAACGCAATGGACGCGCAAAAGGGGTTGTTACCGACGAAAACATTTAAATAGTCCTCAAAATGATTTCGAATGACCAGAAATTGAAGTTGAGTGAAATCGTAGACACTCTAAAGATATCAATTGAACGTGTACGTCACATCATTCATGAATATTTGGCTCATACCTAAAAAAAAGCTCTGTGCAAAGTGGGTGCCATGCGAGCTCACTTTTCACCAATAACAACGACGAGTTGATTATTTGGAGCAGTGTTTGAAGATGATCGAGCGTAATAAATCCGAGTTTTTGCATCGATATATGACAATGGATGAAACATGGCTCCATCATTTCTCTCCAAAGTCCAATCGACAGTCATTCGAGTGGACTGCACACGATTAACCCGCTCCAAAGCGTATGACAATGGATGAAACATGGCTCCATCATTTCTCTCCAAAGTCCAATCGACAGTCATTCGAGTGGACTGCACACGATTAACCCGCTCCAAAGCGTAGGAAAACGCAACAGTCGGTTGGCAAGTTTATGGCGTCTGTATTTTGCGATGCGAATAGAATAATTTTCATTAACTACCTTGCAAAAAGAAGGACCGACAACAGTGATCATTACATAGCGTTATTCGACCGCTAGAAGGACGAAATACCTGACGGCCGCATTTGAAGAAAAAGAAAGTTCTGCTTCACCAAGACAATGCACCGTGGCACAAGTCAGTGAACCTATACACCGTATACTATACACCGTATTCCCCATATCTGACACCAGCGACTATTTCCCGTTCTCAGATCTCAAAGAATGCTCGCTGGAAAGAAATTTTTGTGGAATGAAGAGGTGATCACCGAAATTGAGGCCTATTTTGAAGCAAAGGACAAGTCGTACTACAAAAATGGTATCGAGCAGTTGAGCGGTCGCTATAATCAGTGTATCACCCTTGAAGGGAATTATCTTCAATATAAAACATTTTGCTAAAAAAATTTGTTTTACTATGCTGAGGACTTTACAATTGACCCGTTAATCTATAAATCTATTAATTTTTTAAAGCTAATTCATACCACATAAACATTTTGTCATTCCGAGAGTGCAATAGAACAAATTGGAGAACGAAAATCACCACGCCGTGCTGCTAAAATGTAAAAGGTTACATCGCCGTCGATATAAATTAAAATATTCAAATCTCGTTTCGCTATATATTTTCCGCTCCAACCGATGCAATTTTATTGCAAATTAGAGGGAAGAAAATCAAAAGAACAGAGAAAGAGAGAAAGTCACTTGTAATATAACTAAATATAGTTAAAAGCGGCTTATTTCAGACAATTCTACTGGCTGCGCAGCCTAAGTGAGGCTTCCCTTTATTACAAAGGAAATTAAAACAGATGGAAAATATACTTTCCAACCGATTGAGGGCAAATTTGATTAAGGAATTAGGGTGTTCCGTATATAAGAAAAAAAAGTTCTCCTTCCCGCCTTGAACGCGGTTACGGCGACGGGGAAATATAGACAGAGATTTTCTTTTCTGATTTTCAGCCAAACTCACATTTAATGGAGCCTATATATAGGTTCATCTAATCATTTTATATATAATAAATAGAATTCTGCCCGTGTGTAAGTTACTCGTCGTAAACGGTTGGGCAGATATTGATGAAAATTCTTGGGTGTGTTTATGTGTTATTTCATCTGTCAGAATAACATTTTCATGGTAACCGCCATAGAGTAATAGGGAAGAAACTTAATAGGTGTCTCTGGGGAAAAGCCCTGCTTTGCCATTGCCATCGACCATTCAAATAATTTTATTGGTCAATTTAAATCTATTATCTTTAAATCTTTGCCCTCTTTCATCTTTGTTTAGTGCCATCAATTTAATAGGATCTATTATCCAATAGACAGAAAGAGTATGCACAATACAAGAGTTCTGTATTTTTGCTTCCTTATGCTGAAAGTAAATTGTGAATCTTTCCCTGTTAAAATTCTGTATACCTGTCTTAACCCATGACTAACTTTATTACTTTTAATATTCTACCTGGAAGATAGAACACTTGTTAGATCGAGAATTCTCTCTACTAATCTACTACCGACTAATGAATTAATAATTTAATATCTAAATGTTATAAAAATATAAATGCACTGTTTCATACGTTAGGTATACTGAAAATGGCATCCGACACAAATAAATAATAAACGCACCATAGAAATGAAGTAAACCAATCCTGTCGAGGCTCTTACCATAGCGATTAATACAAGTAATAAGTTAAAACTAGTGCTATCTAGATATTGGAGGTCGTGAAACGTTTCCCCCAAATTTCCTTTAAAGTTAAATCTTTATATCTCTGTAGTAACCCCCGAAATAATGGCGATTGCTATATGTAGAATAAATTAAATATTATATTATAGTGATATAATATTTGTAAAATTAAAAAAAAAGGTAGTAGCTAATACTAGTAAACTAATTTGAAAAATAATGGTATCAGAATGATTTGACAAGAAAACACAGCAAGAAAGTAAACATAAAAAGAACATAAAAAGAACACATAAAAAGAACTAAACATATAAAGGTATATAGGTTCCCTAATGAAAATAAAATACAGTACTTAAATAATGAACAATTATTAATTAAGTAGATTAAGCTTCCAGAGTATATCATAGGTGGTTTAGAAAAAAGTTAAATACAAATATAATAAAATAACTCTAATCTACAATTTATTGTGGTTGTATAATTAACTGTGCTTTAAGTCTTTCGATAATAAGTACGATAAGATGTACCATAATGTTAAAATACATTTTATTTTACAACATTTTTGTTTCGTTATTTAATTTGAATTAGAATGTTGTTATATATCAAAGCTGATGTAAGCTAAAATGTATGGAATGTTGTAGTTAAATGAGACAACATAACGACGTTTTGATGTTATTAATTGATATGACGAGAGTTCCCTGCTACTTTGGATAGACTATACATTTTATTAAATGGCTATAATGAAATTTTCCACATGCAAATTGTCTAATTTGGTTTGGCGTGACTACTACTCGCAAACGTTTGATAGATCAAGTTGTGACGGATTTTAATTTTTAATTTTTCTTGTATACATTTTCATGGAATGGTTTAAACAATTTCAATCTATTATTAAAAATTTGAGATTTTTGGATCGAAAACCATTGAACATCTGTCGGGTCTATTGGTGATTACATATTTTTTTTTACTCAAGAAGTTATAACAGCTAATATTAATTTAATTATAATAACACAAATAATAAAACAGATTGTTTAACATTCTCAAAACTAGAAATTTCAAAAACAAAACTGTTATTATAATGATACTTTTTTGAACACAAAATAAAAATTTATAGTTCGATTTAAATTTAAAATGTATAAAAATAGGATGCCAATTAGCTGACCGATAAAATGAGTCTTTAAACCAAATTCTAATTAAAGTAGATGCTTGAAAGTTATATTCCAGTAATTTTGAGCGGCCCCCAGCGTAAAAGAAATCGAAAGCAAATTCCGATGGCTTTTTTTTGTTTCTTAATTAGGAGTTCGTCTCTTTACATGTAAAAGAGTTTCGTACTTGTTCTAAGGGAACTTTGTTTTAATTACGCAAAATTATTTCCGGTCAGTACTGCTGAATGTGTTGCAAATGCATTCGTGCCTGTTTAGCGTTTTACGTTTGGTTTCGGCTTTATATTTAGCTTTAGTACTTGTATAAAGGCTAATCGGTAACTGTACTGTAATTATTTTTCTCAAATATATTTTCGTTTAAGTTGTTGTTAATTTGGTTGACTAATCCATGTATTTGTTCTGTTGTTTCGTGTTTATTACGAATGCCAAATTGATGGTTTGGTATAATATTTCTCGCTTCTGCGATTATTTTGAGTCTCTTAATGTATTGCTTTTCAAAAAGTTTACAGGTAACAGGCTTATAGGACAATAAGAGGAGACGTCTTCTGATTTTTTCCTAGGTTTAAGAAACATGACGATTTGAGCCACTTTCTAAGTGCTAGGAAAGTAAGTAAGTCTTGGCATGAAATTAAATATGAATTCAGCGGTTTTATCATCACACGAGGATGAAATACCAGCCACTAGAAACGTCCAGCTTCATCTTAACAAAATCAAATTGTGGTTTAAAACGTGGCGTATCAAAGCAAATGATACAAAATCTACACATGTGACATTTACCTTTTGTAGCAGAGCCCCAGCAGGCAGTAAAATTGAATATTCATAAATTTTCGCAAACAGACAACGTTAAATATCTGGGAATGCATTTTAATCAACGTTTGACTTGGAAAATGCATAAGGTGACAAAACAGCTACGGCTTAAACTAAACCAAATATATTAGCTGATAGGGCGTAAATATAAATTATCATTAGATAACCAGATTTTGCAGTCAATACTTAAGCTCATGTGGAGCTATGGTATTGAACTGTGGGGCAGTACTAGTAAATTTAATATAGCCCCATATTACGTGTCCAACAAACTGATTCAGCGCGATATCCCCATAAACCATAGCGAGTGTGATTCGGAGTTTTAGTGCGAAGTACTCTGAAAGACTATTGGTGCATCCAAAATGCACTCGCCAAACAGTAAAATGTGCGCGATGACAGTGTAGTGCATTTGACATAGTGACTCTAGATTAAGTTAGAAGAGTCTTTAGAATAAGTTAGGATAGACTTTAAAATAAATTAAAATAGTATCTAGAATAAGGTTTAGATTATAAGTTGTAGAGCAGATCACTTACTGAAAGCGATCTTCTGCATGTCAGATTGTTAAAGTTCTCAGATAATATATATATATATATATATATATATATATATATATATATATATATATATATATATATATATATATATTCAAGCGTTTCTAGTAAACTTTCTCGAGAAATATCAGGTATCTGAAATTCAGCAAAATTTCAGTTCATTAAAAGGTTTTGCATCAAAATTTAAATCTTCATATATGTATATAATTGATGATATAATGAAATTTTGTGTGTGTGTGTTAAATATTTTTTATTTCAACTGCCGTACATTTGTCAGTGTATTAAATAGTAAAAATAATATTACCAACTTATAGTAGTATTTTGTAATATTGCCATTTTATTTTTATTGCCAACGTGTTTTGGGTATACATTTCTGTTAACTTTAACTTAGAAAGTTACTTATACTTATTTATTATGCAATTAATAAAGCAAAATGCCACGTCTTCGAGGACAAACCAGAAATTTCAACAAACCAAATAATACAGAAATAGTTCGTAACAGTTAAATAGCATTAGAGAACTCTCGACGGATAATATTAATATAAGAGACCAGGTTGCAGGTTGACACAATGACCGTCTTCGAATTGAGACAATGAGAGACACGTCAACTAGCCGCCGACACCCACAAATTGTTTTTGCAACTCGTAAATTTAATTTTGAATTTAATTTTGGGTACAATTCGTAAATTTAATTTTTGTTGCTCCAAATGCCATATCATGAATGACCAGAATATATAAAAATGGAGGTGGATGAAAATCAAAATTACATAGGAGGTAAATTGAAGAAGTCAGTTATATTTCTGTTTAAAATTGTCACCATTAATTTATAAACTATCTTGCTATATTTATAGTGTCCATTTCCATCGTTCTAAGCTCACAAAGAGGATCTTCGAAGCAAGTGCCGTTGATACTTAAAGGAACTCGAACGAACAAAAGAAGGTTATGGTAAATTTGTATTAATTTATCCGCCTTTCCGCATATTCTTACCGTTAGTTTCTAAACTATATTTCCCTAGACGCTATTTCCAGGATGTTCAAATTATATGCCAACTATGTCTGTATAAATTCCAAAAAAATTGTAATAATATATTGTATTAGTATAATAATTAGTAACAAGACGAATTTCTTTAGATTCTAGTTACTATAACAGTCATATAAAGATGTTTGGTTAATCTCTTCAAACATATATAACACCAAAGGAGGATTAATTGTAAATTTAATACATAAGTTTTAATACAGGAAGGATTTTGTTACAAAGCAATTTAATATCTAAATAGTGACACATTTTATTGTCCAAATAAGAACAAATTTGTTAAAGTGTCATTAATTAAAAATTAAAAACTACCTTGAGGGTTTCATACCATTAAAGAAAAAAATGTTGTATAATTATCCGAATAAATATATTGGCTTAAGGATTCTTAATCAAGATAGTTTGGATTTTTTTTGATCTATCAGCACTCATGGATTCAGGAATAAAATATTAAAAACAATAAGTTGCGCCATTTACTTTTGGATAAAACAGTAAACAGAATTTTAATAGGGAAAGACTCAAAGTTTTCTTTCAATATATGGAAACGAAAAGACCAAATTCTAATAGATCCTATTAAATTGATGGTACTAAACAAATATAAAAAAGGCAAAGACGGAATAGATCACTTTGATTTGCCATGCACCAAAGTTTTTTGTTTATTATATTATAGAGAATTTATAGATATATTTATTTTTATATTTTATGGATATATTTATTTTTATATTTCATTGAATGTTATTTAATAAATTAATTTCAGAAATTAAATTGTTTTTTATTTGAATTTCATTGGTCAATTAAACGTGACGTCAAATGTCTTCATAGCAAAATACTTTCTATAGCAAAGTCTTTCTTACAAGTGTGCCTCTAAAGGAAATTTAATTAAGAAATGGCGTGTGCAGCCTATTATTTCCTCTACTCTGTAGAAAAAGCAAACTCCCAATCCCACAGAAAGCGACTCTGTATAAAATGCTAGTCCGTCCAATCTGCCTCAATGGAGCACAGGTGTGGTACAGGTATGTCTTGGAGAGACAACTTGAACTGCTCCAAGTGTTCCAATCCCAAAAAGTCCCCGTGCATTACTCAGAGCCCCATGGTTTATGAGGAACGTCAACACACACTTCGAAGGCATCCCGTTTGTGAAAAATTTCATAAACATGCTCAGTGTAAGGTTCTCCATAGGAACCTTAGAACACGATAACACCTTAATAAAATGCCTACCCGTCCACAAATCCCTGTAGTAAACAAACTACGGAAGTCCCAATCGTAACCACAGGGTCTCTGTCGCCCGCAAAACAAACATATCCCGAACCTGAAGCGACATCAGCCCAAGACCATTTGGTTCTAGCTGGTTAATCTAGAAAACGAAAAAAAAAAAAGAAATTTAAATTGAACAATCAAATTTCTTGAATGGCCGATCATACCTCCAGAAAAACTTTTCTCCAGAGACCCCTATTGAGTTTTTCTCTATTACTCTATGGCCATAAACTAAGTGGATGGGCTTTAAAAGCTATAATTTCTTGCGCATCAAAAACAACAACAGCGAACCAATTAAACTGAGCAATTTAGCAGACACAATCTTCCTCTTATCCAGGAACCGGATATAGATTATGGTGCCAACAAATCAGTTGCAATTGAGAAAATAACATTCCATTGTCACTATTATAACATATAAAAATCTTTCTGGCCAACATTCTAAAATATAATAGTTTTTTGGTTTATAACATTCAAGTTTGTATCAGAAATAGGTTAATAAAACTTAAAATTTGCGGATATAAGGACAAATTTATCAATTTGCAGGGTATAGAAATCTAGTATCTAGTATCTGACAAATATTTAAAAGAAATGGAATAGATTTTCTTATTTGCTTTACTGTGTTTTTATGTTATGCTTCTGTCATTGAACTATAATTTGTAAATATTTATGTTTAAAATATCTTAACCTAGCTTTGTGTACTATTTCAAAGTATGGTTGCTATAAGTCTCAACGAAGGATCGTTGTTCATATGTAGATTAAGTAATAGTAATAACAATTAAGGCTTGGTTGGTGCAGTGGTAAAGGCGACAGAACGATCTACCTACTGTTGCGATAGAGCATAGTCGTAAAATGTATGTTGTATGTATGTTCTAAATAGTCTACTAATATTATATTGGTGTTATTGAAGAAACCAAAATATTAGTTTATTTTTATAAAAAGACTCTTAATTGAAGTATACTGGCTATTAGTCGCTTGTATTTTGTCATGTATGGTAGCTCTTAAATAGTACTCAAGAGATTCGCTTCTTCTAGACGTTTTCCTAAAATCCTACCTTGGGACCTTTTGCTTCGAATAAAAAAGCGGATTTCATAGATCTGAGATGGGAAATTGTAATGTATGTTTCTTAACTTTTTGAAAGAAATAATCTGATTCGAAGACGAAGCTTCTTAAAGCTGCGTATTCAAATATATTGGGGTTGGGATGTAAATTGTGATTGTTCTAAAATGTGACAGAATAAATGTTTCTTATTACTCTAAAAAAGAGGTAGGGTTCGTTTGACTTTTGGGAAGTTCTCTAAGTTGGAATCTAAACACAATGCTGAGGCCATGGTTCACAGACCAGGTAGGACTCAATATCGAGTCATTCAGATTTACGGCGCAAACTATTATATTTGTACATACCACACAGAAGCCAGCCAACAAGCTCTAATATGAATTTAAAGACTTTAGCTGTTATAATATTATCTATATATACAGATGTTGAGGCTTCTAGCACTCGTCATGATATAATTCAAATTGCATATTTATGTTTAAAATATCTTAACCAACCTTAATGTATTATTTCAAAGTATGGTTGCTATAAGTCTCAACGAAGGCTCGTTGTTCAGCTGTAGATTAAGTAATAATAATAATAATTAAGGTTTGGTTGGCGCAGAGGTAAAGGTGACAGGACGATCCACCTACTATTGCGATAGTCACAGGTTCGAATCCTGCTGGGGCATATTTGTAAAATGTAGGTTGTATGTATGTTCTAAATAGTCTACTAATATTATATTGGTGTTATTGAAGAAACAAAAATATTAGCTTATTTTTATAAAAAGACTCTTAATTAAAATATACTCGCTATTAGTCGTTTGTATTTTGTCAGGTATGGTAGTTCTTAAATAGTACTCAAGAGATTCGCTTCTTCTAGACGTTTTTCTAAAATCCTACCTTTGGACCTTTTCGCTTTGAATAAAAAAGCTAATTTCTTATATTTGAGATGGGAAATTGTAATGTATGTTTCTTAACTTTTTGAAAGATATAATCTGATTCGAAGACGAAGCTTCTTAAAGCTGCGTATTCAAATATATTGAGGTTGGGATGTAAATTGTGATTGTTTCTAAAATTTGATAGAATCAATGCTTCTTATTACTCTAGAAAAGAGGTAGGGTTCGTTTGACTTTTCGGAAGTTCTCTAAGTTGGAATCTAAACACAGGCCATAGTTCACAGACCAGGTACTATACTTGTACATACCACATAGAAGCCAGCCAACCAGTTAAAGACTTTAGCTGTTTATAAATAAATAATATTGTGCTTGCTGACTTCGCCATATATTCTATATATACAGATGTTGAGGCTTCTAGCACTCCTCGTGATTGCATGATTCAAATTGCAGAGCTATATGGCTTCATTGGTAAAAACAAACCAAAGTACTAACAACTGATGGATCGCCTGCTATTATAAATGAAATCTTTCAAATGCGTATTAATTCCTTTAGTGTCATTCCTGTAAGATGCAATAATCAGTGTACATTGAGGAATGTATCCAGAGATCCTGTGATACTGTGGCAGATCCAGGATACTGTACAAGATCATAGCAAGGGATCTGAAAAATTTGAAAGAAGTCCCGCTGTATAAACAGCAGTTGATTGGTTGAGATATAAACACTCTCTTGTCAGTATCGGCTACGGATTGATGATGATGGTGATGATTCTGTAATTCATATATAGATTCCTCCCATCTTTTTACATTGAAAATTGCCGGTTTCTTTGAGAAACCTAAGAGGATATAAAGTTTTCTTAACAAAAATTAATATTTATTTTTATTTAATATATGTAGTAACATATCCAAATTTTCAGGTTAGAATTCAGACATGCGCGTAAAAACTAAAAGGATCGCTTAGTGACAGAACTTATTAATAATATAATCTACTACAAATCCTTATACTAATAACAGGGGGAAAGATAGAGAGAAATCTTTGAGGAAAAGATATTACGTCGAGACTTTAATAATTGTGTTACCATTTTGATGGAAACCTTTTAGAGAAAACGAAAAAAAGCTAATATTTAAATTTGTTTTTTTTTATCGAAGTCGGAAGATATCCGAACTTGCCACCGGAATCTCAATTAAACCGAAAACTTTTCGAGGCTGATTCTTCCTTGAATAATACCCGAAATGTTTAGCTCTTCCCCCTAATTTTGCGATGAGGCGGTCCGAATTCTAACGAAAGTAGCCGACTTCCGGCTAAGCGAATTGGTTCATTCTGAACATATTTGAATTTAGATTTTGCTGCCTTTTAGTTCTTCATTAAGCCCGTCCGCCAGTTTCAGCTGGTGTAAATCGAAAGGATTTCGTTTTTAATTGCGTTTTAAATAATTATTTGCGATTACGGCTACAAACGGTTTCACGAAATTATTTTCTCTTAACAATTATTTGAAATGATTTATTTTTAATCGGTTGTTTACTTACTACTTGAAACTAATTTAAAGAAATTTTGTCTTCAGCTTTCTGCGACACAAAAAATGTGTTTTAAAAAACTTGTTTTTAATTATATTGAAAATAATTGTAGATTGTTATGTCTGCGAATTACCTTGTTAATTATTTTCCTGTTCAAATCGTTGATAATTTTAATTATTTCATCTGTCCAAGCTTTTATTGTATTCATTTGTTGTCGCTTTCGATGATTTTGTCATCATTTTGCGATAATAGAATTGTGTTTGTGTGCTTAAAATAGGATTTTCCATAGAAAGAACGTGGATAAACTAAATTAAATAAAACATATGACAAACAAAGTATGTATGGATAAAAATGTTAGTATATATAAACTGAAAGGTGACAGGAGTAAACAGTTAAAAGGTACAAAAACAAAGGACAATTATTGACAGTTAAGGGAACGATTTATGTAAGTTAATTTTTTCGATAATAAGTGTTCATGTAATCATTGCCCGGCCTACCATAGTAAAACACTTTTTGTTGGCAAAATTAGTTTTTTTTATTCGACATAATTCCCCTCAAGGGTGATATACTGATTATAGTGACCGTTCAACTTTTCGATGCCATTTTTGTAGTACGATTGGTCCTTAGCTTCAAAATAGGCCTCAGTTTCGGCGATCACCTCTTTATTCGACGAAAAATTCTTCCCAGCGAGCATTTTTTGAGATCTGAGAACAGGAAATAGTCGCTGCGTGCTAGATTCGGAAAATACGGTTGATGAGGATGCAATTCGAAGCCCAATTCATGGCTTTCCGCCATCGTCACTGACTCACGGTACATTTCTTGGTAAAGCAGCACTTTCTTTTTCTTCAAATGCGGCCGTGTTTCGGCGATTTCGTCCTTCAAAGATTCCAATAACGCTATGTAATAATCGCTGTTGATGGTCCTTCCTCTTCAAGGTATTCAATGAAAATTATTCCATGCCCAAAATACAGACGCCATAACCTTGCCAGCCGACTGTTGCGTTTTCCCACGCTTTGGAGCGGGTTCATTGTGAGTAGTCCACTTGGATGACTGTCGTTTGGACTTCGAAGTGAAATGATGGAGCCACGTTTCATCCACTGTCACCTATCAACGCAAAAACTTAGGTTTATTACACTTCATCATCTTCAAACACTTCTCCGAATCATCAATTTGTTACTGTTTTTGGTCAAAACTGAGCCCGCGCCACCCACGTTGCACAGAGCTTTCTCATACCCACATATTCGTTAATTATATGATGCACAGGTTCAGTTCGTATATTTGGAGTGTCTGATATTTCATTCAGTTTAAATTTACGGTCAGTCAAAATAATTTTGTGGATTTTTTAAATGTTTTCGTCGGTAACAACCTCTTTTGGGCATCCACAGCATTCACCGTCTTTGGTGCTCATTTCATCACGTCTGAGCTCAGCATACCAATCCTTGAGTGTCTGGAATCTCGGAATCAAGCCAAGTTTTTGCCTCAACAGTATTTTTTCCCTTCCAAAACAATATTTTATCAACACGCGAAATTCCTTTTTATCCATTTTTTCACAATAACCGAAGTTGTTTCACTCATAATGCTATAATTCACAAACTAATGATCTGACAGCTGTCAAACATATGCACGCATCTTTTGAGAGTTAGGGTTAACCAAAAAACATATGGATTTAATTCTAGTATCACCATCTATGTGCTAGACCGGGGATTTTTCAATTGACATATTTGAGCAAAGGCGATGACAGTCGCTCAGAAGCTGCAAGACAGAGACCGAGGATTGTTCACAGAAATAACAGCTGGATGCAGAGCTTAACCAGGTAGTGGCTCTAATGTTATCTCTCTCTGTGTCCCCTAACAGTCTCAGACGTTTCACTGTTTGGGAACGGGTAGGAGGAATAGGAAGGATAATGAAAAAGTTGCATTTAATTTTAAAAATTAGTTTAACCCATTCTCTGAATCTTTGCGTCTTTGTACTGTTGCTGTAGTAAATATTAATGATAAGATAATGGCCAGTGAGGGTACATATGTTCTCGATTGGAAGTTGATAATGGACGTTAGACTTTGCCGCGATGTCTTCATGTTCATTTACAAGTATCTCGACGTGACAAGGAATTCGCACTAGCTTCAGAAAATGACCAGCCAGCAAGAATAATTGCAGGAGGCTCAGAAATTTGGAGACCAGGGGATGATTGTACTTCCGCCCATAGAAGCAATCCAGCGAACTGAAGGAGTTGAGAGGATGAGCCATTTTCCGTTTGATTGGGTAGTCCCATATTTTAGAGCCCAATGTATGGCGAATAAATCAGCGGTGAGCCAGTGATCAAAGCCAAATTTTCCCATTACAGACAAAGGCACAACTAAGTCCCTACTGTATTTGGAGCTATCAATATTAATGTGCCTGTGTTCCGAGTAGAGGAAGAGCAGCTTAAATAATTTTGCTATTTTAAAAGAGGTGGGGTGCTCCTTTCTGGAATATAGACGGAGCCAAGTATCTATAAAAGAATCCACGACCCCCCAGGGGGAAAATTTGGGAAACTGAAAAGGGAGTGAATAAAGGGAGTTAATTCCAGTTTCGGGGAGAAAGTCAAATACAATGGAAGAAGTGGTACACCGATAGAGGGGTGGTGGTCGGAGACAGGAGGATGAATCCATGAAAAAACCAAACAAACAGAGGAATGTAATGCAATCGATCTTAACACAAATTTCAGGTAGTTTCGGCGGTAGGAGAGAGGAATGGTAGATGTAAGGCTGCACAAACTTATTGTTGGTGATGATCGGAAGGTACCCAACGAAATTTTCAACGCCGAGTTTTGCAAAGATTTTAATTTATAAACGGGCATTATGGTCTTTATTCCTCAATTAAGCCACTGCGCCAAAGGAATGCTCATGTTGCAATGTATAAAATGCCAGGCATTTGGGAACATCAAGTCTTTTTGTAAGGAAGAGGTTTGTTAGTGAAAATGCCCCTAAAATATAATAAATTAATAATCCAAAAGCCTCCAAATGACAATAAACAAAGTGAAAGGAAAAAAACAAGGAATTTTCTTACAATATTTAATTAGTTTCTAATACTTAATAAAATTGTATGTACTTTTGAATAAACTTGTGATACTTTCTGAAGTCTAAAAATTGATGGTAGGTAAAAAAAAGATTATTTGTTGAGTACTTAAAAATATTTTCCAACCTCACCCTGCTGACGAATGTGATAATTTAATTCAGATAGAAAGACTACAGAGTTATAACCCAATAATTCTAACGGAAATTATCAATGAAATTTAGACATATAAATAATATGAAAAAGGCTTCAGGATTTCATCTAATAACTACATAGATAACTGTCAAGAAAGAGTTTAATAAATCTTGCACCTCTATTACATACTATACCGATAAGTTAAAGGTTGGGGATATTAATAGTCCTTAAACCAGGTAAATTACCCAATGATAAAATATCATATTTACCAATATCACTCAACAATTGATCGGATGTAGATTACGGAGATAAATAAGAAAACTTTAGGAAAAATTTCATCAGGGGACCTAGACTTCATGACGGGATTGGAGAGTGTCCGTAAAAAGACGTACCCGGGGCCCGAGGTACAGCAGAGTATAGACCATGATATACGTTCTGCGACCATATTATGGATGTGAAATTTAAATAAGATAAATAATAGAACGAAGTGATTAAATATGATTTTATCAACACTGAAAAATGTACACAGATAGTAACAGAACAAATATAGTTATATTAGAATGACTTGATATGGAAACACAGCAGCCTAAGAATCAAGGACTAAATCCAAAAAGGTCAATATTATCCCTAATGCAAGTAAAATTAATTACTTGGAAATATAGTTATTAATTATGTGGATTAGGCCTCCTGGGTATGCCATAGGTGGTTTGGAAAATAATTAAACGTAATATAATAAAACAACTATAACCTACAAACTATTGTGACTGTATAATTAATTGTGGTTTAAAACTTTCGATAATACATGCAGTAGATGTACTATAATATTAAAATAAATTATAATCTCTAAAAACTGAGTTTCATTATTTTATTTACATTAGAATATTGTTATGTATTAAAGCCAAAATAAACTAAGAGTAAAAGTTAACTGCGGTAGCATTGCAACGTTTTGACGAACTAGATGCCGTGAGTTCACTGCTATTTTGGACAGGTTATATGTGAAGTGCATCAGTGGGAATACATTCACTAAACGATAGTCAAATTTGGGCTTGAAGTCTTAGATCTAGACTTCAAGAATAATATAAAAATATTACTGAAATGTCATAGTTAAGAACTAGTTTTAATGTGAATTTTAAATAATAAAAAAATTAAATTACTCTTGAGCTATTTTATTAATATTATCAAAACCATGAACAATGACTATAGTTATTATTATTATTCTACCAGATCTATACAAGTGGACTTCGATTACAAAAAAAATCAGTTACTTGTCAGTGATAATTGGATTTAGATTAATACTGTATCAGAACACAGCTAAGCGTTTGGCCATAGCACTAGATTTAAAGTTTAAGGAGATAAATCATCACCCAAATTATGACTCCAAAACCAATTGTTATTATTAAAATACAGTTAGAATACAGAGCGGGCCTAGGATATGCAACTGTGAGATTGTATAAAGAAATCCAATATCAGTGTGATTCGAGTTTATCAAAATAAAGTTTTTCGCAGTAATGATGATGCCCCGTGATATACTACAAATGAGGACGTTTGAAATCTAAGGATACCAACGACCAGCAAGGAAATGAAACAGTTTTAAAACAAAATAGTTAAGTCATGTGGTAAAACCGTACTGTATTTTAAAAGTAAGTGTAACAGTAAACACTAATAAAACACTAATTAAGATTGGATCTTAATTCATTTAAAAAATGAATTTCATTACCCTTAAAACAATTAATTTAATACTTTCAAAGCTATAAACGATATCCATAATTATTAGTTGAGATTGTTAAATTGAAGTAAGTATGTTTATGAGATTATATATAATTTAATCTAAACTATATCCACAAGACCAACAGTTAAAACATCATCGCTGCTATGCATATGAACAAAAATCTCTTATTAAGAATATTTCGCGGTCTTTGATGTTAAAGCCGGCGACAGAAACTATATCAACTCCTGAATGTAACTGAATCTAAATTTCGACCACAAATACCTGCGAAGCAATCTCGAGCTTCATTAACCATTCGTCTTGATAGTGAAACTTCACGAATTTTGTCAGGTTAGTTTAGATGAAAGACATATCATATAGTTTCATATAGTGGATGTTCATATCGCTACGTGTTCATTTAAATAAACTAGAAAAATATTTGTTACGGTATAAATAGAAACTTATATGAAGTTAGGGAAAGGTAATTTTGGGTTTTCCTAGTTGAAATTGAAACTTTCCGGAACATTTATATAAAGGATTATGAATCGCCGAAATGTATGTAGGCGTAAACACTCCGAACAACCATATCCAATTGAATTGTGTTTTATTACATTTAAATCTCATAATATGAAGAGATTGACATAGAAGACAGTTGACAAAATATTGTCAGATTGACGTTTTGAATAGCCCTCTGAGTATAAAGCCACACAGTTTAGTCAGTTTCGGGTTTAATATAAATTAATGAAAACATAAACGAACAAAAAAATTAGTTCTAGGATGATTTTAAGCATACACTGCTTAAATATATATTTCGTTGAATGAAGTGATTCACTAAAATATCAGCAATAGGGAAAGTGCTACAGAATTGTAAAATAACAATTTGGGATGAATATAAGATGGCACATAAATGAGCATTGAAAGCACTCGCACATTGAAACATTTCAAATTAACGGTGAATATGCTTTGTAACGTCACTTACAAGATATTGTTAGATATTGGCATTGGGGATATTCCTATTAACACTTTCACCGGCCAGGTTTTGTTTCCAAAAAATTTTTGTCAATCCACAAGGTCAAATGAAGAATTACTCTCGGAAAGGTTTCTAGGAATGAGCTATTTTAGCAGATAAAAATGAAGATGTAGATGACTTGAATATAAAAATTCAGATTTCAATTAATATGGAAACGTCGTTTAGGCTTTAAATCAATATGTTCTATTGACTGATTAACTGAATTTTATTGGATTTATCGGGATTTCCACCAGACAATCTATAGTTTAAGATTAAATATGTAATTATTTGCGAATTGTTACCAAATCTGAATCAGTCGATATTGTACAACGGCACAAGACTAGGATGTGCCTATACCAAGAATACCGCTTATATCAGCTGACAGCCTTTTGAATAGGCTGGATGACATGTAAACAAACGCTAAAACGATCTAAATCTGCGCGTGACGTAGTTGCTTTGATCGCACTGGACGGCTTATGTCGGTAGAAAGTCTTTTTTTATACATTTTTATATTGTACTTAGATGTTATAATGAGTATCCATGGTGTGACGGTCTCTACAGCAATTATACATCGGTGAAATCTCCAAATAAGTTGTGCTTTTTGTTCCAAGGAAGAAACATTTTAGAGAAATATGGTAAATTTTTACAAGGCGCCAACCAGCCGGTATATTTTAGACATCAGTTATTTATCCATAACGATATGACCATTCTAACGTAAGTATTTACTACTTCATATAGTTTCACTTATGTTTAAAGTGTTAATAATTAATATAATATGGAAGTAAATAATACTCTTCGTAATATTAGAGGTTAGTCAGTAACCAAATAATATAGAATATATTTAATACAATGTGTTTAGCCATAAAAATGTGCGTTAAGTCAATTATATATTTCGACAAGATTCTATTGTCAACTTAACCAACTTGACTCAAAATACAAAGAAAAATATTAATTAAAAACAAGCATTCAACAGATGCTAATCAAATCCCATCAAAGTCAGATTACAAAAAGCCAGTATTAAATATCTGGTTTCTTGCACATCAGATGGTTGGACGAGCTATATTTTATTGGGTTAGGGGTAACTGATCTATATTTTATTGAACAATGTGATATTATCGAGCCTTTCCAGCCTGGTATGTGTGTGTTATGACAGAAGTTTCAAACGTTTCTAACAATATTTATATACAGACCATGCATATATCGATATTGAAGCAAAATGAAGTAGAGGAAGCAGAGATTATGGTTTGAAAATTCACTTAAGGAGAACTTAATATAAAAAAAACCTGTCTAAACACAGATTTTTTAAAGTATTTGATGAACTATTGCAACTTATATCATCAAATGCATACAATTTAAAGCGTTTTACATATTATAGTTACTATTAAATAAGTAAAGTAAATAGCTTGGTAGCTCTGTCAAATATATCTACATCTATAACTTCAAATTATCATCATCTTGAGTAGATTTCTCATCGATCCAATATTGATTTGTCTTAGTAAATATACGCTACTTGATTTCAGTTATACTATTCTAACAATTCCCAAACGACGATTGTGGTATTATGGATACCCTTTAGAGCTATAAACAGATAGATTGAAAATTTCCCGGCCTGACACATAGATGGCGCTACTAGAATTAAATCCATACGATTTTTATTTGGCCCTAACACTTAAAAGAGGCGTGTATAAATTTGACAGCTGTTAGGTCATTAGTTTGTGAATTATAGCATTTTGAGTGAAGCAACTTTTATTATTGTCAAAAGAATAGACAAAAAGAAATTACGCGTGTTGATAAAATATAGCTTTTTGAAGGAAAAAAGTTGAAGCAAAAACTAGGCTTAATGTCGAGTTTGCGCACACTGCCCCAGAAGAATCAACCATCAAGGATTGGTATGCTAAGTTTAGACATGGGTAAATGAGCACCGAAGACGGTGAACGCAGTGAACACCCAAAAGAGGTTGTTACCGAAGAAAATATTTAAAAAAACAACAAAATGATTTTGAGTGACCGTAAATTGAAATTGAAGACACTCTAGAGATACCAGCTAAAGGTGTACATCATATCATTCATGTATATTTGGGTATGAGAAAGGTCTGTGCAAAGTGGGTGCCGCGCGAGCTCACTTTTGACCAAAAACTACAACGAGTTGATGATTCAGAGCAATGTTTGGAGGTGATCAGGCATAATAAACCCTAGTTTTTGCATCGATATCTGACAATGGATGAAACATGGCTCCATAATTTCACTCCGAAGTCCAATCGACAGCCATCCTAGTGGACTGCATACGATTAACCCGCTCGAAAGCATGGGAAAATGCAACAGTCGGCTGGCAAGGTTATGACGTCTGTATTTTGGGATGCGCATGGAATAATTTTCATTAACAACCTTGGAAAAGGAACGACCATCAACAGCGCTACTAAATAGCGTTATTGGATAGTTTGATGGACGAAATCGTCGAAAAACGGCCGCATATCAAGAAAAGAATGTGCTGCTTCACCAAGACAATGCACCTTGTCACAAGTCAGTGAAAACGATGGCAAAAATCCAGGAATTGGGCTTCGAATTGCTACCTCGTCCACCGTATTCTCCAGATCTGCCCCCAGCCACTATTTCCTGTTTTCAGATCTCAAAAGAATGCTCTCTGGAAAGGAATTTTCGGCGAATGAAGAGGTGATCGCCGAAACTGAGGCTTATTTTGAAGCAAAGGACAAATCGTACTGCTAAAATGGTATCGAAAAGTAGGAGGGTCGCTATAATCAGTGTTTTACTTTTGAACGGAATTATGTTGAATAAAAAAAACTAATTTGGCGAAAAAAATATGTTTTACTTTGGTAGGTCGGAAATTTTTAATTGACTTGTTACCTGCACTTTTTTTTCATAATTTTCTTCCCAGATGTTATACTGACAGTATTTATAATTAATTTTCTATCACATTTCATGGTTAGTTGAACAGAAACCTCTTGCAATAACAGAATTTACGAAGAAAATTAATGTACATTCTTAAAAATTTCTATTTTAGTGGAAAGCCTAGCATTTTCATTTAATTTTTTCTAGTCGGTTAAATGAATATGATGAATCCAGAATAGATTTTTAATATTGAGGTAATATCCTATCCGTTGTTTCACTTCTTACATATCTGAGGTATTTCGTTTCTATTGTTTGTATCTTCATTCAACAATTTTTCAAATTTATTCATTTCCGTCTTCTGGCTTCTGTTATTTTCGATTTCTTAACCAAGATATTTAAATGCATTTACTCAAATATACTCCAGTAGTCTCCAGTAACAATTCTTTTCATTTTGATTTTATTTATATATAATTTATGATCATACACCTCTTTAAGATAATTCTACAGGTATTATGACCCATCAGTCGTTATTATTATATAATATGCAAAAGCTCCTACCGACATATCTATGTTTTTCTATCCTATATGGAATCTTGCTTTGTCTATTTCACATCTCTTTATTATTTTATCTATAACCTTGTCTTGGTCCTGCTTGGGACCTGAAGGCTTTTGATTTTATATTGTCTGCAATGACGGTATTCATATTTATACCATATATGTTTTGAATTATTCTTACAATTTCACACATTATTTGTTCTTATATAGTACATAGTATCTCTTCCTACTCTGTTAATGCCTTTGCTATATCAATAAATGTTCTCAAAATTCAGAAGCTATCGGGTATTTTCTTATTTTGGCTGTATATATATGGCTTATTTTCGCATTAATTCGCTTATATTCCCTAATTCTTTAATTTTTATCTCTCTGAACTCACACTTTCTGTTCTTGTTGATCGGTTGTGATCTGCCTTTCCTCTAGAAAAAGCAGCTCCTGAAAGCAGTCCTTCCTCTCCATATCCCTATCTCTCCATATTTTGTTGATCTTCAGTTATTATGTCTCATTTTAAATCTTTTATGTTTCTATAATTATATGATTAAAATTTTTAAATTAAAAATTTTTAAAAATATTTTTTTGAAGATATTTTAGGTATTCTGATTCTATGCTTTCTTCAAATTGCATCCATGCTTTCTTTTGGCCTTTTCTTTTCTTCTCTTTACTGCTGATCTGACTTTTGCTATAGTTAGTAGCTTTCAGACGATTTTTCATTCAGGTTTTCTCATTTTTTGTTATTTCCATTCTAATTTCCTCGGACCATCATGCTGTTTGTTTTGGTCAGATTCTCAGACTTCTGTTAATAAAACCGATCATATAGAATTTCTTAGTTGTTTATCGTTGGTATTATTTCATATTTTTTCTCTGTACCTGGATTAATAGATTTGCATATTTTCTACTTATTATCTCAATTTGTAACTTATAAGCTCTTATATTTTCTAAGTAGTGATTAGTTATTACTTCTTTTTTCCATAATGAACTAAAATATATAACATTAGGACAAATTATTATATGACAATAACTGTATCAGTATTTATTATATATGTTCTAATAATCCCATGTTAAAAAAAATATGTTTGCGCAAAATATAATCATATAAAAGCGATATCCCGATAAAAATGATGGCAAACATTCGAGCTTGAAACTCAAGTATTGGGGAAAATACGTTTTAGCCTTACGGAAATTGATGTATTGGGAACAGAGTTTCAGGAAACTGCATTACCGATCCGATTTTCGACTATTATTGGCCGTTAATAGACGTACTTCATTCGTGTTATTGATTTGTAACATTTCCTTTTTCTAGACTTACTTTAGTTCTATTCTTATTGACTACATGGACTAATAGTAATGGGGTTTTGTAGCTATCCTGGTTTAGTTTTTAACGCAGTTTCTAAAGCTATTCTTTATATATATAAATATTAATATAGAGTATAATTTATTGATCTTTTATGACCTAAAAATCTGATGTCGCTGTATTAGAAACGCCTAGACACCTCTTAAATTGACTCTAGCTGTTTCCATTCGACTTTTTTTTCCAACATTGTCTGATTCAAAAATTAGTCTTTAGACTGCAACGAAATATATTTAATTTAGATAATTATTACTAATCAGACGCGATAACGTAAACATTTAAACCAATCATATCAATCATTCATGCATAAATACTCTCTACGTTCGATAACGTAAACAATTTTGAGCCGATTTAGTAAAGGAACATGTAGGTCCCATGTATTTTGAGAATTATGAAAATAAGTATATTTGATTTCTAAATGTAAGCTTATATAGTGCAACAAACGACTATATGATTCATATGCTATAAAAGAAAGTATTTAAAAGTAAACAACAATGTAAAAACCATAGACGAAGTTACATTAGGTGCAAGAGTAGCACATTTGCAAAAAATATGGAACATCGAAAGTATTAATCGGAAAAATAAGCCTTTCAAAACCTTATATTTTATAAAGAACCTATAAAACATTTGGAATCTCGGGAAACAGAGAATTATTAAAAAATGAATAGACGCCGAATGGATAGAAGTGTTTTTTTTTTTTTTAAATAACGGGAAAAGCATGTCCGAATTAGTGGTGAAATATTTAAATAAACAACTAAACTGTTAAAGGAACAACTGAAATAAACTAAAAATGTCGTTGCTAATGAAGGCTGGCTACAATAACTATTCGAAGAAAAAATTACGAAAACAATTAGCGAGTTAGACTTAAGAATAGAACAAATCTACACTGCCGATGAAAGTGCTCCATTATAGGAAATATCTATCATTTTACAAATTTTCTCCGGGTAAAAAGCTGACAAAACAACGAATAACGTTTCCAACTACTGTATTAATGTTAATTTAAAAATATAGGCTCATTTAAAAGCTTTAAAATGTCTGTTGATTATGATTATTCAAAAACTGCTTGGATGATAAACAGTATATTCCTGAAACGGTTACAATAAAGAGCAACATCTTTTTTTTGTACCAATGATGCAGATAACCATTTTTATAATTAGAGAACAATAGCGATCGAATTCGGATATCCTTGTTCGTGCATTCTTCGATGATTCTTGGTGTTATTGAAGTTAGAAATGTGGTGATGGAGGCGTATGCCATACTTCAGCTTTAATACCTTTAATTGCGTTGTTTGTTGGTTACAAAATGTTTTCACCGAACTAAAGTTTTTCTACAGCTAATATTGTAAGAACTTAGCTTATATTTAACTTTTGGTATTAGCCGTCCATTTTCTGCAGGGGAGAGGGAAAGCATTACGTACCTGTAACAAAGAAAAACGTAAATAAAACAAATAAATTAGTGGTTAAGTCATATAATTAAGGATTTTATTAGATTTAAAAGTTTACAAGTTTAGTCTCTTAGTTTTACAAGTGAGATTGATTGTTAATATAATAATTGTATATACGAGAAAATTGAGAAATTTTTGACTATACATCTGAAACACAGTCTTCATTACATAACCTGCAATTACTACTGAATTTGGTTTAGAAGAATAAAATAAATTAATAATGCAATAAGTAGTATGTTGTTTTTCTATTTATATTATTAACTTTAATCGTTTTATACGTCTAAAACACGCATCCTCTTACAGTTGACGAAAACGCTTAATTAACCAATAAGGCATCAAAACAGTTATATGGACATACAAACCTGTAATAACTGAAAAGCCTTTTTATAAATGTTTGCGTGACGACTTTTTACGTGTTATTGCAGTCTCATATAGAACATAAAATGAAGAAAATGATAATTCTGAAAACAAATTGATATAGATATATTAAAGCTAGACTGAACTGGCCTTTTAAAAGCCTTAGTTATAAAACGTGCGGGAGAAGTCCCGCTACTATTTTGATTGCCTATAACTTTGCTCAAAGAAAAGAAAAGTAAGTTTGGTTTTCATAAAAGTTTATATGGTCTCTACGTTTTGTTCGTTATAATTGAAAAATTATATTGGCTAAATGGTGACCGCGATTCCCTATGCAATTTTCGGCTCTT
This sequence comes from Rhynchophorus ferrugineus, assembly GCF_030347505.1. Lineage (NCBI taxonomy): Eukaryota > Metazoa > Arthropoda > Insecta > Coleoptera > Curculionidae > Rhynchophorus > Rhynchophorus ferrugineus. The sequence goes on from NW_027472590.1 coordinate 20,711,921, forward strand.
TTTAAGACATTTTTCTTAACATCCTGGAACATCTAATGCTGAATTCTTTCAATTGCGTGACGAATATTATCTTTAAGATGCTGACCTATTTTGGGGCTTATTCACATAAATTTTAGTTTTAAAAAACCCCATAAGAAAAAGTCTGGTGCTATTAAATCCGGAGCTCTGGCTATCCATGCTAAATCGCCACTTTGCGAAATGAGTCTTCGTGGAAAAACGTCATTCAATAATTTAATAGTTGAACAAGCTATGTATGCTCTGGCCCCATCTTGCTGAAACCACAAGTTTTCGAATGCTCTTCTTTTTCAGGCACAAGAAAATTTCGATTCATGTCTTGGTATCATTCAGCAGTAACACCTTGGTTATTTTTAATAAAAAAAGGACCAATGATGTTTCCGGCATGAATACCACACCAAACGGTTGGTTTTAGTGGATGCAATGATGTTTCATGTGCACCAGACAGCATTAGGATTGCATTACTGTACTCAACTTGTTGATCACGATATCTCGGTAGCAATTTTTGGACTAAATGAATTTTGTACGAGAACATTTTTTCCAAATTCTCCTTAAACTGCGTGCAGATATGTGTAACTGGAAACCACGTCTCCGAATTATTATTTCTGGAGGTTCTGTAATACTATCGCGTAACAGAGTCACATTTTCACCGTTACGAGATTAGGACAAACCCTGTCTGCTTTCGTACCGTACTGTCGATAATTCGCATGTAAATGATAAATTGTGGTTTTTGTGAGGCACTGGGTGATTTGGATATTTTTGTGCTAATAATTGAACGATTATTTTCAATAAATATTGTCACTATTTCTGCTCGTTCTTGTGGCGTATATTTATCCATAATAAAATTTGGACGTCTAAACAAAACAACGGTTGAAGCGAAACTGAGCTAAACGTCATATAACCAAGATGGGGCGCAATTAAAATGTTAGTGGGACTTCCGCCCCATGTGTTATAATATTTTATTAAAAAAAATTATTATAAACTTTTCTCTCAGTTTTGTTGAATATCTACAAATAGATTATAAAATTATATATTTAAAAATGTGTTATTTAGTGTGACGTGAATGTGATAACACTATTATCAAGTTCCTATCAAGATACCATCAAAAGTCTTAAAAACAACAGAGGAAGCAATAATCCAAGATATATGCACAGTAACTAAAACAGCTGCTTATGTTTAATATGGAAATTGTAAAGAAAACGAATGACAGAAGGAAGAAATTTTAACACAACTTGTAGCAACAGAACATTAGTTAGGAGAAAGTGGTAAAAGTTCTTTAGGTAAAATAAAGGCATCTTTTTTGTCTTGTTCTACCAGTTCAATGTCAGTCTGTTCAAGTTCAATCTAGTTTTGTCAGTATCAAGTTCTTGAGGTAGTCCATCTAGCTCTTTTGGATTATTATAATTAATATTCGATCAAGATTTGCAAAATTCGTGAAAATCCATGTTGGGAATACTTTAGTGAAAACTATATCCACTCGATATCGTTTCTTTCAACTATATGGCTTAGGGTAATTATATACTTTTAATACGGAACCCCATATTCAGACTGAAAGACCAGAAAAGTTACAAAGACACCTCAACTTATATACCCTAGGTCCGTACTGTATTCAAGATTTGATTGTATAACAGCAGTTTATTGTAGAATAATATTGAATATAAAATTGGATTACCGCCGAAGCAATCATACCATTTTTGAAACTCAAGTATTTATCTATGTTCGCAAACTGAATTATTCTAGAACTGATTGGTAAGTAATCTATATTTTTCTGGCAACTTTGTAGCAATTTATTTCATTTGCAATATCTTAGTCCTCTTAGTAGTGTTATTAACATCCACATTGTGACTTGTTGCGAGTAGTGGTCATTGTTATTTCTGCACATTTAGGGATATAACTAGTAGGTAGTTGAAGCAATATTAGTCTAAGGACATTACCTTGTGCAACACCCGAATAAATGAATTTGAAATCTGCATATACGTAATATTTATTCTGAAATGGTAACTAGAAATATTGGATTTGAGAATTTGGCTGATCTGTCTAGGTAATATGTTTACCAACTTGTATTGGAGGACCTCATGCTCTATTTTAACAAAGACTGGCTGATTCTAGAAATACGGCTGATACAATTTTTTTTATATTAAAAAGCCTTTTCAATTATATCCGCAATACAATGTATCACATCCATTGTGGAATGTCTGTTTCTAAATTCACACTGATGAGACAGAATGATCTACTAGTCTTCAATAATTAGTTTGAGCTGTTTCAATTAATTGATTAATTAACAATACTATATTTTTTGTTCATGAAATAGATATGTATATGTGATAAAACCAATGTTATTAGCAAAATTAAGACTTGTACTGGAATAATGTTCTGTTTCTATTAATTAAAATCCGCTAAAAAATAAAACAATAATAAAGATCCGGTGTAACGGGTGAAAAGATATTTCAATTACTTTAAAACACATTTTCGTTTATTAAAAATCAACGTTTTGTATTCGCAACTCGGGTTATCGCTGATAAACAATTGGACGCTGCTTTTGAATTGTTTCTGCCATTTAGAAAGTACTATTTTAACATTGCAAGGCAATAGTTAATGCTTTGTATAAATTACGATTATATTGGTACTAGGAATTATACAAATGTAATCATCAATTATATTTTATTTATATAGTCTACTCTAAATAATAGTATCGTAAACGAGAGTATTATATTTGTAGTTATAAGAATATATAGAAATAATAGAAACTCCAACAACTTAATATTTAATAGGATCATATCATTGTTGCTAAAATAGGGATAGTGAGCAGTTTCTCTGATACTTCTAGACAAATAATTATATAAAATTATTTTAGTAAAAACTTGCTGAAAAGTATCGTTAGAAATCTTAAAAATATGTAACGCTTTAGTGGAAACATATGATTTAAATGTTGTAAAGATAACTCACGAGAAGGTCCAATAGAACTTCCAGACATAGCATTAAAATAATACAATTCTTAAAAACATATAAAAATATTAAAGATTTGTTAATTCAATATATGTACCTAGCCGAGTCATGAATCTATTCTCTAGTCCATATTTGGAAAAATATCGCATTGAACCATTTTTGGGATAGCGCTAATAAAAATAGTGTAGATACAACAAAAGTTAATGGAAAAAAGTAAAAATTAAGTAATTTTTATTAGTTAAAGTAAAATAGCATTTGATTATGTTTTGTCAATCATAACATTTTTTAATAATTCATTGCATATATATTGTTCTTCAAGCTAAAAATACCAAAGGTTTGATTCCTGGCGCAGAACTGGTGTTTTCCTAGAAGCTCAAGTGTAACTACCAATACAAAATGAACTATAATATGCATTTGAAAATCAATTATTAAAGAACGCAGAGTAACCATCAAATAATAATAACCAGTAATATCAAAAATGATTTGACAATAAAGCATAATAACTATGGAAACAATAACTAAACGTAAGAAGGTAAATATGCTCTCTAGTGAAAGTGAAGAATGTTACCTGGCTATACTATTGTTAACTAGGTAGAATAGGCCTTCAGAAAATAGCATTACATAAAAATGCACTTATAACTCTACCTCATAAAAAAACCTCATTGAAAATAGTTTATAATGTATATATGAGAAATATACGAAACAAAAAAGAAATATATATAAAGAAATATACAATATATGAAACAACTCTAACCTACAAACTCTTGTATCTGTATAATTTACTGTAGTTTTGAATCTTTCAATAATACATTCTTTAGATGTACGTAACGTTAAAATAAACTATATTTGGTAATATTTTTTATTTACATTAAATTGTTATAAATCAAAACCAAAATAAACTAAAAATCAACGTTGGTGCTGCTATATTACGACGTTGTGAGGTGCTAAAGTTTGATGATATGAGCTCAGTGTTTTATTGAATAGATATTACAAGAGTTGTATAATCTCTTGGATTTCAGGAGTATATCGGATGTTACAGTCTTCATAGTTGATTATTTTAAAAACCAATTAATTACATCAAACCGAACATTGAGTAGAAGAGCTCCAAAAATATTAAGTGTATTGATAAATCCAAAAAGTACCGTCAAAGAAAATCGATAAACTATTATGGGCAAAGTTCAATAATTTTATCATTCTAACAACAGGCCATCAAAAAAGAACAAGATCTAACGTTAAGAGATAAGTTAAGAGACTGGGAAGTGTCTTCAGAATAACTGGTGTTTAACTAGATGAATAGTTAAAGTCAAAGTAGAACAAGGTAAAGTGTATTCAACAGCAAAATAAACTGAAGAAGATGTATCACAGGTCAGTTTATTGGGAAAATATAGCAGTTGCTTATTTACCATAATTACAATTACTGGTGTGACTGTATCACAATAGCGAACAAGTAGCAAGAAATATAAGCTTTGACCGAAGAATCTATCGGTAACGCTATTAAGTCTTATTTTGATAGTACTTCTAAGCTGAGCAACGGAGCACATTTATGATTGAGTAAATTATTGGTAAATTCCTGAAAACTTATATTGTACTTTGTATGAACAGGTCAATTGAAAAGTCCCCGATCTGACACATAGATTGCGCTACTAGAATTAAATCCGTATGCTCAAATTTATTAACACCATATTTTTTAGTTAGCCCTAACCTTCAGAAGATTAGAATGATTGAATTATGAATTATAGCACATTGAGTGAAGAAGCTTTTGTTATTGTGAAAAAAATGGATAAAAAGGAACTTCGCGTGTTAATAAAATATTGTTTTTCAAGGGAAAAAATACAGTTGAACCAAAAACTTGGCTTGATGCCGAGTTTCCGGACATTGCCCCAGGGAAATCAATCATCAAGGACCAGTCATCAAGTTTAGACGTGGTGAAATAAGCACCGAGGACGGTGAATGCAATGGATGCCCGAAAGAGGTTGTTACCGACGAAAACATTAAAAGAATCCACAAAATGATTTTGAATTACCGTAAATTGAAAAATAATGAAATAGTAAACGCTCTAAAGATATCAACTGAATGTGTACATCATATCATTGACGAATATTTGGATATGAGAAAGCTCTCTGCAAAGTGGGTGCCGCGCGAGCTTACTTTTGACCAAAAACAACGATGTGTTGATGATTCGAAGCAGTATTTGAAGATGATCAAGCGTAATAAACCCGAGCTTTTGCATCGATATGTGACAATAGACGAAACATGGCTCCATCATTTTCCTCCGAAGTCCAATCGACAGTCATCCGAGTGGACTGCACACGATGAACCAGCTCCAAAGCGTGGGAAAAAGCAACGGTCGGCTGACAAGGTTATGGCGCCTGAATTTTGGGATGCGTATGGAATAATTTTTTTTGACTACCTTGAAAAAAGAAGGACCATCAACAGCGACTATTACATAGCGTTATTGGACCGTCTGAAGGACGAAATAGCCGAAATCAATCGCATTTGATGAAAAAGAAAGCGCTGCTTCACCAAGACAATGCACCGTATCCAAAATCAGTGAAAACCATGGCAAAAATCCACGAATTGGGCTTCTAATTGCTTCCTCATCCATCGCATTTTCCAGATCTGCCCCCCAGCGACTATTTCCTTTTCTCAGATCTCAAAAGAATGCTCGCTGAAAAGAAATTATCGTCGAATGAAGAGGCGATCGCCGAAATTGAGACCTATTTAAGCAAAGGACAAATCGTACTACAAAAATATTATCGAAATATTGGAGGGTCGCTGTAATCGCTTGAAGGGAATTATGTTGAATAAAAAATGTGTTTCACTAGGGTAAACCGGGGTCTTTTCAATTGACTTCTTAAATATTCGTTATCTGTTAAAGCTATATTAAAAAGTTAAAAGGAAGACAAATAAATTTAAATTCATCAATAATGTATTGTTTATTCGCCGACGCGTCTTCTGCTCTTTTTCTATAATTAACTTTTAAGAACAAAAACCCAACACGGAATTTTATTTTTACTGTCAATAAACTTATTACGAACTTTTAAAGTTGTCGAAGCTACATTTCCCCAACGTCGCAGGTCCAGCTCAGCCGATTAAAGATTCATGATGTTTCAGGGTTATTCCTCTTTTCGTGTTGCTTTTTTTCCTCTTAGGCCAAAATATATCAGCCGACTCACTCAACAGCAATGATGACTAATTCTGAAAAACTATTTTATAACAATTTTATAACCGTAATGTTGGAATTATTAAAGAATTAGCAAGTATGGTCAAGTAAAGTTTTATTTTATATTTTTATAGAGAAAATAAATTAATGAATATATGAATTATAATAAAATTACGAAAATAAATTTTATAATTATTTATGAAGCTTGTGAAAATCTGAAATAAACACAAATAGTAGAAATACTTCTTATTTCTTCTTCTTCACTACTTCTCACTACGCTTGATTGTGATTTTTTAATATTTTGAAATGTCACCCTCGGATGCAAAGAATGAATGTTTCATTAAACGGATTATAACTGATAACGAAACGATTAGGCAAACAACAACATGAACACAAAACAACTTCAGAGAAGGTGACAAAGACAGAAAATGTAAAGCTGATGTTGATAAATTTTTGAATATGGCTAGGAGGTAAATAAATAATATCAGCTGAGGGTTACACATCGAATTCGTTGACAAATGAACCAGACAAGGTGAAGGAACAATGCAGGAAATTATAAAACGCATCAACCAGATTAAAGAACCATACGGAATGAAATATGTCTGGGATGTTTGGAAAGTGGCTGAAGTTATTATGATTGGGAAATGTGGAAAACCACCAGATGAACTAAAATCTTATAGATTAATTTTACTGCTATCAGCAGTATTAATATTTGACTGAGTATTTGAAAAGTCCTTTGAAAAGGTCCAAACCATTGCCGAAGTTAAAATGTGGAACTCTTGAACTATTAATAAACCAGGTTGTTTAGAGTTACACAAGAAGAAACTTACTCAACAGTGAATGAAAGAAAATCTAATGTACTATAAGGCAATATTTTGGGTTCAGTTGTGGCTTGAGTTCAGTGAATATTTTGGATTCAGTAGTTACCTACTCTACAAATGTGACATTGTGATTTTTTGATATTAAAACCGTTACTAAGACTATATTTGCCAATGATACTGTTATGGGAAACAATAGCTAAGAGCAACCGGAAACTGAAATACTCAAGAAATAACAAAAATCAATTAACACAGATATGAAGAATAAAAATCAGCAAGAATAAATTAGTGCATATTGAGTTCGCCTATTAGCTTTACTATAATATATTATAGAATTATAATTTAGGATCCAAGAAACATCCACGGCTGTGCAAAAAATAGATGTTTATCTAACAGCTGACACCGATCTAAAACTAAACCGTTTATACATCAATAGACATGAATAATACTATTATCTCATATAGTAACAAGCTATGTGTTTTGGATGAATCCTGATGCAATAAAGTACAAAAAAGTTGCAGCTGTAAACGCAAATACTAAAACCTATATAGATTTATGAAAATTTATTATTGGGATGTTCTGCGAGATGTAATATCAACATAAAAAAATTATTTCAGGATAATCATGAGAAGAATTGTGGATACACCCAGACAGTATAACAATCACTTACACTGAGATTATTGGATTCCAATTGTCCAAAGAAGAAATTAAGAAATTCGCAACAATATATGAAAAAATATTCTACTCCTATGTTAGTTGGATCAAATTGAGCTATAAGGTTAATGTATATAGTCTATTCAGTTTTTATAAATTATTCAAGTTTTTGTATATTCGTCATCAAGATGTTTAATGTATTGCCTGCCGTAATTTGTAAATTCGTTTCAGAATCGGAAAATATTTTTTTCTCATTTTATTCTAGTTAAAAGAAAAACGTGAAACCAAACTAGCCTGTCAAAGTCATTCGGTTGTTAAACGTAAGCAAAATTATTGGTAATACATCATATTATATTGTTTGAAAATGCCGAAAACAATAGATAGTCAAGGTCACAAACTGATTGCGTCTTTAATGAGTTATTTCGAAAGTAACGGGATAAAGGGGGAATCCCTTTTGCCTATAATTTCCGTTGGAGAGGTAACTATTGATTATATTAAGTATTATAAGTTGCTGCTATTTTATTGACAATGTTTTCAGCGTTTTGTTGTTGCACTGAATATTAGTCTGGGTAGTCTGATTAGCATCGCTTGCAAAATAAAGAACAATATGTTGTATTCGACCAAGAAAACCCGTCTACATACGAAGTGGGTGACGAATCTTGACCATCTTGATATTGGCTCTATTCGAGATCAAATATACGAAATATATAAGAACAGTGAGTACACAAACTATTTTATCGATATAAACATAATTCAGTAAAATAATTTCTTTTTTTGACGGAAGTAAGGCATCCCTTCATACACTCTTACGGGGCATAGAATTTAAATTGTGTAACGATAACCCTCGAAGAGGTTTAATGGAACTTCTAGACATTGCCTTAAAAATAATTCAATTTTTAAAGGCCTACAACAAATTCAAAGAAGATAAATTATTTGACTTTGTGTACCTTAATATTTAGAAATAAGCCCGGAAAAAGATATAGAGTAGATCAGATGGCTGAACAATATGGTCACATAGTATTACGATTTCCTTCCTATTACTGTATTAGCCAGATCCAGATCCAGTGGAGTTGATATGGGGGTAGCAAAGACTTATTAAAATAGACATGCTGGTTGAGAAGGATCTTCCATCAAGAATTCTTTGGATATGTGGAAGGAAGCATTGTCAACCCTAACACCTTAGGTTTGGATGAACACGATAAGGCTCAAAGAAGTTGATAAATGATGGAAACGTGAATATGATTTATACAGATTGGAAATGAACAGATGTAATTGACTTGGACAGTGATAGTGACTAAAAGAAACTTTCAGGACATGTGATAATGCTGTGCAATGCTGGAAATTCCTGAAAGTAAGCAATGAGAGTAGAAACAAATATAGGTATAGGTAATGGTAACATAATTAACAGAGTATAACTGTAGAAAATGGTATTGTAGGGTGTGAAAGATTCTTCGGTATAGATATGATTGAAATTGTTCAGAATTAATCATAAGTATTTTAATAGAATGTATGATGAGATGATGAATACTAACTGTTTTGTAGATATGGTAAATGTATAAGGCAGAATTCCGTGATTAACTTTATCAAGAAAAGAAAGAAAAAATACAGTGATATCAAAATGACATGACAAGTAAAGACACCATCGAAGGAAACAAGAACTAAACGTAAAATGGTAACTATGCTCTATAATTAAAATAAAATGTATTACTTTGATATATAATTGTAATTAAGTGAATTAGATCTCCAGGGGATACCAATACCCTCAAGGATGTTGTGGAAAAATATTTTATGTAAATATAATAAAACAACTCTAACCTACAAACTATAATTCCTGTGTTCTTAATTGTAGTTTTAAATCCTTCGATAATATATGCGTTAGATGTATTATAATTTTTACATTTTATTTTATATTTCTACATTCATACATGTTTGCTAAACTAGAATTTTGATATATGTCAAAGTCAAACTAAACTAAAACTCAAAGTTGATGCGGCAACATTGCGACGTTTTGACGTCATAAATTTAGATGATGTATGTACAAAATAACCTTTAATAGACTATAATTAGCATAGTGTAGTGTACTAAAGGGTAAAAACACTGAACAGTGCTACTAACTTTTCTTTTATTAAAGACTAAAGACCTTCCTAATACAAGTTACTGTAGAAACAAATTTTAAGTTAGTCGACAACGACTATTATATATAAAATATTTTTTCGCCGCTTTTATTTGTTTAATACATTATATTATTTTATATTGTTTTTACTTAAATATAATGTTTATTTAACAGCTGATTTACATTTTGGGACACACATATTTGATAGTATGCATATCTAAAACAATTAAAAATTGGAATAAAAATTGAAAAAATTATAATAATTAAATCCGATAAAATAAAAATAACCGGATAATCACGCGCCTGATAAGATCGTGACGATCTATAGGCGCGACAACAAAACGCGGCCTAATAACATCTACACCTTGTAGCACATTATATTCGGGTTAGGAGCAGTGACAAGAACAAGCGAGCATTTAGTTTGCTTTAGCTTCACGTCAAAATCGTCGACAAGGGTTGAACTGACCGGAGCGGGATTAGGCGCCCCAGTTGAATCCCAAATATGCACAAGGCTTTGGAAGATCGCTTCTTTGGCATTAGATACCTTCAGCTTAATACGTGGTTAGTTTATGGTTATTAACTTAGTTAGGAATTTCGCGACGCAATCAATATTCTACTTACATTTATGTTTCGAATTAATCTCTGACGATTCTGATTAGATCAGATTCGGGATCCAATCGGACAGCGATCAACAATCCGATTTATTTAGATAATAAACGAGCTGAGGGAAGTTATTCAGAGATCTTGTATTTTAGAAAACATTTTGTTTAAATTACAGTAGCTTGCAAATATTTTTCAACTGTTTATTTGACGGTAAAAAAGTATTAATTTAGGCCGACAAAAATAAGACAATTTAAGAGATTATTATTATAATGTATTGGCATACTGGTCATAGGAGTACTAGCTTGTTAATAATAACGATACGACATAAATGCTAACATTGTAATCTAATTATATAACATTAGAAGCAACTCATTTGTGCATATCTGCAAGGTAGTTAATAATTAAATTATAGTATATTAAATTCATCATGTTTTATAAGAGATCAGAGGAGATACTCAATAGAGGGTCTTACTAGACCTACAGGGTAAGATGCTTGTAGGATATGGAGGTATTTTAAGGCTGCTTTATGAAAGTCCATCGTTCAATAAATGTAAATTACCAACCGTAGCCGGGAAACTGTCCAGTATTGGCTATAAATGAACCCAAATCGCTGAAAGGCCATAAATTATTGATTAAAACGCGGTAGCATGTTTACTATTTTCGAACTTCTTTGGTGTAAACTATCAGTGTCTGTATACTTATTTGCTGTCTTGATTCTTCGAAATAAAAGAATTGTATTTAATTTTATAAAAGTCAACTTTTATAAATGCATTGTTCTCAGTAAGAATTGTTATTTTTTGTTATATTCAAAACCGTATATTAATTCAGTATATTGAATTCATGACCAAACATTTTTCTAGTATAAAATCAAATACGAAGGGTATATTTTCAGAGTGCTTTTAACACACTTAAATTGTTATTATTCGTGTTTTTCTTAAGATTTTGGCGACATTGTCGACCATACTTTGACGTATACCACTTTCGATACAACACTGGAAAATATATAATTTTCTATTTTTTTGAATGGAACCTGTATATCTATTACAAGTATTACAACCCCTTGAAAGACATTTTTCGTTATATATGTTGCAACAGATTAAATTTAGAAAGTTCAAATGGCTTGCAACAAATATCTTCGCGTTCTATAATAACAATTATAACACAAGTTTATATAAATATTGGAATATGTAAGTGTTACGATTTTCGTAATGTGACTGGACTATTCAATACGGCTGAATATTACGAAATATTGAAAATGTAATTTTTATTTGTGTCTTTTCCATTAAATCTTTGTGCAAGTTGAATAAAGTGTCTAGCCTAATTCGCTTTTGTTTACGCTACCCTACTTTCCTATGTCTTTTTTCCTTATACACATTACTATTCTAATCCTCTTCCATAAGAGTAGCGTTTTTTCTGTCTGCTATTCTTAACTTTCGATTTATTTTCTTCATTTTTTCATTTAATTTTACTGCCTTTTTGGCTTTATTTGTCGCTAATCCACTATCTATATATAATCTTCCTTATTCTATATATAATAAGTTCATTGAAAAGTCTACGCCTGACACATAGATGGCGCTACTATAATGAAATCCATATGTTTATTAGTTAGCCCTAACCCTCAAAAGATGCGCGTATAAATTTTGTTATATGTTATAGTAAAAAATGGATAAAAAAATTTCGCGTGTTAATAAAATATTGCCTTTTGAAGGGAAAAACTACGGTTGAAGCAAGGCTTGATGCCAAGTTTCCGGACAAATTTTCAGGAAAATCCCATCCCAAATTCCCAAGAAAATCAACCATCAAAGATTGATATGTTTAGACCAAAGTTTAGACGTGCTGAAATGAGCACCGAGGACGGTGAACGCAAGTGGAGCCCCAAAAGAGGTTCTTACAGAGGAAATCATTAAAAAAATCCATAAAATGATTTTAAATATCCGTAAATTGAAACTGAATGAAATATAAGACACTCTAAAGATATCAACTGAATGTGTATATCGTATCATTCATTATTTCAATATTTGGGTATTAGAAAGCTTTATGTAAAGTGGGTGTCGCGCGAGCTCACTTTTGACCAAAAGGAAGGACGAGTTGATGATTCGGAGTAGTGGCTGAAGATGATCAAGCGTAATAAACCCGAGTTTCTGCGTCAATATGTGACAATGGATGAAAGAAGGCTCCATTATTTCACTCCGAAGTCCAATCGACAGTCATCCGAGTGAACTGCACACGATGAACCCGCTACAAAGCGTGCGTTATAGCGTATGTATTTTGGGATGCGCCTGAAATAATTTTCATTGACTACCTTGAAAAAGGAAGGATCATGAACAGCGACTATTACGTAGCGTTATTGGACCGTTTCAAGGATAAAATCGCCGAAAAACGGTCGCATGTGAAGAAAAAGAAAGTGCTGCTTCACTAAGGCAATACACCGTGTTAAAAATACATGAATTGGGCTTCGAATTGCTTCCTCATCCACCGTATTCTCCAGATCTGGCCCCGGCGACTCTTTCCTGTTCTCGGATCTCAAAAGAATGCTGGCTGGGAAGAAATTTTCGTCGAACGAAGAGATCGACGAAACTGAGGCCTATTTTGATGCAAAGGACGATTCGTATTACAAAAATAGTTTAGAAAATTTGGTGGGTTGCTATAATCAGTGTGTCACCCTTGAAGGGAATTATGTTGAATAAAAAAACTGATTTTGCCAAAAAAATATGTGTTTAACTCTGGTAAGCCGGGGGCTTTTCAATTGTCCTGTTATTACTTAGACTACAATTATACTTAGCTATATTTATAGCACAATATTACTTAATTTCGATTCATATACTTATTAAATTATTTATTCTATTTTTGCAGACTCAAATTTTATATTATATATTATATATTATATATTTAACTTCTGGCCCTCCCATATTCATTACATTCGTTTTTCTTTTATTTATTATCATTCTATTCTCTCTTAAGATTTTGTCTATCTGCATCATCTGAAGATGTTTAGGTTTGTAAGTATTATAAGTTTATTATATTATAAGTTTTTATTATCACATCATCTGTAAAACCCACTACCATATTTCTATTTTGTTCATGTTCATGTTCCTGTATGTTTCTTATTCTAATATCACTTATCTGTCAATATATTTTTCGAATCAAATCAATAAAAGCTTGATATCATTTTATTATGTTTTTTTTTATGCTAAAATTTTTCTATTATTTGTCTTATGCTAAATATGCAGTCTCGTATAAGTTTTACTTTTTGCATTATATTCTGTGTATCTGTCAGTGGTTTCATTGCCGAGTATAAGAAAGTAATTCCTTTATAATTATTCCAATCTTTTACCTCCTTTTTTCTTTTATGCTTCTGGGATTGTTCTTTTTTCTAGACTCCTTACCATTCTAAATGCTCCCTAATAATTCAGTTAAAAAAAATCAGCATTTGAACTGTTAAAGCTTATTGGCCAAATTGGGATCTTTTCTGCTTTATCTTCTTTATTCACATCTTTTATTTTGCAACTTATTATGAAGCAATATATAAGGTAAATGTTTTTTTAATTTTATTATTCTATGGTTTTTAGTGAATAAGTTACAGTAGATCCTAGAGAAAACACAATTTTTGCTTTTTTGCTGCAAATTTCTTCATTTACACTGTAATTACTAATTAATTTTATATGGACCCTTTTGGTGGATACATTTCTACTGGATTTCTGATAAAATCATAATTTCGTTATTGTAGATCAATTCTGATAATAAAAGTGGAACTCATGATGAACAACTTATTTTAAATATCAGTGCGGGCTTTCTAACAGTTCGTTAATTTTTTTCGCCTTTCATTGTCTGTAATTATTCGTTTAATAATAACCTAACATTGTTTCGTTTCAGTAGTGATTTACAAATGGAAACTTGACCGATATATGGCGATAAGTAATAGTTGCGATAAATAAGCGATAAATATAATATATATAATAATATATATAACGCCAAAATATTCGTGTTTACCAAATGGTTAATTGACCACAATAAATGCCACAAATATTCTTCATTCTATTCTCAATATTCTCAAATATTCAAATATTCATCTTTCTTACGAGCATCCAAGGTCTATACGGTTCTGGATCTTTATCTTGTTTACTCTGTCGGAGATATTTAAGGCGTTGAAACTTTAATGCATTCCATCAGAATCTTGGTGCCGGCACTCTCTCTATCTCGAGTGTTTTATCACCTGGTGTCATACCTTATTAAACCTAACATACCTATGAACATTACAAAAGCTCTAAATACTCAAATACATTAGAGGCTTTTTCCTGCACAATTTATTCATCATCATCAATCAATAGCCGACATTGAGTGTCATATTTCTCAACCAATACGCTGCTCATAATGCTCTAAGACCTGGAACAGTTTTCAACAAACCAACAAGTGAATTAATATGTGAAGAGTTCATTCACCTTCCATTCGCCACACCTGACCAAATAGTTCTTAAAAATATCAAAAACATCTTAAAAGAATGACATCAGACTGCAACAATGTCTATATCTGGGAGCCATACAGAAGGATTGGTAAGATAAGCGTTTCAAAGTGGCGGGTTATAGTCTCTATTTGACACAGGTACTACCTTAGAGAACCAAAAGCTCCTATAGATGTGCTTCAGCTGTATATATCATTTTCTTTTCCTATATTGTTAGTTCCAACTATTTGAACTCTTGCTTTAACTCTTACTGGATTACATTGAGAGTTACAATAACAGACGATGAGTCAGATGTCATGGCTCTGCAGTGTGAACTATCCAATAAAGAATACAATGCTATGCTCAACAAGAGGTCAAAGAACTAGTAGCATTATACGGAACGCTAGGTCTGTAATTAGAAATTTTTGCATAATTATATCTACTACTATATTGAAAAGCACTGCAGCGACGATATCACATTTTACATTGGTTTGGGTTCATGAAAAAACCTGAAATGGTTTTAACAAGTCATTTCGTACTCACTCATCGTTAATGAAACCATCGTAGTGTGCCTAAAGGAGTCTCAGCTTCCATATCTGCCCAAAAATGAGGGCTGGTGTATACAGTCGAAAGCAATTTAGCTCATTCAATAAAAATGACAATCATACGATTCTAACTTCAAAAATGTTCTCCCATCAAACCCACTTGTTCTTTTCGCGAGCCCTCTGAAGTCACATTTGTTTAATATTAATAAAGACCTTGCAGATAATCGATAGAAGACTCGACATGATAGTTTTTACAACCTTAGCTACAAACTTTTTCAGAATAGGAAACCACATATTAGGAAAACCCGAAAATAATTTCTGCACGACTTTATGCTATATAACATATTAATAAGGTGAGCGATTTTATCACCCTGAAATAAAAGTACGACACTACTGTTATTCTAAGGTCATTTAATAACATATTTTATGATTATATGAAATATAGTCCAATTCTTAAACTCGAATAAGGTTTACTATGCGCTTTCATGGGTTTATGTAAACATACAGGTAATGGCAAATGGATCATGCAAGCAAATAGTGTACTTCAAAAGGCCATAGAAATATAAAGGCTAGAATATGCGGTTAAATATCTCTAACAATAATAACGGAACTAGTTACATTTCTATATGTCGTGGATGAATATCTACCTTGAATTATGATTATGTTTAAACTTTAATATCCATATCTTATTTTAAGATATTATTACGTAAACTCTAAAATTTCTCAGCGTATTTCATTTATTAGATGATATACTTTAGTGAGTTTTAATTAACTTTAGTACATACATATATTACCGTAAACGTGATTTAATTAGTTTTACTTTCTATGAAGCTTTTGTGAAAAAAAAACAACAAAGTGGAATAATATGTTTATGACATAAATACTGATCTTAAATCTTTTGTTAAAAAAACTTTGAAACTTTTGTTCCTGTTATAAGTATTCTGGGATTTCACTAAAACAGTACGTGGCTAACTTTTTAAATAAAAGTGTTGTCAAAATGAACTTTATTACATATGATTTAAAATGGTATGAGAAAATCAGGATACAATATATATTTTTATTGAATGGGTATTTCTTTAAAGAAATAAAAAACCATATGAATGTCCCTTACATTTCTATAATTTTAAAGAAGACCTTTCCGATAAATGATCGGATACTTATATCACGATAGATTTTACAATGTTTATTATCACCTTTTTTAGTATACGAAACCATATATTAGGAAAAATCGAAATTACTTTCTCCACGAGTTTATATAATATAATATATTAAAAAATATGAATGATTTTACCTATCTGAAGTCAAGGTACGGAACTACTGTTATTCTAGGGGTATTTAATATTTCATGATTATGTGAAAGATAGTTCAATTCTTAAACTCGAATAATGGTTACTATGTGCTTTCAGAGGTTTTGTGAAAGTACAGGTAGTGGAAAAAGGATCATGTAAGCAAATAGTGTACTTTAGAGGTTTATAAAAGCGTTAAATGTTAGAAAAGGCTTTCGTTTATGTGAATATGCTGGTTAATATCTCTAACAATACTTAATGAACTAGTTGCATTTCTGTATATCGTCGATAAATATGTACCTTGAATTATTATTATGTTTAAACTTTAATATCCATATCGTCTTTTAACATATTATTACGTAAACTATAAAATTACTGGGCATATTTTACGTCTTAGATGATATCGTTTAGTTTTAATTAATTTTAGTACGTATATTTATTACCGGAAATGCGATTTATTTAACTAAGCTTTCTATGAAGTTATCGTGAAAAAAAAACAACATTGTTCGTGGAATAGTATGTTTATAATATAAATATTGATCTTAAATCTGTTTTAAAAAAACTTTGAAACTCTTGTTCCTGTTATATTTTTTGAAAGTTTCTTTAAAAACATTTTTTTTATTTATAGAATGTGTTACGTTTTGGTCTTATCTAATTTTTTTAAACTATGAGTGAAAGTAATTTTTAAATTACTAAAAAGTACAAATACGTATAACTATAATTTACGTCAGTCGGTCTTTATAAAAATGTAGGGATTAAACGTTTCTCCTGCAACAAGTGATTAAAAAAAATACAACACTCTTCAAGCTGAGTTTTAAAGTAAATTGTACTAGTTTCATAAAATATTTACGTGTCTGACTATTTAACATAAAAGTGTCAAAACTTTAATACATATGATAAAACGATACGAAAAAAATCAGGGTATAATATGTGTCTTTATCGAATGAGTGTTTTTTTGAATAAATGGAAAACTCTTACTAATGCCCCACACATTTGTGTAATCTTAATGAAGACCTTTCCGGTAATTGATCTGATACTTATACCACGATAGTTTTAATAGAGTTTATTATCACCATTTTCAATATAGGAAACCATATATTAGCAAAAATCGAAATAAACTTCTGCACGATCTTATGTAATATAACATATTAAAAAAATTACTTGATGATTTTACCTATCTAAAACAAGTTACGGAACTACTGTTATTCTAAAGGTATATAATATTTTATAATTATGTGAAATAGAGTCCAATTTTTAAACTCGAATAAGGTTTACTATGCGCTTTCAGGTTTTGTAAATATACAGGTAATAGCAAATAGATCATGTAAGCAAATAGTGTACCTCAAAAGGCCATAGAAGCGTTAAATGATCGAAAACTTTTGTTTAAGTCAGTATACTGGTTAATACCTCTAGCAATAATAAATGAACTAGTTACATCTCTATACATCGTGGATGAATATCTGCCATATATACTTTTAACATATTATTAGGTAAACTGTAAAATTAGTCAACGTAGTTTACCTTTTAGATGATATCCTTTACTTAGTTTTAATTAGTTTTAATACATTCATTTATAAATGTAAACGTGATTTAATTAGTTTTAGTTTCTGTAAAGTTTTTGTGAGAAGAAAGCATTGGGCGTGGAATAATATGTTTATGATATAAATATTGATCTTAAATCTTTTGTTAAATACATTTGAAATTTTGTTCTTGTTTAATGTTTTAAAAGTTCCTTTAAACATATTTTTTTTGCAATTATGTATTCTGTTATGTTATTGAACTTGTCTAATTTATTTTAGAAATATGTAACGAAGCAGTTTATAATTATTAAAAAATATGATTGTATATATTTATAATTTACGTTACGCTAGTCGGTCGTTATAAAATAGTGAGGGTTAAAGGTCGAACCTGCAACAATTTATTTTAAAAGGATAAAAACTGTTCAAGATGAGTTTTTAACTAAAGTTTTGGGATTTCGTTAAATATTTCCTTGCTTGAATTCTTGAAATAAAAGTATTGTCAAAATGAAATTTATTACATATGATTTAAAACGATAGAAGTAAAAATCAGTATGTAATATGTGTTTTTACTAAGATGAATGATAGGAAACTCTTACTAAGATGTCCCCCTAGATTGAATTAATATCGTCCCCGGGATTTTTAACATTTTGAAGCTTGAACAGCAAGACAACTTAAATAACTTCAATTGTAATAAAATATTTAATATTGACGAAACTGTTCTTTTCAATAAAGAGTAAAAAAGTAAAGTCTGAAAGTTTCTAAAAATTAAAGTCATAAGAGATGGTGCTAAAAAGCAACTAATGCATTAGTAGCTATTGTCACTTGTATATCAGCTACTAGTCAGTTTATTCCTCCATCGATAATGTTTAGAAGAAAAAAATAAACTAAAAACTACTCAATAGAGCACCTTCGGCAACATTGGTGGCGCCAGCCTGAACAGGTTACAAATTGAAATGAAATCGTGTCCATAGTAAGGAAGCCAATCCAAGGAAGAGCCGTTGTGCTGGTATTATATGATCGTTAGGGCCATTTTGTATCTAAATCAGCCTTTTGATGTATCATTAATATTTCCTTTAAAACCATACTACGTCCAAGATATTGGGAATGGTCGATAAATCATGAGTTGCTTCTTTTTGTTCTGGCCTAAAACCAGGCGGTGGAATGCATGACGCATACCTGGTCGCGGAGAATTGCCCTGGAGTGACAAGTTGGACCGGGTTATGTGGGACTGCCTCTGGACTCATCAATACATTAAACCCAAACCGCCTCACAGTTGACCCCTGTGGATCGCTACTGCTACTGCATTAAATTTGGGGATATGGCACTCGCTGATCGGGCGTTATTGGACACGAGGGCCCGGCGATTCTATTGATTCGCGAACGTGAGTTAACACACAACTGGATAATGTTGTATGGGGCCAAAAGTTACGACTATAGCGATGGATGAGGCCCTTTCAGTCTGGAAAAGGGGGGAGCTTAGCGGTGACGCGGTGCTAAGCTCCCAGCATGTCGACCAGCAAACTCGCAAACAAGCGCGTTTTCAGAAGAACTTGAGCTGAGTTGTGGTTTGTGGAATGATTGAGATATGAAGTGCTTGATTTCTGAAGTGTCAGTTTCCCTATGAATTTAATTATTTCTAACAAACCATGGAGCGTTTAATATTCTTCTGAGGAGCTTATTTTGGAAAACTCAAAGCCGTTTGATCTGATTGGGTGTAACAAATTTGAAGTAGACTAGGTCCGTACTTCCCGTAGAGGAGTACGGGCCGAATTAACATCTTGTAAAATAAGCATTTGATGGAGATGGGAAGTTTATTAGGAGGGCAGATCAGAGAAGATAGTAGGTTTGCAAGCCCGAACCTTTTTGGATTGCTTTCAGGATTTGGGAATGCCAACCGAACCGCCGGTCGAAGTGAAGACCTAGGTACGTGACGTTATCCAGCCATGGAATTATTGCGGTGTCAGTCTTAAGTTGCGAGACGCGCAGTGCGTAACGTTTCTTATGGAAAATGATTGCCTGGGTTTTCAGGTTGATTTGAACCACTTGACTGCGTGATCGAGCTGCTTCTGTAAACGTTCATAAATTGTAACTTCGAACCTGGCGGCCGTGAAGAAAGCAGTGTCGTCAGCGTAAAACGCGATGTTAATGTGCTCTTTTCTCGGCAGATCTGAAATAAAGAGGTTAAATAAGGCTCGGGCCAGCGGGGAACCTTGAGGTAAGCCAGCATCGATTTGTTTACGACTGGAAAATGATTCCCTAATCTTGACCTGGAAAGATCTGTCCGAGAGATAGCACTTGATGAGAGCGGTTAGGTCTTCTGGGAGTCTTAACCGCACGCACTTTGCGATCAATCCGTCATGCCAAACTTTGTCGAAGGCTTTGGCTAGGTCCAGAAAAACTGCTCCAAGCTTTTTACGTTGGTCAAGAGCGTGATGGATGTGTGCGGCCAAACGGGTAGCCTGATGGATGGATGAGTGGTGAGCACGAAAGCCGAATTGTTCATCAGGAAAGATGTTGGTTTCCTTTGTGAAAGAGTTGAGAGCGTAGAGTATTGCCCTCTCGGCAAGCTTTGAAATGGCGCTGAGAAGGCTGATAGGCCTGTAATCAGATTGAGATGATTTTGCTCCTTGCTTGGGTATAACCGCTATATGTGCGTGTTTCCAAGACGCCGGGAAATGTTACAGCCTCATGATGGAGTTTCATGTTTGCCAGTTCAGCGAGCTGCTTATGCGGGAGCTTTTTTAACTGGGTAATCGATATTCCGTCGAAAACTGGAGATTTTTTTGTTTGAAGTTTGCCGATCATAGTCTCTAGAGAGTTTGGACACACGAAATGGTTGAGAAGAAAGGCTGAGGTTACTGGTCTTTTGAGGGAGTTGGATTCGTTGATGACAATGATGACAGTAACGTAGCCTTAGTGTTCTCTGCGAGTGGGATGTATTTCATTTGAGCTTCGTAGGTCTCTGCATGGAGCTCGACATTTTCTTGGTCTGCGACTGCGAAATTTCCTGTAACCGCTGACTTCATAGGGGATGACGTTGTGCGCCTTCCCCGCGAGGCACTTTGAGACACGCCAGAAAGAAGGGGAGCCATCCAGTCTTAGGTCCGCGAGAAATGAGTACCATTTTATTGCTCGCCAAGTCGAGACGGCCGCCCTTTTCCCTTTGCATTCTCTGTTCGCCTCCCTTTTGCCTGCAACATTAAGGGTGAATCGAGCTAATCTGCATAAACCGTTTTTGATGCGAATTTCACGTTTAAGAGAAGCGGGAAGGTTGTTTTTCCACGGCTGGGGTTGTGATGAAATTTTGACTGTGACAGATTCGTGAGCAGACTGAATATCACGAGTTAGCTTGATTACGGCTTCATCGAGCTGTTCTGGTGTGTTAATTTTCGGAATAGGATTCATGGAATTTCAGAGATTGATAGTTTTTCCAGTAAGTTTTTTCCTGAATCTTGTTTGTGGGACTTGAGTGGTGGCACAGTCTCCAAAGTTGAGAAGGACCGGACAATGATCAGAGTCTAGTTCGTCAAGGATTCGAACTTCGGAAGGGCGATTTATGTCTTGAAGAATAAAGAAATGGGTGGGTTCATCTGGTAGGGCAAGACCGTAGCCCATATCTACGCTTAGAGCTACGATGGCACTACCTGCGGGATTCACTCTGGAATACCCCCAGGTGGGCGAATGATCGGTATTCGGTATAGTTGAATGAGGAAGATTTCCTGTACAGGGATGTAATCACGAAGGGGTGTTCTTGGATATCGATTTTAATGGAGGTTATTTCGAAGTTGTTTACTGATAACGAGTGTAGGGGCTCGTGTTTGACTTCTTTTCTGACGAGAATGGCGGTTCGGCCGCCATCATGAGTTGTATTCACTACCAAAACTAAAATATTTCTACTTAATGAAAACAGTTTCGTTGATTCAACACATGCTCCTTCTTCAAACGATGCAAACAACAGAGCGCCTTTGCTAAATATCGTCTCATCACTTTGGGACTCCAAAGACAGAGCAAAACCAACTACATCTACTCCGTTACTATCCAAGAAATCCAAGATGGGGATGAATCATCTATAGAAGCAGTAAACATGTAGCCTATTCCAATTATTGAACGGACTTTTGCATAAATTATAAATTATGATTAATGAAAAGAGACGTAATGAGAGAGATGAAAGAGTGACAAAAAAGGGACAGAAGTGTAAAAAAAACATCAGCAGAAAGAAACAAAAATATGGCTAAACGACAAGAGAAACACTCTTAAAAGTCGAAAGTAAACGAAGAAAATAGCGAAAATAATAAATGAATGTGGATTGAAGAAGATCTAGGACATAATGTACAACGCATACAAAGAAATGTTCAAGGAATCTACAAGTTACAAAAAATAATAACTTAGTCCAAACTAATGATTGACAAAAAACTGATTAGATTATTACAATATGATTATTAAGTACAAATTTTATATATTCATTATGAATGCAATTTAAGTGCGCGTTATAATTATTCTGATCTGAATATAGTTCCCGGGACGGTATAAATTAATTAATTAATATCAATAAATTATTTAATTAAGTTTTAGAGAAGGAATATACAAAAATTAACTTTATTTTTGTTATATAATTATATAATAACAAAACATATTTTTATTATTATTTTACGATTACATTCCAACTCAGGCAAATATCAATTTTATATACTTTTGAAATGACAACAGACTAAACATTATTAAATTTCGTTTAACAAAATATATCCTTCGGCTTTTTTGTATATCAAGTTACCGGCTTTGTTGGATACTGGATAAAATTTGATTACATACATTTAAAAATAGAATTTACTAATTTAATGTTATGTATGTATTAACTGCAGTTTAGGACTTTCAATAATATATGAGTTAGCTGTACTAATGCATTATTCATTAATCAATCGTTACCAGCGTCTTAATAATTTATTATGAGGATTAAGGAGGATTAGGGAGTTAAATGTGTGTAATTTTGGTACCTTGGTCGATTTCTGAACTTTTTATATAATGCAATATTTAATTAGGTTAACCTCTATGGTGAACAGGTTGAACTAGATAGCAAAACAAAAGGGAATCGTGAACATATATTTTATAGATTAACAATAAGCAATTCAGTATATGACCTGAACAGTGATTTTGAAGTGGAAGTGAGGGTGAATATATGAAAGTTTCTTGATGTGGGCTTATATAGTTAATATAGGATAATAGTGAAAAAATTTGTTATATGTACGATTTCCGAGCGTGGATATATATGTAACTGTCTAGAATATATAACAGGTCAATTGAAAAGTCCCCAGCCTGACATATAGATCGTGCTACTAGAATTAAATCCATATGTTTTAATAAATATGACAGCTGTCGGATCATTAGTTTGTGAATTATAGCATTTTGAGTGAAGCAACTTTTTGTTATAGTAAAAAAATGAATAAAAAGATTTTCGCCTGTTGATAACATATTGCTCTTTTAAAGGGAAAAAAAACAGTTGAAGCGAAAACTTATCTTGGTGGCGAGTTTCCGGACACTGCCCCAGAAAAATCAACCATCAAGGATTGGTATGCTAAGTTTAGACGTGGTGAAATGAGCATCGAAGACGGTGAACGCAGTGGACGCCCAAAAAGAGGTTGTTACCGATGAAAACATTAAAAAAATCCACAAAATGATTTTGAATGATTGTAAATTGAAATTGAATGAAACAGGAGACACCCTAAAAATATCAACTGAACGTGTACATCATATCATTCACGAATATTTGGGTACGAGAAAGCTCTCTGCAAAGTGGGTGCTGCGCGAGCACACTTTTGACCAAAAACAACAACGAGTTGATAATTCAGAGCAGTGTTTTAAGATGATCAATCGTAACAAACCCCAGCTTTTGCGTGGTTATGTGACAGACATCCGAGTGAACTGCACACCGATGCAAACTGATGAACCCGCTTCAGAGCGTGGGAAAACGCAACAGTCGGCTGGCAAGGTTATGGTATCTGTATTTTGAGATGCGCATGGAATAATTTTCATTGACTACCTTAAAATAGGAAGGACCATCAACAGCGACTATTACATAGCGCAATTGGACCTTTTGAATTGGACGAAATCGCCGAAAAACGGCCGCATTTGAAGAAAAAGAAAGTTCAACTTCACCAAGACAATGCTCCGTGTTACAAACGATGGCAAAAATCTATGAATTGGGTTTCGAGTTAATTCCTCATCCACCGTATTCTCCAGATTCGGCCTCCAGCGACTATTTCCTGTTCTCGGATCTCAAAAGCATGCTCGCTACGAAGTAATTTTCGTCGAATGAATGAAACTGAGGCCTATTTTGAAGGAAAGGTCAAATCGTACTACAAAAATGGTATCCAAAAAGCTGGAGGGTCGCAAAATTATGTTGAACAAAAAAAAGTAATTTTGTCAAAAAAAAAAAAAAATGTGTTTTAGGTAAGCCGGGGACTTTTCAATTTATTTGTTATGGGCATTTGGTTGGAATGTACTAGGGGAGATTGAGTACTAATTATTTCGCTAATATGGTAAATGCATGAGGGAGAATGCAGTGATTATCTGGTAAGAAATACATAGAAGCAGCAATTGAAGAAACTGTGGAGAAATATTTTTACATCAAAATAACTTCACAAGAAAGAAACGTGAGGTTGAAGTACAGAAAGTAATGAAACAATGTCTAAACATAAAAAGGTAAAGATACTCTTCTTATAAGTCATTCGATAATGTTTGCTTTATTATAATAGTATATTTGATATCATTAATTTTATTTCATTATTTTATTTAGATTATAATTTTGTTATATATTAAAGCCAATGCTGAAACGTTGTGACGTCATAAGTGTTGATCACGTTAGTTCGGGGTTATTTGGAAAGGATTATAGAATACTTCCAAGGCTGTACGTACCTGTATCATAATTTGAATATTATTATTTGGGTTGTTGCTAATGGGATTATCTGTAATCACTATAGAGTTACTGCATTATTGTTTAACGAAAATATAGGGTTAGTTAAGCATATTTAGTAGAGAAAGCACGGAACGCAGAAAACTTTTGAGGGATTAAACGATCGAGTAGAGCCAGCCGAACAAAAATGTTAACGATTGTGAAAGCCAGACTCGGAAAAGCTTTTGTGTCGGCAAATAACAGACCTCGACAAAAACGCAATCAAACGTCACAATTACGTCTAATTTTAGGTCTATCTTGACGTCCTTTATCCCGCTAATGCCCGGATTATACCTCTGCATGGAAATTACACCTTACGCGGGGCGCCCATTCAAAAACGACGATTCGGTTAAGTTAGTAAATACAATTCCTTCGTTAACATTTAAGCGGCGGGGGAGGGAGATCCGCGGTTTCATTACGATTATTCTTTCGGTATTCGAAGCGACCGACGCCAGTTTCAAAAAGTTATGAACTCCAACAGAAGGCGGCGAGGCCGATTCTCGGTCGACGCTGTGATGGTTTTCTGGGCCCGATCCGGATGATATTTGCCTTCGGAAACTTTATATTAGTTATAGAACTTACGAGATCTGATGAGAAAAATTAGATGCGTTCTCTTTCTGTCTTATGTTAGTCGTAGACGTTTTAAAAAAACACCTGTATATGATACTGATAGATAGATATAGAGCTCATTAAATTTTTCCATCTTCGATTATTCTATATCATATACGATAAACAAAAGCTTTTATATAAAATATATATTATATATAAAAGCTATATAAAAATAAATAAATATGAGAATAAAATATATAAATAAAATTTAGATGTTACTCAAATTACAGTTCATACAAAATAATAGTAAACTAAGTTTGCTAATTTAATATTTATGATCACTCTGATTGTAAATATCAAGACTAATAAATAGCAACAATCACAAACAGGTTGCGTCTTTAATCTCTAATAGGGCCCTTCTTTCCAATAAAACACGTTAGAGAAGTAAGTATTGATACTGATAAATATTAACACACTGGGTTTTTTTTTGGAAATAATTTTAGTGTGTTCAGATAACAAAATCAAGGAAGGATTATTATAACAACTTGTATATTTAGGTGAGACATGGATATTTCAGAATAATACATTGGGTCACTCATGGCAAAATGATAATAGATATAGTGTAGAGACAACAAAAATTGATGGAAAAAGGTAAACACAGGAATAACTATCGATTAGGTTTTGTTAGTCATAACACTTATTAATAATTCGTTACAGACATATAGTCTTTCATGCTGAAAACAGGAATAGTTTAGTTTCTGGTGCAGAATAAGTATTTTCCGCTAAGTTCAAGGATGACTATTAGGAGAAAAGAACCATAACTTGTTTTTGCTGTGATTTGAAAATCAACCCTTAAATAACTTTGAGGAACCATTAGTTATTGTTACGAACAATGTACCATATCGCGGTACACTGGTGAACAAGATACCAACAAGTGCATCATCAAAGGCTGCAATTAAGGAATGCCATATTCTATATAAAAGAAGTTCTGAAGAAACTATGTTAAATAATGAACTATACCAAATTGTTAGTCGGTAAATATAAATGAAATATTTAATTGCACTTTATGTAATTTACTTTTTTAGAAATAAGCTTGAGAGAAGATATTATAGAGTATTATGTCTTGCTCCCTACCACTGCATATTTAATCCAATTGAGTTGATAAGAATTATTACAATAGACATTCAGATCTAGGAGGATATTCAAACCAGATCTGTCTGGATTTATGGAAAGGGGCATTGTCGAAAAGAACACCTTTGATTTGGATGAGCTCTATCAGACAAATCGAAGAAGAAATTGACAAATTGTAGAATCGTGAGCAAGTTTTTGATATGTTGGAAATAAACTGTTTAGTTATTCACTTGATTAGTGATTCTGAATGTGATTGAATAAAACTTTATGAATCTTGGTTTATGATTCAATGCTACCAATTACCAAGACAGGGCGATGAAAGAAGAAATAACTAATGGTCAGTATACAAATAATATATTTAGCTATAGGAAATTGTATTATGGTGCGTGAAAGCTCTATGAGTATATTTCATTGTTAATATAGAAATATAGTAATATCAAAATGAATTTACAAGGAAACATTGCATTGAAAGAAACAAGAACTAAGCGTAAAAGGTAAATATGCTCTCTGATGAAAGTAAAATACTTATAAATTTATTAGGCCGTCGGAGTATACCACTAAATAAAAAATCGCACCTAGAATTCTACCTATACTAATGTAGAAAAAGTTTAATGTAAATATAATAAAACAACTCTAACGTATAAGGTATTGTCGCTATATAAACAATTGTAGTTTTAAGTTCTTCGATAATATATGCATTAGATGTACTATAATGTTAAAATAAATTATAGTAGATAACATTATTCATTAATTATTTTTTAGACTAGAATTTTGTTATATGTCAAAGTCAAAATGTACTAAAACTCATAGTTGGTGCGGCAACATTGCGACGTCTTGGCAGATCACGTGGGTTCACTGCTGTTTTGAATTGACTATATATAAACGGGTTGTTTCAATAAAAAAATATATAAATACATTAAAATCCTAATATTTGTGTCGTGCTTCTTTTCTCAACAAACGAGTAATCATTTTTCTTAAGACTTATTTTTCTAGATTCTTAATGGCACATCGATAATTTTATATCATAATAATTAATAGTGTTAAATGATACGACGATCAATTTTGATGATATTAAAAATGGTATTTGTAGATCATTGTACTATTGACATTAATTGGATTTTGTTGATATCGAGCGACATTAAAAGCTATATAAAAAACAAGGATAATGATGGAGCAGTATAAAAAAACATGAAAAAAAATATGGGAAAACACATAAATAATATCCATAATTGATGTAACACCAGTTTTCGTTGTCGGCCGTCTCCTACAACCTTTAATAATTGCTTTCCTGACTGGAATCCATTAGAAAGACCAAACCTAATCGTTTAATAGGCTATTCATTACGGTTGGCTCGGGAAAGTTGATCGATCAGCCGTCATTATGTAAAAATTAGAATAATATTGTGACCGCGACACTTTCTAAGACAAGCGAAATTGCCACCGGCCAGAAACCACCACTTCCTTTATAAAAATAATGAAAATATCAGAGAGTTTTTGCGCTAACGATTGAAATTTTACAGCATTTCTTGAACCACATCATTTTATTTGAACTTAATTAATCAATATTAAAATATATATAATTTATCTAATTAATAGTTTTGTTTACTTCAGCGAATCAATAAATTTGATGGCATTACTGATCAGTTTACGCAGTTTTTAACTATCGACTGAAAATAGTCGAAACAGTTGATAGTTGTAAAACAGTCGATAGTCAAAAAACTAGGTGCACTAATGCATGATGCGACTGTTTTGTTCCGTTCGCGATGTCAGACGAAGATGTACGAATGCTTTCCCGTATAAATTGTGAGAGAGGAAAGAATGGAGGTAATTGCTTGGATCAGTTAATTTTAAATATCCTTATATTTTCCAATGGTAGTATAAGGGAGAAGGATGTGTATATATTTCTTCACGTACTAATTTTAAAATACAAAAGGAAACAAAAATTACTGAATTATTTTATCATGCAATTAATAATTTCATTTTAGAGGAAGTAGAATTACTTATATATTTGAATATTCTGCGAATATGTAAAAAAGTATGTGAATTTTTCTGTGGAATGGAATAATACCCTACGAATGTTTTATAGTATTTTAATAAGTTAATTGCTATTTTTAAATAATATACTATAACAAATAGAGACAATACAATATATATTTAACAAAATCTAAAAACGAAAGATGTACAATAATCATAAATACTAAATAAAAATTAAGCATATACCTAATCATAGAAAAAAGCAACTAATCCATGACATAATTAAGAACGATCGCGAACTAACTATTAGAGCTTTTCTAAATGAAGGAAATGCTTTATTTACTATTGAACAGAAATATTTTTTAACAAAAATCGAGGGAGTAATCGAAATATTACCTATTATAGTCACAAAAACAGTCAAAAGTTTCGACTATTTACCATTCACAATTTTAATCATTTTATCTTATTGCATTAACAGTTTAGAAAAATATCGTTTCAAAATATTGCTATATTAATATGCAATATACTGTTATTTGCAAGCAAACTACCAAAAAAATCATAAAACTATATATATATTACATATAAATCTATTTAAGCATAAATTCGATACATGTTTGTCAAGGTCACGGCTAGGATGACAGAGCCAGAACGTTAAACATCAATAAAATTGAACTAGTAGAAGCAAAAATAGTAACTAAAACCGACTGAAATAGGCGATAGTAAATAGTAATAAAATCAGTCGGACTAAAAATAGCGACTGAAAACACTCGATAGAAACAGCTACTAGTAATAAGTAGTAAAATCAGTAGAATGAAAAATAGCGACTGAAACAGTAGGTAGTAAAAAGTAGCAATTACTAAACAGTCGATAGTAAATTTCAGTCGAAAGTTCCCTACGCTACTATTTACTGTTTAAGTGGACAATCTAATCGCGACCTTGTATATAATATGCTTATTATATGGTTTTATATAAATATATGATTTTATGTTTTGTTTTTAATATTACTATAGATAAAAATGTGCATCAATATAGTAGCGTTTAAGAATCTTTTTTTTGAAATATTATTTATTATTATAATAGGATAATTAGAAAACCATTTTGATTGATAAATAGTTTAATAATTTTGACTGCATTTATGTTATCTTAACAACTACTAGGACTTTTTTAGTGACTTGTTCCGTTCTCTAAGTCTCTCGATGTTCGTTGAAGCCTTTTGATACTTCCTTCTTTGAAGTTTCAACGAATACTAATCTCAAGATATTCCTAATTAAGCATAAATAAAATTATGAATTTGTTTAAATAAGGTGCGGTTGTTAAATAGTTGATACAGTTTGTTTGAGAACATATGATACAATTAATATTTAGAAGTAATTAAGCCATACGTCTTTACACTCTAATTATACATAATGTTATAATATAAGATATATTATAATATTCTAATATTATAACTTTATAATATAAAAAATAAAAATAATTTTCTTAATTAATTAATTAATCTTTTGAACTTTTGAACAGAATATAATCCAGCAACTATCTTTTTCCCTTTCTTCCCAATTTCGAGAAGGAATACGTACATCTCCGTCTTACTTATGCCACGGTTGAACAAAAAAGCATTCGTAAAACGCACATTAGAACGAAACATAAATAAACCAATTCTTGCTGTCCAAATATTTAAACACCATGACAAATATTTGGGATTATTATTCCATTCCCATTTTCGCACTGTCACTTGCCAATTTAGAATTGTTTGGAATGAACTGATCTATTTGGCATAGATAATCAAACAATTAGCTCCATTCTTTCCTGTATCAATTCAATACGAGAAGGAATTGGTACATCTCCATCTCTGATTACGAATATAGAAACAGTCGAACCGAGCATTTGATTGAAGTAGTAATTACTGTATTCAGTCGACTAGTTTTTTGACTATCGAATATATCGACTGTTTTGCGACTGTTGGCTCTTTCTACTTTTTTCAGTCGATAATTCCCAATGTTAAGATAGTGAACAATATACAAGGTACTATAGTGGTGATTATAATACCATTAAATATTTGGTTAGTTAGACTGGTTTGGTCTAGTTTACAATCAAAACAGGGACTTATACCCTTCTCTGTAAGGCTTGGTAATGTATAGAATTTGTAATATAATATATACTTTTCCAGATTCTCATGCACACGGTCGAATTACTAAATATAAATTTTTACATACATTTTGGACTGTAACGAATTCGCCTGATAATGTTATATATTCAATATTATCCCAGTTAATAACTCACTTTGTTCCTATACATGACCATTTATACTGTTTATCATCAAAATATTTATAAGTAAATCACCATAATTAGGATATTTTCTCATTAGAGTAACAAACTTCTATGTTCTCGTATTCTTCTAGTATAAATACTTGTAATAAATATCTACTACATATCCTCTTTCTATTGAAACTTCTTAATGTTGTCAGTAACCATATTAAAGTACTCTTTATATACATTAAATTTA
Organism: Rhynchophorus ferrugineus; assembly: GCF_030347505.1. Lineage (NCBI taxonomy): Eukaryota > Metazoa > Arthropoda > Insecta > Coleoptera > Curculionidae > Rhynchophorus > Rhynchophorus ferrugineus. Next base: position 20,743,120 of record NW_027472590.1, read on the forward strand.
TTCATCTTGATATGCCAATATAATTTCGTAATATTTTGTGAAATATTCGTCCAACTAGTTATAAATTAAACAAATTCATCAAATAATCAATCTTAGTCTCATAACATATTTTCCTTGGAATACCAACTGAAATAATGACAATTTGAAAAATTCATATGTAAAATTTCAGTAACAAACATTACACGTCTTTGCTCAAATAACGAGCATTCAGTCGCGGCCTCGGCTCTTATATGTCCAAGAGAAAACGTCTTGTGACCTCTGCCAACAATAAACGCAAGGAACGTAAAGTCATATAGCAAATATGATTCATCACAATATGACTAAAATATCATTATTTTAGGATCATTAATGGAACTGAAAATTGAAAATGTTAACTCAAAATAAAATCATACTTTTATCAATACATACCGATGATGTTGCTTTAGCCTATGAGTATACTTTACTTCTTTATTAAATAACTTAAAATAACAAAAACATAAGCGTTTAACTGAATTAATGAAAACATTTCAATTTTGAAGAAAGTGCGATATCTTTAGTTATGGCTATTCACATATTATTGACTATATATGTTAATATATATGCTATTTAAAATAGTTAAGAAAATAGTGTATTATATAGTGAAACGTGATAGAAGGTTAAATGAACCAAAATAAATTGGTCCTTTTAGACCTTCTTCTTTGGACAAAAGCGTGTCAATTTTGGAAAACAAAAATATTGTGAACAAAAATCGACAGATTTGGAGTATTGGTATCCGACATTTTATGGTTGGAAAGGAAAACGTGGTTTGTATTCGTCATGGACTCGAAACAATCAAAAACAACAAATATGGTTATTGTAAGTCGTAAAAAAGGCATCGTAATTAAAGCATTCATCAACTGAAGAATAAAAGTGTGGGTCATTTAACTTATAGAGAGCTGTTTAATTAAAAAGTTTCTTAGGATCGGATAGAATTAGTTCATGGAAAATTATTTGGAGCTTCACTAGCTAATGAAGCTGGCTAACTAAAGAATGTGGAAGAGAAACCCTTGGAGCTAGTTGATTACTTGATTTTTTCAGTATTTTAAAAACATTTTGAATAAAAATTGATAATTTAGGTATTTCGAGGGGACCGGATAATGATAATTTTGGATAAATTTAAGCAAACCCCAAATGAATTATTGAATCAGGTAGATATCTCTAAGATGACGGAGCAGCAACAGAAGAGAGAATATTTTGAATCTCCGTATATTGAAACCCTTGATTTATATAAACATACAATGTGTGTAAACAGAGCTAGGACACATTCAAGTGATAAAAATGCTACGTTACATTAAAAATAACAAAAAACATTTTGAAGTAACCATCTGAAAGTCCTCTTTCAAGGTCTAAGCTATCAATTACTGTACTTCCTGTATTTAACGGAGATTCTGGGGATTGGTATTGAAAAATGCCTTCATATCATTGGTAAATTCAAATGAAACTTTTAGCCATTAACAACGTATTGTTTAAAAAATTCAATAGAACAAAACTAAAGAGGTTCTTGTGTCAATGGAGTTATTGGCAGTCAATTATAAAGACATGTGGCACAAGTTGTGTGCGACTAGTAAACGTACCTAATCATGTTAAGTTTAAAAGGAAACAATAATGGTACAAAACTTCAAGATAGTTTTAATGTTTCAGATAAAATTAATTCAGAGTTTTTGGACAGTGGTGTGTAGATTCTGATCAGGAATCAAAATTTTTCTATAATATTACCTTGAAAGATTGTTAACATATGTACAGAGAAGAAAAAGTGCAGTCTTGGCTTCAATTTTTAGAGATGAAATTGATGACAGGTTTAGATTTCACACAGTGGCGCGTTTAATTTGGTGGATTGAAAGAGAACAATTTGGTTATAAAATGCATTGATCTGTATTTCACAAAAAAAAAAAACATGAAAATGGAAAGTATTACTTAAGTAAATTAAGAAATGTGTTAAAGAAACAAACAGCATTTACAGATATAAAATAAGGCATCTAGCATTATATGTTGAATTGAACTTAAGGAATAAAGTCCACAAACAGCTAAAAACATTGTTTAATATTTGGTGACCCGAAGTCATAGGTTAAACGCCCCAAAATTTGTAAAGTAAGTAAGAAAAAGTAAGCTAAAATGTGACTAAAACATGACCATAGAATTAGAAAATAATAAACATAACTAGATGTAGATTATCGTAAAACGCAAAACGAACCAAATATATATTACATCCTGTTTAATTCACCATAATTTGAAATATGACTTTCTAAATTTTTATTAATATTTCTAAATATTTTCTAAAACGAAAACTAAAAGAACAACCAACGAGATCTAATTAACATTAAGGGGACAAACACCAACGGAAGCTCGATGCTAAAACTACACGGTACGGCTGATTGTCGTGATAAAGGACTGGGCGATGTCGGGTCTTTGAAAAATGACATTAAAATTACCCCTAATAAGAAGCAAATTGTTTCGAGGGTTATTTTTAAACTCGATGATAAATTTATATTGCTCATTTTTAATAAAGATTTCTCGTTGTTTTGGTTACGATAATTTGAAAATCGTTGATGACTACAAGGCAAAATATATTGGCTTACATTGCTTTAGTTTTTAACGAATACGATTAATGAGATTTTATACATAAATTGACATGAAATAGAGTTTTATTCTCAATATATGCATATATGTTTAGAGGTGCTTTTATTAGTTTAGACAAGAGCTCGACAAAATACATGATTTGCTTTATTTAATATACATGTTACATAAAATATTTTTAACAAAAAAATTGAACCGGCTTCAAAAAATAAATAAATAATTCACTAAAAATTATAAAATAATCAAACTTTGTTTTTTAAGAATAAAAAAAGCGTTTTAAAATAAAGTTTATACGTAATAATCGTTTTAATAACTAAATAAAAAAAGAAAAACCTTATTTAACCTATCTACTGCACCCATTTACCTATCTAGCCACTACACAGATCACCACACTTCCCGTCCGATCCTGACTTACCTCCAATAGAACCACCTCGGAAGTGCACTCTTTCGAATAAAAAAAATAATTTTGAAAATCGTTCCATAATTGACGGAGAAATCGGCGAACATACAGTAAAGAGATATGCAGTCGAACATAGAAGCTCCTCCCTTTTTGAAGTTAAAAATACTATATTGCAAGTATTTAATATACGAAATACAAAATATATTTAAGTCATGTTTTCGAAATATAAAATACAAAATATACTATTTTCACTAATTTAATTTAAAATTATAAATACCGATTATAAAATACAACCATAAGTTAGGTTATTTAAATAAGAACTAATGCAGCTCAGTTCATTAATCAGTAAGAAGAAGCTTTTCCTTCGCTAGAGAACACACACTTTCATGAATAAAAGCTGCTAAAATAGAAATCGTTTCTACAGGTACTGACAAGATTCGGGCGCTAATAAACTTAGTTAGTGCACAGAAGTTTCATGAAAATAAACGTTTAAGAATGAAAATGACAACTGATAAGATAAGTTACAATTTGACGCACAGTGCAGGCTGAGTTACTAATTTTAAAGAGTGTATGTCACTTTTTTACGGGTTGCTATTTTGTTTAAGAAAGCTACGAAGCACTATTTTCTGCAGAATGCATCTATAAGTAAGATCGCTAAATGAATTTATTTCCAAATGTACTTTCAAGCCATAAGTATTTGAAATATTAACTACAAAATAACTGGGCATCAGGTATTTAGTTTTAAAATTAGTTGCAAATACCAAGTATGTATTTGCATTTCAATTACGTATTTTAATAAGAAGTACTTTAAATACTGCCCGACCTTGATTTAGATAGATTTAGCTGTATTTTGCATTTGATGTACCTATTTAAAATTCGTAATACTAGGTGTTAGCATGTACTCTGACCTTCTTCCATTTTGAAAAGCGATTTTTTTTAATCTTCAACTATATTTTCCCATCTTTCTGACCATCAACGCAATGTCGATACTATGCGGAAAGAACGATGATAATTTAGCAAAATCATCGATCTATCTTTGAATTTCTTCAGTATTCAGCTCAGTTCATTATTCGGTAAAAAGAAGAATTTCCTACGCTAGAGAACACACACTTTCATGAATAAAACCTGGTAAAATAGACATCGTTTCTACAGGTACTGATAAGATTCGCGCTAATAAACTTAATTAGTGCACAGAAGTTTCATGAAAATAAACGTTTAAGAACGAAAATGACAACTGATAAGATAAGTTACAATTTGACGTACAGTACAGGCTGTGTTACTAATTTTAAAGAGTTTATGTCACTCTTTTACGGGTTGCTATTTTGTTTAAGAAAGCTACGAAGCACTATTTTCTGCAGAATGCATCTATAAGTAAGATGGCTAAATGAATTTATTTTCAAATGTACTTTCAGGCCATAAGTATTGAAATATTAACTACAAAATAACTGGGCATCAGGTATTTAGTTTTAAAATTAGTTGCAAATACCAAGTATGTATTTGCATTTCAATTACGTATTTTAATAAGAAGTACTTTAAATACTGCCCAACCTTGATTTAGATAGATTTAGCTGTATTTTGCATTAGATGTACCTATTTAGAATTCGTAATACTAGGTGCTAGCATGTACTCTGACTTTCTTTAGGTTTGAAAAGCGATTCTTTGGGAAAAATCTTCAACAACATATTCCCATCTTTCTGACCATCAATGCAATGTCGATACTATGTGGAAAGAACGATGATAATTTGGCAAAAACATCGATCTATCTTTGAATTTCTTCAGTATTCAGCTCAGTTCGTTAATCAGTAAAAAAAAGAATTTCCTACGCTAGAGAACACACACTTTCATGAATAAAACCTGCTAACATAGATATTGTTCCTACAGGTACTGATAAGATTCGCGCTAATAAACTTAATTAGTACACAGAAGTTTCATAAAAATAAACCTTTAAGAATGAAAACGACAACTGATAAGATAAGTTACAATTTGCCGTACAGTACAGACTGTACAGAAACTGTACAGATAGAATAATTAATTGTAGAGATCTGTAAAATTTCTATACATATATTATTTGTAACAGGTGGGGCAAAAAGTCGCTACTATTTTGATTACGCGCCATCTTGATTATGTGACGTTTAGCTCAGTTTCGCTTTAACCTTTGTATTATGTAGATGTCCAAATTTTATTGTGTATGTCCTACTCCACAAGAATGAGCAGAAATAGTACCAATATTTAGTAAAAATAATCGTTCCTTTATTGCCACTCGGCTGAAATTTCGTAAAAAATATTGTAATCGTCCACTGCCTCAGAAAACCCCAATTTATCGTTCACATGCAAATTTTCGACAATACGGTACGACAGCACATCGCCTTGTCCTGGAAGCCAACGAACGTCTCGTAGCGCTTAAAATGTCGCTCTGGTGCGCAATAGTGTTGCACAGTCTCCAGAAACATTAATTCAGAGACGTGTTTCCCAGTTACGCATTTATATATGCCGTTAAAGGCGAATTTTGAAAGCTGATTTGAAAATGTTAACGTACAAAATTCAATTAGTCCAAAAATTGCTACCGAGAGATCCTGATCAACGAGTTGAGTCCAGTAATGCAATCCTAAGTCTGCCTGGTGAAATTGAAGATTTTTCGTCTAAATTGATAATGAGCGATGAAGCTCATTTTCTTCTCAATGGCCACGTTAGTAACTAGGTTTTGAGGAACACAGAATCCTTAATTAAATCATGAAACATCATTGGATTCGCTAAAAACAACTGCATGTTGTTGTACTCATGCTGGAAACATTATTGCTCAGTATTTTTTTGAAAATGACCAAGATGTTGCTGTTACTGTTACTGCTGAACGGTACCAAGATATGATTCAAAATTTTCTTCGGCCTGAAATAGAAAAGCAAGGACTAGAGGACTTGTGGTTTCACCAAAATGGGGCAACAGCACACACTGCTCGCTCAACAATTCAGTTATTAAATGACGTTTTTCTTGGCCAGCCAGATCTCCGAAGTTAATAGTACCAGACTATTTCTTATAGGATGGAAAACAAAATGTTTATGTGGAAAAGCCCCAAACGATTCAACATCCTAAGGACAATATTCGTCGCGAAATTCAAGAAATTTAGCCTCAGATGTTGCAGGATGTCATGAAAAATGCCTTAAAAGCAGCCGAAAGTTGTATAGCGAATCACGGTCACCATTTAGCCGATATAATTTTTCAATCATAACAAAAAAAAACGTAAAGACTGAATAAACTTTTCATGAAAACCAAACTTACTAATCTTTTATTTGAGCAAAGTTATAGATAACCAAAATAGTAGCGAGACCCCCACGTTGTATAATCATCAATTGGATCCCGTAACGGAATCAGTGTTAGCTAATCCAGACATACGTAAGTCATTTCCATCCAAATCATAATATTTTTCACCACTACGTATTCATTTAAATAAACATACTCGTCTTTCTTCATTAATTTACGCAGAGAAGAGTGAAAACAAATTGTATTTTTGTGTAACATTGTTTTCTCTGCTTAACACAACTCAACATAATGTTAATAATAAAAACAAATAATACAATATACAATATAATACAATATAACATATTCGAGCAACAGTGACAATAACCGGTCCTTATTAAAAAAAAACTCTTCTTACTTCTTATTAATACTTTGGACAGTTAACCGGCATTGGCACGAAACAACACGAGATTCCTCGGTCACAATCCGAAACCACCTGAAGGTAAACCAACGCCTTCTCGCTCTTCCCTCTAACTTTTCGCCTTTGTTTTATTCCGTTGAAAAACAAAAATAATTATTTTAACTAGTTTTTCCTCCGGGGGTTTTCCCGGGCCGAAAGTTTTCGTCGAAACTCGAAAGTTTCGTTCGTGTCGTTCGAGACGTGAAACACGAAATATAGCGAGATTTCAGTTCGCTCGAATTTTTTACGTTTCGAAGAAGGGAAAAAGTCGACCGCCAATCAGCTGAGTGTATTGTTCTTCTCTCATGGTTTAGAATTACTTTGGTTGTTATAATGTTCACCAGTTAATATGAATTTTATTTTATTTGACAGGTCAATTGAGAGTTCCCCGGAATGACACATAGATGACGTTACTAGAATTAAATCCATATGTTTCTTAGTAAGCCTCAAATGATGCGTGTATAAATTTGATAGCTGTCGGATCATTAGTTTGTGAACTAAAGCATTTTGAGTGAAGCAACATTTGTTATTGTGAAAAAAAAAGTGGATAAAAAGGAATATCGCGTGTTGATAAAATATTTATTTTTAAAGGAAAAAAATACAGTTGAAGCAAAAACTTGATTTGATGACGAGTTTCCGCATACTGTCCCAGAAATGAGCACCGAAGACAATGGACACAGTGAGGAACCAAAAAGAGGTTGTTACCGACGAAAACATTTAAAAAATCCACAAAATGATTTTGAGTGACTATAAATTGTAATTGAATAATATAGCAGGCACGTTAAAAATATCGAATGAACGTGTAAACGTCTTTGGGTATGAGAAAGCTCAGTGTAAAGAGGTAGCCGCGCGAGTTCACTTTTGACTAAACACAACGACGAGTTGATGATTCGGAGCAATGTTTGAAGATGATCAAGCGTAATAAACCCGAGTTTTTACGTCGATATGTGACAACGGATGAAACATGGCTCCATCATTTCCCTCCGAAGTCCAATCGAAAGTCATCCGAGTGGACTGCACAGGATGAACCCGCTCCAAAGCGCGGGAAAACGAAACACTCGGTTGGCAAGGTTATTGTTGGGGCGTTTTACCCGCGATTTCGGTTCACCAAATATTAAGCTATGTTTTGAACTGCTTATGGACTTTATTTACTTATTTTACTTTCTAAATACTACACTTGTTATCTTAGATGCTAATATTCTTGTTATGTCTTTTAATGCTTACTGTTTTTCCGCTTATATACAAACTCAACCTAACTTTTTACAACTGTCAAACACTAGAACAAATCACATTGAGGACATCGGAACTATCTTACCCATTGAAGAAAGAACTATTGCCCATCGATGTGTAAATCATATATAATTAAATGCGTCTTTACATATAAAGACGCAACAGTTATAGCGTCTGTATTTTGGGATGCGCATGAAATAATTTTCATTGACTACTTTGACAAAGGACGGACCGTCAACAGCGACTATCACATAGCATTATTGGATCGTTTGAAGGACGAATTCGCCGAAAAACGGCCGCATTTGAAGAAAAAGAAAGTGCTGCTTCACCAAGACAATGCACCGTGTCACAAGTCTGTAAAAACGATGGCAAAATTCCATGAATTTGGCTTCGAATTCGCTCCTCATCCACCGTATTCTCGAGATCTGCCCCCCAGAGACTATTCCCTGTTCTCATATCGTAAAAGAATGCTCGATGGGAAGAAATGTTCGTCGAATGAAGAAGTTATCGCCAAAACTGAGGCCTATATTGAAGCAAAGGGCAAGTGAGAACAGGAAATAGTCGCTGGAGGCCAAATCTGGAGAATAGGATGGATGAAGAAGATATTCGAAGCCCAAATCATGGATTTTTGGCATCTTTTCACTGACTTGTGACACGGTGCATTGTCGTGGTGAAGCAGCACATTCTTTTTCTTCAAATGCGGCCATTTTTCGGCGATTTCGTTTTTCAAACAGTCCAATAACGCTAGGTAGTAGTCGCTGCAGATGGTCTCTCAAAGTCAAGGAAAGGAAGCTTTCTCAAGGTAGTCAATGAAAATTGTTCCGTGCGCATCCCAAAATACTGACGCCATAACCTTGCCAGATGACTGTTGCGTTTTCCCAGCCTTTGAAGCGGGTTCATTGTGTGCAGTCCACCTGGATGACTGTCGATTGGACTTCGGAGTGAAATAATGGATGTTTCATCCATTGTCACACATTTCAATTCACGGTCAGGCAAAATTATTTTGAGGATTTTTTAAATGTTTTCGTCGGTAACAACCTCTTTTGGGCGTCCAATGCGTTCACCGTCTTCGGTGCTTATTTCATCACTTCTAAACTTAGCATACCAATACTGGATTGTTGATTTTCCTGGGGCGGTGTCCGGAAACTTGGCATCAAGCCAAGTTTTTTGCTTCAACTCTATATTTTTCCTTCAAAAAGCAATATTTTATCAACGAGAAATTCCTTTTTATCCATTTTTTTCAAAATCACAAAAGTTGCTTCATTCAAAATGCTATTATTCACAAACTAATGATCTGACAGCTGTTTATACGCGCACATTTTGAGGGTTAGGTATATCTAAAAACATATGGATTTAATTCTAGTATATTCTAGTAATTCTAGTATAGTCTCTTTATATACATTAAATTTATTCATCTTGATATGCCAATATAATTTCGTAATATTTTGTGAAATATTCGTCCAACTAGTTATAAATTAAACAAATTCATCAAATAATCAATCTTAGTCTCATAACATATTTTCCTTGGAATACCAACTGAAATAATGACAATTTGAAAAATTCATATGTAAAATTTCAGTAACAAACATTACACGTCTTTGCTCAAATAACGAGCATTCAGTCGCGGCCTCGGCTCTTATATGTCCAAGAGAAAACGTCTTGTGACCTCTGCCAACAATAAACGCAAGGAACGTAAAGTCATATAGCAAATATGATTCATCACAATATGACTAAAATATCATTATTTTAGGATCATTAATGGAACTGAAAATTGAAAATGTTAACTCAAAATAAAATCATACTTTTATCAATACATACCGATGATGTTGCTTTAGCCTATGAGTATACTTTACTTCTTTATTAAATAACTTAAAATAACAAAAACATAAGCGTTTAACTGAATTAATGAAAACATTTCAATTTTGAAGAAAGTGCGATATCTTTAGTTATGGCTATTCACATATTATTGACTATATATGTTAATATATATGCTATTTAAAATAGTTAAGAAAATAGTGTATTATATAGTGAAACGTGATAGAAGGTTAAATGAACCAAAATAAATTGGTCCTTTTAGACCTTCTTCTTTGGACAAAAGCGTGTCAATTTTGGAAAACAAAAATATTGTGAACAAAAATCGACAGATTTGGAGTATTGGTATCCGACATTTTATGGTTGGAAAGGAAAACGTGGTTTGTATTCGTCATGGACTCGAAACAATCAAAAACAACAAATATGGTTATTGTAAGTCGTAAAAAAGGCATCGTAATTAAAGCCTTCATCTATTGAAGAATTAAAAAGTGTGGGTCAGTTAACTTATAGAGAGCTGTTTAATTAAAAAGTTTCTTAGGATCGGATAGAATTAGTTCATGGAAAATTATTTGGAGCTTCACTAGCTAATGAAGCTGGCTAACTAAAGAATGTGGAAGAGAAACCCTTGGAGCTAGTTGATTACTTGATTTTTTCAGTATTTTAAAAACATTTTGGAATAAAAATTGATAATTTAGGTATTTCGAGGGGACCGGATAATGATAATTTTGGATAAATTTAAGCAAACCCCAAATGAATTATTGAATCAGGTAGATATCTCTAAGATGACGGAGCAGCAACAGAAGAGAGAATATTTTGAATCTCCGTATATTGAAACCCTTGATTTATATAAACATACAATGTGTGTAAACAGAGCTAGGACACATTCAAGTGATAAAAATGCTACGTTACATTAAAAAAACAAAAAACATTTTGAAGTAACCATCTGAAAGTCCTCTTTCAAGGTCTAAGCTATCAATTACTGTACTTCCTGTATTTAACGGAGATTCTGGGGATTGGTATTGAAAAATGCCTTCATATCATTGGTAAATTCAAATGAAACTTTTAGCCATTAACAACGTATTGTTTAAAAAATTCAATAGAACAAAACTAAAGAGGTTCTTGTGTCAATGGAGTTATTGGCAGTCAATTATAAAGACATGTGGCACAAGTTGTGTGCGACTAGTAAACGTACCTAATCATGTTAAGTTTAAAGGAAACAATAATGGTACAAAACTTCAAGATAGTTTTAATGTTTCAGATAAAATTAATTCAGAGTTTTTGGACAGTGGTGTGTAGATTCTGATCAGGAATCAAAATTTTTCTATAATATTACCTTGAAAGATTGTTAACATATGTACAGAGAAGAAAAAGTGCAGTCTTGGCTTCAATTTTTAGAGATGAAATTGATGACAGGTTTAGATTTCACACAGTGGCGCGTTTAATTTGGTGGATTGAAAGAGAACAATTTGGTTATAAAATGCATTGATCTGTATTTCACAAAAAAAAAAAACATGAAAATGGAAAGTATTACTTAAGTAAATTAAGAAATGTGTTAAAGAAACAAACAGCATTTACAGATATAAAATAAGGCATCTAGCATTATATGTTGAATTGAACTTAAGGAATAAAGTCCACAAACAGCTAAAAACATTGTTTAATATTTGGTGACCCGAAGTCATAGGTTAAACGCCCCAAAATTTGTAAAGTAAGTAAGAAAAAGTAAGCTAAAATGTGACTAAAACATGACCATAGAATTAGAAAATAATAAACATAACTAGATGTAGATTATCGTAAAACGCAAAACGAACCAAATATATATTACATCCTGTTTAATTCACCATAATTTGAAATATGACTTTCTAAATTTTTATTAATATTTCTAAATATTTTCTAAAACGAAAACTAAAAGAACAACCAACGAGATCTAATTAACATTAAGGGGACAAACACCAACGGAAGCTCGATGCTAAAACTACACGGTACGGCTGATTGTCGTGATAAAGGACTGGGCGATGTCGGGTCTTTGAAAAATGACATTAAAATTACCCCTAATAAGAAGCAAATTGTTTCGAGGGTTATTTTTAAACTCGATGATAAATTTATATTGCTCATTTTTAATAAAGATTTCTCGTTGTTTTGGTTACGATAATTTGAAAATCGTTGATGACTACAAGGCAAAATATATTGGCTTACATTGCTTTAGTTTTTAACGAATACGATTAATGAGATTTTATACATAAATTGACATGAAATAGAGTTTTATTCTCAATATATGCATATATGTTTAGAGGTGCTTTTATTAGTTTAGACAAGAGCTCGACAAAATACATGATTTGCTTTATTTAATATACATGTTACATAAAATATTTTTAACAAAAAAATTGAACCGGCTTCAAAAAATAAATAAATAATTCACTAAAAATTATAAAATAATCAAACTTTGTTTTTTAAGAATAAAAAAAGCGTTTTAAAATAAAGTTTATACGTAATAATCGTTTTAATAACTAAATAAAAAAAGAAAAACCTTATTTAACCTATCTACTGCACCCATTTACCTATCTAGCCACTACACAGATCACCACACTTCCCGTCCGATCCTGACTTACCTCCAATAGAACCACCTCGGAAGTGCACTCTTTCGAATAAAAAAAATAATTTTGAAAATCGTTCCATAATTGACGGAGAAATCGGCGAACATACAGTAAAGAGATATGCAGTCGAACATAGAAGCTCCTCCCTTTTTGAAGTTAAAAATACTATATTGCAAGTATTTAATATACGAAATACAAAATATATTTAAGTCATGTTTTCGAAATATAAAATACAAAATATACTATTTTCACTAATTTAATTTAAAATTATAAATACCGATTATAAAATACAACCATAAGTTAGGTTATTTAAATAAGAACTAATGCAGCTCAGTTCATTAATCAGTAAGAAGAAGCTTTTCCTTCGCTAGAGAACACACACTTTCATGAATAAAAGCTGCTAAAATAGAAATCGTTTCTACAGGTACTGACAAGATTCGGGCGCTAATAAACTTAGTTAGTGCACAGAAGTTTCATGAAAATAAACGTTTAAGAATGAAAATGACAACTGATAAGATAAGTTACAATTTGACGCACAGTGCAGGCTGAGTTACTAATTTTAAAGAGTGTATGTCACTTTTTTACGGGTTGCTATTTTGTTTAAGAAAGCTACGAAGCACTATTTTCTGCAGAATGCATCTATAAGTAAGATCGCTAAATGAATTTATTTCCAAATGTACTTTCAAGCCATAAGTATTTGAAATATTAACTACAAAATAACTGGGCATCAGGTATTTAGTTTTAAAATTAGTTGCAAATACCAAGTATGTATTTGCATTTCAATTACGTATTTTAATAAGAAGTACTTTAAATACTGCCCGACCTTGATTTAGATAGATTTAGCTGTATTTTGCATTTGATGTACCTATTTAAAATTCGTAATACTAGGTGTTAGCATGTACTCTGACCTTCTTCCATTTTGAAAAGCGATTTTTTTTTAAATCTTCAACTATATTTTCCCATCTTTCTGACCATCAACGCAATGTCGATACTATGCGGAAAGAACGATGATAATTTAGCAAAATCATCGATCTATCTTTGAATTTCTTCAGTATTCAGCTCAGTTCATTATTCGGTAAAAAGAAGAATTTCCTACGCTAGAGAACACACACTTTCATGAATAAAACCTGGTAAAATAGACATCGTTTCTACAGGTACTGATAAGATTCGCGCTAATAAACTTAATTAGTGCACAGAAGTTTCATGAAAATAAACGTTTAAGAACGAAAATGACAACTGATAAGATAAGTTACAATTTGACGTACAGTACAGGCTGTGTTACTAATTTTAAAGAGTTTATGTCACTCTTTTACGGGTTGCTATTTTGTTTAAGAAAGCTACGAAGCACTATTTTCTGCAGAATGCATCTATAAGTAAGATGGCTAAATGAATTTATTTTCAAATGTACTTTCAGGCCATAAGTATTTGAAATATTAACTACAAAATAACTGGGCATCAGGTATTTAGTTTTAAAATTAGTTGCAAATACCAAGTATGTATTTGCATTTCAATTACGTATTTTAATAAGAAGTACTTTAAATACTGCCCAACCTTGATTTAGATAGATTTAGCTGTATTTTGCATTAGATGTACCTATTTAGAATTCGTAATACTAGGTGCTAGCATGTACTCTGACTTTCTTTAGGTTTGAAAAGCGATTCTTTGGGAAAAATCTTCAACAACATATTCCCATCTTTCTGACCATCAATGCAATGTCGATACTATGTGGAAAGAACGATGATAATTTGGCAAAAACATCGATCTATCTTTGAATTTCTTCAGTATTCAGCTCAGTTCGTTAATCAGTAAAAAAAAGAATTTCCTACGCTAGAGAACACACACTTTCATGAATAAAACCTGCTAACATAGATATTGTTCCTACAGGTACTGATAAGATTCGCGCTAATAAACTTAATTAGTACACAGAAGTTTCATAAAAATAAACCTTTAAGAATGAAAACGACAACTGATAAGATAAGTTACAATTTGCCGTACAGTACAGACTGTACAGAAACTGTACAGATAGAATAATTAATTGTAGAGATCTGTAAAATTTCTATACATATATTATTTGTAACAGGTGGGGCAAAAAGTCGCTACTATTTTGATTACGCGCCATCTTGATTATGTGACGTTTAGCTCAGTTTCGCTTTAACCTTTGTATTATGTAGATGTCCAAATTTTATTGTGTATGTCCTACTCCACAAGAATGAGCAGAAATAGTACCAATATTTAGTAAAAATAATCGTTCCTTTATTGCCACTCGGCTGAAATTTCGTAAAAAATATTGTAATCGTCCACTGCCTCAGAAAACCCCAATTTATCGTTCACATGCAAATTTTCGACAATACGGTACGACAGCACATCGCCTTGTCCTGGAAGCCAACGAACGTCTCGTAGCGCTTAAAATGTCGCTCTGGTGCGCAATAGTGTTGCACAGTCTCCAGAAACATTAATTCAGAGACGTGTTTCCCAGTTACGCATTTATATATGCCGTTAAAGGCGAATTTTGAAAACTGATTTGAAAATGTTAACGTACAAAATTCAATTAGTCCAAAAATTGCTACCGAGAGATCCTGATCAACGAGTTGAGTCCAGTAATGCAATCCTAAGTCTGCCTGGTGAAATTGAAGATTTTTCGTCTAAATTGATAATGAGCGATGAAGCTCATTTTCTTCTCAATGGCCACGTTAGTAACTAGGTTTTGAGGAACACAGAATCCTTAATTAAATCATGAAACATCATTGGATTCGCTAAAAACAACTGCATGTTGTTGTACTCATGCTGGAAACATTATTGGTCAGTATTTTTTTGAAAATTACCAAGATGTTGCTGTTACTGTTACTGCTGAACGGTACCAAGATATGATTCGAAATTTTCTTGGGCCTGAAATAGAAAAGCAAGGACTAGAGGACTTGTGGTTTCACCAAAATGGGGCAACAGCACACACTGCTCGCTCAACAATTCAGTTATTAAATGACGTTTTTCTTGGCCAGCCAGATCTCCGAAGTTAATAGTACCAGACTTTTTCTTATGGGATGGAAAACCAAAGGTCTATGTGAAAAAGCCCCAAACGATTCAATATCCTAAGGACAATATTCGTCGCGAAATTCAAGAAATTTAGTCTCAGATGTTGCAGGATGTCATGAAAAATGCCTTAAAAGCAGCCGAAAGTTGCATAACGAATCACGGTCACCATTTAGCCGATATAATTTTTCAATCATAACAAAAAAAAACTTAAAGACTGAATAAACTTTTCATGAAAACCAAACTTACTAATCTTTTATTTGAGCAAAGTTATAGATAACCAAAATAGTAGCGAGACCCCCACGTTGTATAATCATCAATTGGATCCCGTAACGGAATCAGTGTTAGCTAATCCAGACATACGTAAGTCATTTCCATCCAAATCATAATATTTTTCACCACTACGTATTCATTTAAATAAACATACTCGTCTTTCTTCATTAATTTACGCAGAGAAGAGTGAAAACAAATTGTATTTTTGTGTAACATTGTTTTCTCTGCTTAACACAACTCAACATAATGTTAATAATAAAAACAAATAATACAATATACAATATAATACAATATAACATATTCGAGCAACAGTGACAATAACCGGTCCTTATTAAAAAAAAACTCTTCTTACTTCTTATTAATACTTTGGACAGTTAACCGGCATTGGCACGAAACAACACGAGATTCCTCGGTCACAATCCGAAACCACCTGAAGGTAAACCAACGCCTTCTCGCTCTTCCCTCTAACTTTTCGCCTTTGTTTTATTCCGTTGAAAAACAAAAATAATTATTTTAACTAGTTTTTCCTCCGGGGGTTTTCCCGGGCCGAAAGTTTTCGTCGAAACTCGAAAGTTTCGTTCGTGTCGTTCGAGACGTGAAACACGAAATATAGCGAGATTTCAGTTCGCTCGAATTTTTTACGTTTCGAAGAAGGGAAAAAGTCGACCGCCAATCAGCTGAGTGTATTGTTCTTCTCTCATGGTTTAGAATTACTTTGGTTGTTATAATGTTCACCAGTTATTAATATGAATTTTATTTTATTTGACAGGTCAATTGAGAGTTCCCCGGAATGACACATAGATGACGTTACTAGAATTAAATCCATATGTTTCTTAGTAAGCCTCAAATGATGCGTGTATAAATTTGATAGCTGTCGGATCATTAGTTTGTGAACTAAAGCATTTTGAGTGAAGCAACATTTGTTATTGTGAAAAAAAAAGTGGATAAAAAGGAATATCGCGTGTTGATAAAATATTTATTTTTAAAGGAAAAAAATACAGTTGAAGCAAAAACTTGATTTGATGACGAGTTTCCGCATACTGTCCCAGAAACATGGACCATCAAGGAAGACGTGGTGAAATTAGCACCGAAGACAGTGAACATAGTGGACGCCCAAAAGAGGTTGTTACCGACGAAAACATTTAAAAAATCCACAAAATGATTTTGAGTGACTATAAATTGTAATTGAATAATATAGCAGGCACGTTAAAAATATCAAGTGAACGTGTACATCATATCATTCACGAATCTCTGGATATGTGTAAAGAGGTAGCCGAGTGAGTTCACTTTTGACTAAACACAACGACGAGTTGATGATTCGGAGCAATGTTTGAAGATGATCAAGCGTAATAAACCCGAGTTTTTACGTCGATATGTGACAACGGATGAAACATGGCTCCATCATTTCCCTCCGAAGTCCAATCGAAAGTCATCCGAGTGGACTGCACAGGATGAACCCGCTCCAAAGCGCGGGAAAACGAAACACTCGATTGGCAAGGTTATTGTTGGGGCGTTTTACCCGTGATTTCGGTTCACCAAATATTAAGCTATGTTTTGAACTGCTTATGGACTTTATTTACTTATTTTACTTTCTAAATACTACACTTGTTATCTTAGATGCTAATATTCTTGTTATGTCTTTTAATGCTTACTGTTTTTCCGCTTATATACAAACTCAACCTAAGTTTTTACATCTGTCAATTACTAGAACAAATCACATCGAGGACATCGGAACTATCGTAACCATTGAATGAAGAACTATTGCCCATCGATGTGTAAATCATATATAATTAAATGCGTCTTTACATATAAAGACGCAACAGTTATAGCGTCTGTATTTTGGGATGCGCATGAAATAATTTTCATTGACTACTTTGACAAAGGACGGACCGTCAACAGCGACTATCACATAGCATTATTGGACCGTTTGAAGGATGAAATCTCCGAAAAACGACCGCATTTGACGAAAGGAAAGTGCTGCTTCACCAAGACAATGCACCGTGTCACAAGTCTGTAAAAACGATGGCAAAATTCCATGAATTTGGCTTCGAATTCGCTCCTCATCCACCGTATTCTCGAGATCTGCCCCCCAGAGACTATTCCCTGTTCTCATATCGTAAAAGAATGCTCGATGGGAAGAAATGTTCGTCGAATGAAGAAGTTATCGCCAAAACTGAGGCCTATATTGAAGCAAAGGGCAAGTGAGAACAGGAAATAGTCGCTGGAGGCCAAATCTGGAGAATAGGATGGATGAAGAAGATATTCGAAGCCCAAATCATGGATTTTTGGCATCTTTTCACTGACTTGTGACACGGTGCATTGTCGTGGTGAAGCAGCACATTCTTTTTCTTCAAATGCGGCCATTTTTCGGCGATTTCGTTTTTCAAACAGTCCAATAACGCTAGGTAGTAGTCGCTGCAGATGGTCTCTCAAAGTCCTTTCTCAAGATAGTCAATAAAAATTATTCCGTGCGCATCCCAAAATACAGACACCATAACCTTGCCAGATGACTGTTGCGTTTTCCCACTCTTTGAAGTGGGTTCATTATGTGCAGTCCACTCGGATGTCTGTCGATTGGACTTCGGAGTGAAATAATGGAGCCATATTTCGTCCATTGTCACATGTCGGCGTAATAACTATTTCTTTTAATTTCAGTTTACGTTCAGGTAAAATTATTTTGAGGATTTTTTAAATGTTTTCATCGGTAACAAACTCTTTTGGGCGTCCAATGCGTTCACCGTCTTCGGTGCTTATTTCACCATGTCTATACTTAGCATACCAGTACTGGATGGTTGATTTTCCTGGGGCAGAGTCCGGAAACTTAGCATCAAGCCAAGTGTTAGCTTCAACTGTATTTTTTTCCTTCAAAAAGGAATATTTAATGAACACGCGAAATTTCTTTTTATACATTTTTTTCACAATCACAAAAGTTGCTTCACTAAAAATACTATTATTCACAAATCACCTGACAGCTGTTTATATGCACACATTTTGAGGGTTAGGTAATTCTAGTAGCGCCATCTACATGGACTTTTCAAATCATCTGCTAATTGATTACAATGATATTGGTTCCGCATATACTCTTCCATAATCATATAGTAGTATTCCACGTCAAATGCAAGTATACATTCAAGACGTCATGACTTGCGCGTGTATACGGTTGACCGTATCTGTGCATCGTGCTGTGTAATTCAAACAGGTTAAATTAAAATTTTCTTAATATTTTGATGTCAAACATTAATGTCATACTGTTGACATATCATTAATAATAATTATATTAATGACATATCATTGATGATGAAGTATATGTCTGCCAAGCACTACTATACTCCACGATGATAATGTGGCAAACCTTAACATAACTGAATGTTAAGAGGAGGTTTTGGAGAGGGTGGGGAAGGGATTTCCATCTCCAACATCTTTGAAGCAATTGATGGTTGTTTTGGTACAAGAGTGGGAGAATATTCCGTGGGAAACCTCCTATTATCTTGTACATTCTCTCAATAATTGTTTAGCGTTTGAAATGTATACGCATAAATATGCTGTGAGAAACTTCAGACAAATCGAAATCATTTTATAAAATAATCTTAAATATTGCTTGCTACATTGCTTTTATGATACGTCGCGACATAATGGAGACGATTTAGAAAAATTCAGGCAACAGTTTCTCGCCGTATCATAAATACCCAAGCCGCAAAAATAGTTCCAAAAAAGGAATGCAGGATACGTAATGAAAATACCTGAGACACGATATGAAATTTTCAGGATTTGTCGTAAGGAACGGGACAATATGTCCGTGAAGGTATACGGAACACACCCGGGGACTTTCAATTTGATGCCTTCTTAAAACGGGAAAATGCTGCCTGTCCCTCACTTGACGCCATTCGCAAAATCAAGCATTTTAAGGAAAATGGCAAAATATTCTGGATATGAATGCGGGCGTTCTTTTATTTGTTGTTTAGGCATATCGCGCGTCAATTTCCTACATTTCAATTTGATCGTAAGATGCATCCTCATACTTATGAATTTATGCATACATGTAGAGTGTACAAATACGTTTTGCGATTTCCTTAAAATAACTTTATTCTGATAAATTTGTATTGAATAACTTTTTTTATTACTTTTAGTAATTCCACAATCTGCCCAGAGGGCAGAAGTATTTGTTATGTTTATATTATATATACATGCCAGGCAGATAATTACTTCATTAAGTTATCTCCTGTATAAAATACTATTAGAATTAATTAGTCTTATTCTAAAGCTTAATCTAAAATCTATATATGTTATGGAATCAGATCAGATGGTGCTAAATATTTTAGTCTAGACACTTCACTCTTTCGAAATACTTCACACAAACACGTTGAGTTACACTCCTTATTGGTTTTAGAGGAATATCGCGTTGTATCACTTCTTTTGAAACGTAATACGGAGCATCGACAATGACGCACAACACTTTAATTTGGAACCCTTGTTGATAGATATATTGGACTTGCTAACGGTATACATTTGATAGAGTTTGCGTCCAAGTTGTTTTCATTTGACGAGTATGTGCTTCTTCCAGGTTGGGCGTGGATCTAGGTGCATACCAAGATAGCATCCTCTACTTGGGGGGTATTAAAGAATGAGATCGAATAATATGCGGCGTCATTTTATATGCATGAAAGTGGAATCTTTTGCCCGCATAATATTAATTAAAAATATAGAAATTATACTGGTCAATATAATGCACCAAACTCTTACGTGCTATACATGTATTTGATGTTTCCCTTTTGAACTAATTGTAGTCTAATATTAATATAACCATTATTAAACTAAACATTAGTATTTTAGCATCTACAATTCCCTCACAATATCAGGACGATTATATTTTTCCAAAAATAAGGATATTTGGGTATATAAAAATTTATAAAAAATAATTTTTTAATTACTAAAATCTGAATATTAAGTCTTATTTCTCTGCTTTCCTCCCTTGGTACTCTGTAAAATTTCTTTTCTAAAACATTGCTTTATCTCTGATGTATGAAGGATTCAAAAGAAGTACTCATCGCACCTGATATATTTTCTCCATACATTTATACTCTAATGAAGTCGGTCTAGTCCTACATTTTCATTGTCAAAATATTTTAGAAAAACGTTAATATGCTTGAGTTAAGAATACTTTTTACTATAGAAAAGATATAGATAATATCTATGTAAAAAACATATTGAGGCTTCGTCTATTTTTCATTTCATCGTTGTGTCGAAATTGGAATCAGACATCAAATTACGATCAATGAAAATCCCTTGCTTCAAGTCCCGAATAAACGAGTAATTATACTCCACAAATATTTTAAAAAATCATCACCTTTAGACAAAATTTTGTAATATGGAAATTTTGTAAGTCCCTTTTGTTGACCAAAGAGTATGGACACAACTTTGAAATCTCCATACAGCAGTAAATAGTGAGCTGTAAAATTAATTTTAATTAGGATTAACAAGATTTTCATAATTGTGATTTTTATAGATTGAACACATTTTAAACTTGGTCTTGATGTTGAAATTTTAAAATTTAATACTGTTTTAGTGATAGGAAGTGAATGAACGTCTGTGTGTTTAGGTTAGTACTGAATGGTGTGACGAGTGTGATCTAGAGAGATAGGGGTCAGGTTTATATTTGAATATATTTAAACTTTCAGTATAATTTGTGCTTACTGTTCAATAG
This sequence comes from Rhynchophorus ferrugineus, assembly GCF_030347505.1. Taxonomy (NCBI): domain Eukaryota; kingdom Metazoa; phylum Arthropoda; class Insecta; order Coleoptera; family Curculionidae; genus Rhynchophorus; species Rhynchophorus ferrugineus. The sequence continues at coordinate 20,764,437 of NW_027472590.1, forward strand.
TCGCCACTTATATCCGTAAAGTAAGCCAACTAGAGAGTACGGGGCCTGCACTCTTTAGAAGGAATTATTCCGTTTAACCCATGCGCATTTTCATTTATATGTTCTCACAGATTCTAAGAAAACAGGTTGTTTTCTTAAAATCTCTGCAACGCGCATACATTTTGTATTACGTGCAAGAGGATTTTAGCCCTATGGATATAAAAAGCTGTAACCAAACATATATTACGATAACAAAGGAAGCGATAATTGTTGGAAACTCGTTCAAAAACTAGCAAAGGTGCTAATATATGTACTATAATAAAACACAATTTTAAGCTACAAACTATTGTAAATGTATAATTAACTGTAGTTTACATAATTCGATAATATACGCATTAGATGGGCTATAATTAAACTAGAATTTTGTAATATGTCAAAGCCAAAATAAACTAAAACTTAAAGTTGATGCTGTAATATTACGACGTTATGATGTCACAAATTTAGAAGACTTAAATTCACTGTTTCATTGGACGGGCTCTAGTACGCTACAGAAAATCGAAAGACGCCTACTAAGCTATATAATCTATTCAAAATAGTGAACTCAAGTTATCAACAAGTTTAATGTATGCCTCTCACAATTTTTAAAGGCGTTTCAGAATTACACGATATTAATTACCCTCGTTATGCGAACTAGCGGAGTATCGCGTTGTATCACATAGTACGGAGTGTCGACAATGCCACGCAACACTTTAATTTGGAACCGTTGTATGATGGATATATTAGACTTGCTAGCGGTTCCCCATAGTTGGACCCCATATTACCAAATAGACTTGAATGTACATTTATACAATTATATCTTATCTAATGATAACTTGAATTTGCTCACGATAAGCCAACACATTTGGTAGAGTTTAAGTCCAAATTGTTTACGTTTGGCTAGTATATGGTTCTTCCAAGTAAGGCGTCACTCTAGCTATATACCAAGATATTTAGCATATTCTGCATGGGGGGTACTGAAAAACGATATCGGAAAATGTGCAGCGTCATTTTAACTACATAGAAGTGGCATCTTTTGCCTGTATAATATTAAACATATCAGTTAAAAATATATCAATTATACAGGTTAATATAATGCACCAAACACTTACGTGCTGTACATGTATTTGATGTCTCTCTTTTTAATTAGTTGTCATCTAATATCTATAGAACCTTTATTAAGCTAAATATAAATATTTTAGAATCTACAATTCTGTCAGAGTATGCCAACGATTATATATTTCCAAAGTATAAGCATATTTTGGTATATCAAAATTAAAAAATATTTTTTTAGGTACTGAAATCTGAATATTAAATCTTTCCTCTCTTGTTGCTCTGTAAAATTTTTTATATTGCTTTTTCTCTGATGTATGAAGGGTCTAAAAGTAGTACTCATCACTCTAATGAAACCGTTCTTTTTGTCCTTCATTTACATTACCAAAATGTTTAGGAAAAACTTTAATATACTTGAGTTAAGAACACTTTTTTGCTATAGACAGCATATAGATGTTATCTATGTAAACGAGTAATAAACGGAGGAATAAGTCTGTGTGTTTCTATTAGTACTGAATGTTGTGACGAATGTGATATATTAGAATATATTTAAACCTTCAGTGCACTTTTGTACTAGCTGTTGAATAATCGCCATTTATTTTCGTAAAGTAAGCCAACTAGGAAATACGTAGCCTACACTGTTTAGAATGAATGATTTTAGTCAGTGAGTTTAGGCCATACGCGTTTTGAATTATTATTTTCTCGTATATACTAAGAGAACAGGCGGTCTTCCTAAAATTTCTGCGCACGCGCATACATTTTATTCTTCGTGGTGAAAGAATTTAAGGTAGTAATATGTAAAGTTATTTTTCTTGTATATAATATAACAAAACATAACTTTAAGCCACAAACTATTGTGACTGTATAATTAACTGTAGTTTAAATTCTTAGACAATATACGCATTAAATGTACTATAACGTAAAAATAAATTACATTTGATGACATTTTGTAATATGTCAAAGGCAAACTAATCTAAAACTTTTTCTATTCTAGTCTATTAGCCTATTTAAAATAACAGTAAACTCAGGTCTTCAGCATGCTTAACGTATTGCCTGCCACAATTTTTAAAGTCGTTTCATAATCAAACAATATTTTCTTATTATTTTATTTTATTTAAAAAGAGATGAAACGCTATCTCATATATTCGAACATGTAACCAAATCAGCCTACAAAAGTCGTCCAGTTTTCTAACGTAATTTCACAAGAACGCATCGTTCAAACGCAAAATTCTTCAAAATATTAGTTATAATAACTATAGGTTGACGCTTAGCTTGCTTTGATAAATTCTAAACCGCTTCTTATTATTACTCTGGTTGAAAAGGCCAAGGCCGTTAGATAGTCTGAGTCAAAAATAGATTGCGTCCCTGATCAATTATTTTGAACAGGAATAATGGAGGCCCCCTTTTGCCAGTAAAATACGTTAGAAAGGTAAGCATGATACATCACTGATTGTTAGTATGGATACAGTCACTAAAATATCTCAAGAAATTACAAACAATATAATCTTGGACTTACCGAAAATAATTATTTAGAACTTACAATAATTATTGCAGAGGAAACTGTTAATACCCTGGAAAGTATCCATAGAAAGCTTAGAGATATTGTTGGGTAATATAGGAATTAAATGGTGTAAAAATAAGCCACGAAGAGGACTAATGAAACTTTCAGAGATATTTTTTAAAGAATAGAATTTTAAACTAATTTGTATATACGGCAAATTCATTAAGGAGAATGCAGAGATGAAATCTAGTTTTATAAAGATAAATGTATACAGGTAGTAACAGAAAAAACTAAGAAGAAATGCATTGATCAAAATGATTTTACAAAGGAATACTGCACCCAATGAAACACGAACTATACGTAAAAGGTCAATATGCTCTCTTATAAAAGTAGAATATATTACATTGATATATAATTATTAATTACTTCTAATAGGTTTCCAGGGCATTGGTGGTGTGGAAAAGAGTTCAATGTAAATATAATAAATCACAACTCTAACCTGTAAACCATTATAATTGTATAATTATTATTAATTTCCATAATATATGTATTAGATGTACAAAAATCCTACAATAAACTATATTTGATTACGTTCTTACTTCATTATTTTATTTTGATTAGAATTTTGTTGTCAGTACCGAAATGATATAAAACTTAGAGTTAATGATCAAGATATCATCAATATAGATGACGTTAGTTCGCTGTTTTATTGAACGGACTATATACATATTACTCTATGATTATATCTGAGAAAAATTAATATTATACTATAATTTTTATGATAATCCTTCGATATCTTATCCCTCTCGGGTATAGATATTCATCAAATCACCTTGTTCTACTTTTTAGACAACTATACGTCTACATGTTCCCGACTAGAAAGTTAAGGGTTCGGGTTGCGGTCCAATTACAGTCGACTGGGATTTCATAACGGTCATATTATTGGTCAACATAAAGTCGGCCTGGGTAGAGATTTTGTCGAGAGTCTATTGAGAAATAGGGTGAAAATATAATATATGCCCCGAACGTTCAGACAGTCTTTATTTTTTGCGCTTGTGTATGTAGGGGTAAGGTTTTTTGCCCCTTAGTAATTTATATGCGGGTATGTACGTTTATTTGCTGAAGAGTATTAAAATGTTTAAAAATATAAAAATATTGTTGGGATTTATGTATATATTTATCAATCGTACGTCGGTAGAAGTTCCTTTGATTTCTTCTTGTTGTATTTTAAATTCTTCTTGTAAATTCTCTTACTTACCAACTTGGATCTCTCTGAACTGGACACACTGTTTAACGTGGGCTTGGAACCACGATTCTCGGCATTAAGCCTAACCGATTGGCGAGTGGCCAACTTGGAAATCATATCAGAAGATATCCGGTCTTACCCAGCCTAGTTACTTCAGTGACTGGGATCATTTTCCTTCTCAAATTGCACTCTTGTATTTTAGACAATCAATTTATATTCACTTCACTAACAATCCCAAACATATAATTGCAGGGTTCGAACGTGCGACTATCGCAACAGTAAGAGAGTAAGAAAACCGTTCAGTTCCAATTGACCACTGAACAAACTAAGTCGGTTTGTTGTATAATTTTTCAAAATATTTTAAAGTCTCCTTTCTACCAACAAGGGTTTATCTGGACTGGACCTAAAGTTTAATTTGGGCGCCGATCCACGGTCCTCGGCATTAAACCTATCGATTGGTCAGTGACCAATTTTCAGACCATCCCCGAAGGCACCCGGTCTTAACCAGTCTGATTACTGGCGTGACTGGGATGGCTATTCCTTATCAGATTTTCTACTGTTGTCTACTGTTCTATCGCAACAGTAGGAGGATCGTCCTATCGCCTTAATCACTGCTCCAAGGAAGCCGGCTGCATAAAAAGTAACCTTTATTTACAAGCCAAATAAAATTAGCAATAGGAAAAATTTATTGATTGCATTCTTTGGGAAAAGGATTCCTGAAAAACGATGGTATATAGCTTAGCTATATTTATTCTATCAAAGCAATGCCTAATAAGTGGACTGGGTCTTTTAAAATAGCCGTACAAACTTTAAATTAACTTATAATGAGCAAAAAAAATAAAAATAGTGGAATTACGCGGTCCTCGGCATTAAGCCTACCGACTGGCGAGTGACTAACTTAGAAATCATCCCAGAAGACATCCGGTCTCATCCAGCCTGGTTACTGACGTGACTGGGATTATTTTCCTTGACGTATTTTACACTTTTGCTTAGGACAATCGCAAATATTAAGCAATCACAAACATAAATTTACGACTATGCCCCAGCAGGATTCCAACCCGCGGCTCTGGCAACAGTAGGAATATCGTATCGTCCTGTTGCCTTTACTATTGCGCCACCGAGCCGGTATAAATATGTTTTGTAGTGGAAATAAAATTGATTAGTTGGATGTACAATTATTAATTAGGTTTATTAGTCCTACACAGGACCATAGGTTGTTTAGAAAAGAGTTCAATATAAACCTACAAACTATTGTTGCTGTTTATTTAACTGTACTTTAAGTCACTTGATAAATATGCATTAGATGTACTACCATGTTAAAATAAACTATATTTTATAATATTTCTGTGTCAGTATTTTATATAAATTAGAATGTTGACGTCATACACGTTACATGCTACTTTGGATATTCGAGAAAATTTATATTGTTGATACTTTAAACGATGGCTGAATAATTAAAATAATTTAATAAAATCAAATAGCTTTGACAATTGGAGGAATTTTATTCAATTTTTACATCGACTGCGTATCATTTATTTCATAAAAAAACGTCAAAATAAAATATAAGCCATCAAAAAAGACGATTACCTTTAAGAATGAGTTAGCTCTGGAAGCGAACCGGTCGAAATTAATGAGAACGTCCCATTTCGAAATGTAGTACCCTTCAACCAGCCCACCCCGCCCCCCGCCCTTCACCCCTCGTCAAATTATAGTCCCCTACCTGCCGGGCATGCAACAAAAAAATAAAATAAAAATTCCCGGCGAGGACAAATCGTTCGCAATCAAGAAGGCCGCGGCGGCGGCGGCCCGAATCGTTCCCGTAAAAAATCGCAAGAAAACTTTATTAATAAAGGAGATCTCTTAAAAAGTCACGGAGTGTCCTGTCTGGCGTGGGACCCCACCGCTCCGCGGCCGAGACGAGAAACACGCATAAATTTAAAAAAGTGAAATATGATAAGTTATTCCGACCAAATCGTCTTATACATTTCCGCTGCCTATTTTCCGACTCTAATTTCGCGAACCGCAAACTTTTTATGTCTCCCATTTTTCTTCTTCTCCTCCGTCTCCCCGACGGATTTAACCGGAATCTAAAGATGTCCGTTAGATGTCGGTTATTATGTTAAACAAGCCGAAATTGGATGGTTCTGAGCGACGGATGCTGGTACGGCTTTTTAATTAAGTTTGCTTCGTCCAGCGCAATTGCTCGAAGGAGATTTTTAGCAGTAAAAATAAGCGAATAAATTATTTGGCATATACTCTGATAGTGTTTTCAAGTTGTATATTAGTATCTATATATTAATTGGCTTAGTGAAAATTTTGCCTCACTTTTTGAGGAAAAAGGAAGCACCGAGAGGCTTGCAAAAATTGGCACGATTAAAGCGTATACGGAAGAAGAACATTTAGATCTAATATTCTTGTCTAATATGCGTTACAAATAAATATATTTAAATAAAACGAAAAACGCCTAAATCAATCAACCAAGAACAGCTGTATATATATGTATGTATTTTAAAGTCTCCTTTTACCAACTAAGAGTTTATCTCGACTAGGCCTACAGTATAACATGGGATCCGAACCACGGTCCTTGGCATTAAGCCTATCGACTGGCGAGTTACCAACTTTGATATCATTCCAGAAGACATCCGATCTTGCTCAGCCTGGTTACTAGGCGTGAGCGGAATCATTCTCCTTGTCGGATATAGCACTCTTGCCTAGGACAATCACAAACATATATTTACGACCATGCGCCAGCAGGATTCGAACCCGCGTCTATCGCAACAGAAGGAGGACCATCCTGTCGCGTTTACCACTGCGCCACCAAGCCGGCTATAAATAAACCCTGCGCGTAGCCGTGTTAGCTAAGAATTTAGCTCGCTGACAATAACATACTAGGATTGAATCTAGCTGGATCTAGAGATTTTTCTATCAGTTTATAAAACGAAATAATGTATGGTGTTCGTTATAACTAAGTGAATGTACTTCAATTCGCTATATAACGCGACTATATAAATACATAAATTAAAAAAAAAACAAATATTTTAGACCCTGGCCAACGCACTGCCAGTTCCAAATCTTATACTGTAGATTATTCGTTGTTTCTGGAAAGCTAGTGGATAAAACATTATTTAAATATATATAAAATTTTAGGAGTATTATTTGAAATTTTGTGTTACTTTCGGTTATTTCGGTATTGTTACAATTATTAAATAGTTATGGCAAGTTTGGATAAAAAAACTATTAAGAATAGTATTGCTACATATTTATCATATTTTACAGAGAAAAAAATTAATGTGTCCGCTTTGTCGGAAGGTATATGCACACTGTGAAAGAAAAACTCGACATATATAAAGATCTGATCCTAACATTGATTAATAAAATTCGAGAACAAGAAATGTCAGTTTTCATTACTTACAAGATATTTAGATTATCGAAGTTTGGTTTTGAACTACTTTGATGTATGACGAAGAAAAGAAAAATTGTCCTTGCTTAAGGACTGTTATAAAATGATATGTTCTGATTTTTTGGCAAATTTTAGTGATACTAACTTCTGATCAGTATCAGGTTTTTTAGTAAATTAATTTCTTAACATAGCACTAACGCAATATTGCGGATAATAAATACATTAATGGGTGAATCAAAAGTTAAAATGGCTATATTTATTATATATTTTATTTATATATTTTAGGTTACAAATATAGATAAAAGGTAAGGAGTATATAAATACGTAGAAATGAAGTAGTAAAAATATATTGGAATTAAAATGAAACTATATTATTTTTTTATGTATATATTAAAGTGTCCTTTTACCAACTATGGGATTATCTGGACTGGACCTAAAGTTTAACGTGGGCTATGAACAACGGTCCTCTGCATTAAGCTTACCGACTGTCGACTGACCAACTTTAGAAATCATCTCAGAGGACATCCGGTCTTACCCAGCCTGGTTACAGGCGTGACTGGGATCATTTTCCTTGCCGGATTTTACACTCTTGGCTAGAACATTCACAAATTCTAAATAATTACAAACATAAATTTACTAGTTGGATTCGAACCCGCGGCTATCGCAATAGTAGGAGGACCGTCCCATCGCCTTTACCACTTCCCCACGAAGCAACTATATAATTTGTATAGATGGAACACATAGGGTGAAAAGAAAAATTTATGAATTATTAACAGTACGTTTGTAAACGTTTTAAAGTATTGATAAATATTAAGGTGTTTAATAATGAATGCAATAAGATATATGAATATATGAACCCTGAATATATTTTGAATCTTGTATCAATTAATGTGATTATTTAATATATAGACTAGATTTTGGAAAATCAATAATTAATTTAATGACTGTGAAAACATTCCTTTAATATACATTATCAAATTGTAAATAATAAATTATCTAATTGTGTTCCTTATTATTTAAATATATATATGCTAAATTTAGTTATGAATTTAGAGATTAATTTATTCATATGTTTTCTGTTTTAATATACAGACATGTATTTCTTCATTTAGTATTTTATACTTATGTGTATAACATAAAAATAATGAAAGATCATATTTACTTGTATTTGATGCTCTGACCGCATGGATGAGAAGCTTTACAAGGACTAAGACTCTTCTGGATTGCCTTGTGGTCGATATTCTACCACAATTTATGAAGTTAATAATGTTTTTCCCATAATAGAGTAAAGAGAATTATTTAAAAATGATATGTTATTAAAAATTATTTTCACAGTATCATCAATATAAGATCAGAAAATGAAAATAATAATAATAAATATCTGTATATTAGAACATATTAAAATATCATTCTCACTCACCTTTTTTAAACAATATATAATAAGATATAATTTTCATTAAGTTTATATTATCAATAAAGTATTAATAAGTGTAAATTACTACACTATTTGAAATGAAAATATTATAAGTAAGGCTATATTCAGAACTAAAACAAAATAAAAATAAAATAAAGAATATATGATTTAAAAAGATAGACTTATATATATATATATATATATATATATTAGCATGTATATTAAAACACAAACGAACACAATTAGGTAGTTTATTTTTTACAATGTGGAAATGTATATTAAAGTAATATATTTACAATCGCTAAATTAACTAATGGTTTTTAAAACTTGCATCTATAAAATAATGAATAAAATAATGGATACAAAGTACAAACAATAAAATGTAATATAGTCACATATATTATGACATAAATCGTTAAGCATTTTAATATGTATTAATGCTTTAAAATGTTTACAAATTTACTGTTAATAATTGATCATTTATTCATCTGTCAGCTGTCATTAATCTCTTGCTTTCTACTTTGCCTTATGTCCCACTGGGGAACTACAAACTCACTGACAAATTGTTAATATTGATAATATTCTTTGCAACATTCATTTTAACACTTGATGTGAAACTTAGCGTGTTTATTACCAGCAATATTCAGTTAATACTTGGTTAAATAGTGCATTAAACTTTAAAAATCATTTTAAATTCACCAAAGAAACCTAAAATGAATCAGAATATAATACCATTAAAATTTGCAGAAAAATGTTAATCGGTAGAATTACCTCTAGTAAAATGAATACTAGACTTCCAGAACCATATTAATTATTACAGATCGTTGAGCAAGAAAAATTTTACTTAGCCATTCTTAGTTCACCAGGCACCAAATTTAATCAAAAACGTAAGATGACTTTTGTTATCCTTGAATTTTGTTAATATATATTTGGATGAAATTTTTGTGTAGGTCTGGTTTTTCTTTCATTGCGTTATATACCTTCAATAAAGCAGACACATTAATTTGTTTCCTATACAAAAAATGTAACAAAACACAATTTTACGTGATCATACTTTTCGGAATCGTTTCTTATACAAACCTGTCATAACTCTCTAATAGTTTCAACAATACGGGAATAACCGAAAATAAGATAAAAGCTTAAATAACGCTGCATAGAATTAATAGCTTTTAAATAATGTCTTAACACATTCACTTTTCCTTTTATTATCATTTTAAATATAAAATTTTGAAATTGAAAATTACTATTGGAATGTTCTAGTACTTTGTTGTAATATTTTGCTATTTTAGACGAATAATCTACCGTGTAAATGGTAGAGCTGTCAGCCCGTTGACCAGAGGCTATAATATTTTTTCATAGTCTATCCAAAGTAGCAGTGAACTCGTCGTCAAAATGTATAATGTATTATCTAATATAATTTGTAAATTCGTTTTAATACCAGATACTATTTTTCTTCTAATTTTCTTCTTTTCTTTCGTCTTTTCTTGACACGTAAACAAATCAGTCTGTAAAGGTCGTTCGGTGGCCAAATATCTGCAAAATGCTTCAAAATATTATTGATAAGAGGAAATAAACACGTAGACTTACCAGTAAAAGGCCTTAGAGGTAAGTATTGGTATATACATATATATATATATATATATATATATATATATATATATATATATATATATATATATATATATATATATATATATATTATTGGAAATATTTTTATTGTGTTGCAGCTGCACCTTCATCAAGCTGCCCGCGTCGCAACTACAATCCACCAGGTATTAAGAAAAGGTCGAAAAACTGGAGCCATGTTTTTAAATGTCTCTTAAGTTTCCGATCAAATATGGCACCACGTTCTAATATTCAAAGCGAAACAGCTTGGTCTCCCGAATGACCTAATCTCCCCGATAGATTCTTATTTGGACGGTAGGTTCTTTCAAGTTAGGATCGGTGACGCAGTCTGCTTTCGTAAACAGATTTCCGTAGGACTCCCGCAAGGTGTTCCGCTAACGCCAACCCTATTAAACCTCTGGCTGATTTCCCACTACACAAACATTCCCACTCAGAATTCTATACAGATGATACCGTTTTTTTTCACAACCGGTTACAGTCCTAGCCGAACCAGGCGATTTTGTGGTACAATTTCTTGCGTCTGTAGATAAACCCAAGCAAAACTCATGCTATTCTGTTCCACCGCAAGAAGGAGTTCCGCGCCTATCCCCTCCAAATTGATAAAGTCCCTATCCCCTAGCTACAGGTTTTTTGAGCATAATTATTTGTGCAACTTTAAAGCATTCCGGGGCATGTTTCAGCCTTAAACGGGCATTAAATATATATGTCAACATGATGATTGGCAGGTGCCTTTTTAGGATTGAGGTTATCAATTTCAGTGGCAACTTCCAGTGGAGAAATTAGATTTAGATCTACATCGGGTTGATAAACAGGAGGTATATCCATGGTAGATTTATATCATTAGGTCGAAAAATTTTAGCTAAGTATTGTGCGAACAATTCAGCTTTTTTATTGTGGCGTCGAACCCATTCATTTCGATCATTTTTAATAGGCGGTACTCGAATAATTGGTCTTTTAAATCTTCGAGTTGCTTTCCATAGCGAATAATCTTTGTCTGTTTGTGGGCTTAATTCACCTAAATACTTTTGAAAGCAATTCTGTTTATATTCTTTGATCTTTTGATTCATCTGATTACTAATTCTATTAAACGTAGTTTTGTTAGCACCACTTCTGGTTCTGAGTCATACTCTTCTATCTTTTCGCCTTTCTTTTATCATTTCTCTAATTTCGAGGGGGTGAAGTTCTTCATATTCTGATTTCTCTCTTGCTATTGGGGTAGCATCTTTTGCAGCTGACCGAATTTCTTCAGTTATATGTTTGGTTTGTTGCTCAAGATCATCTATAGTTTTAAGTCTTACTTTTAAAATGATTTGTTCCTGCAGTATTATTATAGAATAAGAAGAAAACCCGAATATTAGTATGGACACTATAACAAAAATCTAGCAAAAGAAAAGAAAAGCAACATAATTTTAGATTCACCGAAAAGAAATTATCTATGTACCTTGATGTTAGTTCTATTCAAGAATATATTTGTAAAATGTATAAAGACGGTGTGTAGTTCTTTTAAAACAATCATAATGTAATACAATTTTTTTGGAGACAATTTGTATTATGTAAAGTATCCATAGAAAACTTATAGATATACAGCTCCTTGCGGGATATAAGGCATCAAACATGAGGGATATAATCATTTCAAACACTGTTTTGATATACAGGGTTTAAATAATATGAAGATAACCCCTTAGGAGATTCAATGCAACTTTCAGACATTGCTATTAAAATAATACGATTTTTAATATCATATAATAATATTGAGAAATACTTGTTATTTCAATTTGTGTAAAGATATATGTATTTCAAAATTGAACATGTTCATACCTTTGGCAAGATGCTAAAAAAAATGTAAAGACAACAGATGATGACAGAAAAAGGTAATAGAAAAACACTTGATTTGGTTTTAAAAATAATATTGCAGATATATTGTTCTTTATGCTATAAACAGAAAGAGAACAAAAGTTTCCCAGGCAGTGGTTTGCAAAGCAAAGCAAAGACAGGGTGATGAAAGTGGAAACAATTGAAAGTGAGTATGTAACTAATGTAAAATAACTGCAGGAAATCCTATTGTAGAGTATAAAAATATTTATATCCATACATATGTGAGTAATTGTTCTAAATATACATGATAAATTGCTTACAATGTTCGAGGGGAGAATGAATACGAACTGTTTTGCAGATATCACATATTAATGCATTTCAATGGAGAATTCGATGATTAAATCTGTGTACATTTTATCAAGAAAAATGTATATAGTTAGTAAGAGAACAAATCAATTAGAAATACAATCATATCAGAATGATTTGGCAAGAAAACACAGCAACAAAAGGAAACAAGAACTAAACATAAAAAGGTAAAAATGTTTTCCAATGAAAATAATATATATTATTAACAATCATATTAGCATAATTATTAATTAGGTAGATTAAGCCTCCAGGGGATACCATAGGTGGTTTAGAGTTCAATGAAAATATAATAAACTATTGTGGCTATTTAGTTAACTGCAGTCTGAATCCTTTGATAATATATGCATTAGATATACTATACTGTTAGAATAAATTTTTTATAACAATATTTGTTTCCTTAGTTTACTTATATTATAGTGTTTATATATCGACGCTAAAATGTATAAAAATGGGTTAAATACAACATTAAATTCGGCAACATTGCATAATTTTGACCCCATAAACTGAGATGACGTGAGTTGGCTGCTACTAAATAGATATTTAACTTTACTGGTGTCTCTACTTTTAACTTATTACTTGTTTTAATCGCTATGCTAAGAGCCGCGACGTTATCTGATTGGTTCACGTTTCTATGGTGCTTATTATTACCACTGTCTGAGTGATTATGATAATATATGCATTATATACGCTATAATATTAAAATAAATTTTATTTTATAAAACTTTTGTTTTATTAGTTTATTTATATTAGAGAGTTGTTTTATATCAATGCTAAAATAAACTAAAATGGGCAAAATATCAAATTTAATGTGGCAACATTGCGATATTTTGACGTCATAAATTGAGATATTGTGTGTTCACTGCTACTTTATATATTATATTATATATATTATATGATATATTTGCGTATATATAATTTATATCACCGATATAACGGTGCTTCATTTGAGCGTATGTTGTTTTATTGGAATTTATTTATCTGTAGCACGTATTACACAAATATTTTAGCTTTTATAAATTCTTTGTCTACATAAACTCTAACCGTTTCTAAACTCTAACGTTTTTGTCAAAAACGGAGGCAAAATTTTCGCTATACAATATTGAATTCACAATGGAGATCAATTCTTGTGTAGTGGTACATAAAAAAAAAAGCTTTGATACTTAGCATAGAGAAAAAAAAGAAATTTCACGGTATAGGCGACCTTGGGGAAATGTTTTGTTTAGTTCAATCAACGGTAGCGCTGCGATCGCAAATTGTGATTGGCTAGTTTAAATACCAGGTGCCGTCACTCACATGGAACGTGATTGGTCGATCAAATTGTGCGAAGTCACCATTTTCTCTGGGCGTCCATTTTTAAGTTTGTTGTTTGTAGGTTTTGGTTTTTGTTTAGATCAAGAAATTTCCGTTTTACGTTGGCATATATTGTGTTTTACATTAACTACTATGGAGTAATAATATAAAAATTGATGACAATGCGTCAGTGTAGTAAAAGGTGTAGAGTACCGGGGTAAAAATCCGTTTCCCAAAGAATAATCTCGCTCCTTTCCAAAAATGGCTTGATCAAGTAAATAGTAGTAAGTTACATGGATAAACCACAATGCCAATATATCAACGCCATGGTGTCTGTCACGGACATTTTAGTGAAAAATTTAGAATTACCTTTCCTTTACGAACAGGTATTAGGATAAATGCATATCCAACATTGTTTTTATCAGGTATATATAAAATTACCTATCTTCTACATGTCTGCTTATATATTGTTTGTTTACAGAAAATTAAAACCTACTTATGAAGATGTTAGTACTAATAAAATTCAGTTAATCTACCAAGCTGTTCGTATGCTGTTAGTGTGATGTCTCTACATAAAGAAGTTTTACAAGAAGGTGATAATTAAGATAACTGGATAATTAGTAGTTATAAATACTACTTTTAATTGTAAAATATCCCTAAAATATTTGTAATACTTTAACTTTTTAGAACAGTCGGTGTTCACTAATTTTATAGTAGAGGTATTGTATATTTAGATTTGATTGCCTTGTTAAGAAAATATTTGTTACGGTGCCATCAATTCAAAATTTAATTGCTACTTTTAGGGAATTTATTACCATAAAGAAGTCTATTTTATCTAAATTTACAAATAACTACATTTGTTTAACAAATCTTAACCAAGCTTGCTTAAAGAATTTTGTTGGATCTATTAGAGGTCATGGAGGTTGAAACAGCATCTTTCACCTAGTATGTTCGGGAAATCTTTAAAAGGGCACATCATCCCTTCAATTTTTTCACATCATTCTCCCGGAGAAAATTATAAAGGAGATGAGCATGTTAGATAACTTATATTCTTTTTTAACGGGAGATCTTGTACCACTTGAGGTTGTTAAATCACCAGTTGAGTCTGTATTTTCAGTTCCAGAGAACTTTGCTCTGAGAAATACAAGAGTCTAATATTGTATTTTAGTCTTATTTCAGGCTACTTAACAAAACTTCTGAAAAAGAGACAACATGCAATATTTGTCTACATTCTATATTAATTAGTTGCACAGGTTAAATACTCTAAAATCTAAATATCTTTAAAAAACACATACATTTTTAGTGTTTCAACTGTCCAATCCATAATCATTTTCAAAACCAAATTTAAGTTATGTGAGTTTAAGTTATGAGGTGTGATTGTATTTTTGGTTTAATGAAGTAAATGGAATATCAACAGAGAAGGATTTAAAGTTTACCTTCAATATAACAAGATAAGTTAGTAATAATAATAATATAATATATCCCATAAAATTGATGACATTAAACAAATATGGGAAGGCGTTATAGAAGAATTATAGATACTTTAATTTTGCCTAGAATAGAGTTCATAATTGTTTTTATTGCTTTTTGTTTATATATATTTATATTATTTACACTTATGTATATTTGTATAGGATATTATTTTAATAAATTAATTTTAAAAATGAAATTTGATTTTCATTTAAATACTACTGGCCAATAAATGTGACATCACAAAATAATCAGGCAAAATGGCACCAATCAAAGTATTTTCCTTACAGGTTTCTACATAACTATTTTAAATTAACCAATTAAATTACTTTCCATTAGAGTTGCACATCCCTGATACTTAGTCAAAAAGCCAAGTCCTACCACCTCTCGTAACTGCGGGTAGTAGTTAAAATCTTAACCATAAACTTGTCACCGTCAGGGATATGTCAAAAATAAATTTTTTATCAGATTTTAAACGTAACTAACATCGACTGCCCTATATAGCTAAAAATTGGGATTTATAACGAAATGCTCAAAACCGGAGAATGTTTTTATTAATGCGAATGAAAAAATGGTCTTTGAAATTTTAATTTGTTTGCGTTGTTTTGAAAGGGGCTTTTATACAATTTTAGAAATAGCTTAAAAGCTGCAAAACCACAAACAAAAGACTCATAATATGTATATGTTTTACTCGTTTAAATTAAGATTATGAAATATAGGTAGAAAACTGTATTTTTCGTAGTTGAGTTTAATTAAATATATTTTAATTACTAGATTGGGAACCAAAAATGACCGGTTAAAATTATTCGTTTTAGCTTGAACAGAATTATTTATATACATGAATGATAATTTATATTTATCATAATGTTATTTATAAAAATAACATATTGAGATTTATTACATGGTATTTTGTCGATATGATTTTTAAAAAGAAACTTTTGATAGCATTGTTGAGAAGTTTACTATACTGGTAATTTCAATTAGCAGAGAAACACTATCAGTTCTATAAAAGTACGCGAAATTAGATCGATTTTTAATGGCATTAAATATTTCGAGCAACCTGGGGTAAAATAGGAATTTGGGATCCAAAGGATTTTCATTTTTACTATCAAGTTAGTACTACATTTCCCCTATATCAGTTTATTGTTACAGATGCAGAGTTTCAAATTTATCATTGATTTAGTTTATTTATAATTGTCAATTTTGTTGGGTGTAGAGTTATGTAGGACAATTGTATGCATTTTTTTGTCTTAGATTTTCGTTTTTTTTTAAAGAACTCTTAGACGAACTATTGTGATTATTTTCAACTTTTTAACAATTTTAGGGTGAGTACTTCTTTTAATACAATTATTTAATTATTTCGGAGACAACTATTAGTATGGAAAGTATCCATAGAAAACTTATAGATATACAGCTCCTTGAGGGACACTGTTAGGAAATTCAGTGTTTAAATAATATAAAGATAACCCATGAAGAGGTCCATTGCAATTTCCAGACACTGCTATTAAAGAAATACGGTCTTTATTATCATATAATAGTATTAAGGGAGACTTGTTATTTCAACTTGTGTAAAGATATGGGTATTTTAAAATTGAACATGGCAACCTTGAACAAGGCTACCCTTGGCAAGACGCTAACAAAAAGCGTAGAGAAAACAGATGATGATAGAAAAAGGTAATAGTTAAAATAACACTTGATTGGGTTTTGAAATTAATAATATTTTTAAAAAATAATGCAGATATATTGTTCTTTATGCTAGAGACATAAATACTACAAAAGATTCCCAAGTAATGGTTGGTAACGCAAAGCAAATATAGGGTGAGGAAAGTGGACACAATTGAAGGTGAGTATATAGCTAATATAAAATAACTGTAGAAAATCATATTGTAGAATGTAAAATATTTACATACATAGATATGTGAGTTATTGTTTTCTCCTATATCAGTTTATTGTCACAGATGCAGAGTTTCAAATTTATCCTTGTTTTAGTTTATTTATAATGGTCGATTTTGTTGGGTGTAGAGTCATGTGGGACAATTTTAGTTAATAGCTTGCAAAATAAATGTTTCAGTTGATTGCAAACAAGGAAGCGTTTATGCCAATATAAAAACCTTTGTCAGTAGTAACTAAAGCTAAATATTTAATTCCAATAATAATTTTTATTTCTACTAAAACTTTTTGTCATCAAGAAATAAGCGAAGAAGTTTCCTGCATCGGTAAGTACTTGCATCAAGTGTCCGTAATCTTTCGGTAAAGTGTACACACGTCGGACTTACAAATTGTATACTCAATTCACATTTCAGCCATATTTTCGTACTTTTCTCGACATAAGGGAGAATGGTATTTTGTTTTCATGTTTATTTTTGGTTTTTTTATTTTGTTAGATTTCTGGTTGTTTAGTTTCGTTTCTCTTCTAAAATATTCTTAAACGAACTATTAGTGATTACTTTCAACTTTTTAACAATTTTACATCGTGTCTGAATGTAGGATGCTTTTGGTAATGGGCCAACAAGTTGATTTAAAGAATATGAGACTCGTAGATCCAGTTTTTCTTATCTTGTCGGAATATTGCCAGAAAGTAGGTGTTTTTTTTTTTGTTTTTCTATTGTCTAGACATTGGTGAGCTTGATGGGTGATTTTTTCGGAAACCTTTCAAATATTGGAAATCTCATTTTCTGTTTCGGCTAAACCAACCTACGTAGACGCTATACATTCTTGTGCGTAGGTCTATAGGTCTAAGAGGGACAATTTGATCGCTTCGAGTATCTTAACTTTCCACTGCATCGTGATCAAGAGTTAGAAATAACAGGATATATTCCAGTGACACATAATGGTGAAGCTGCTTAGCATTAGCAAATTTTTAAAGTAACTGTTGAAAATAGAATTATCTGGTATTGATTAATAGATTTGCTAAGATACTGACGTAAAAAAAAAACTATGCAAGTAGACATACGTTATACAAAATACGTAAATTTCCATAAGGTACGGATTCGTTTATCTTACTCCGCGTCATTTTGTTTACTCCTTTAGACTTATTGTAATATCTTTCCCACGTAAAAGAACTTCAAGTAAATAAATAAGAAAAATGTGTAAAAGGCGTTTTGGGATTTAAATATTGTATTGATTGATTAATAAATTAAAAGTATGTGTTAATTTTGCATTGCAAATAGAATTTCTTACTCTGAGTCAACGAACATGTTGCAGAAGATTTACTGTTACCAAATTCGTCGACAATAGGTCAGAAACGTAGAAATAAAACTGTTTTACATTGTACTTAATTCTACTTACAAGAGGACTATCGTTATACATATGGTTGCAACAATAGGTATACAAATAACATAGTATAAAAGTCATGACTAAACACACACATGTATATAGATATGTACAATAAAATTATAAACAGCAAAATTAGCTAAATTAACCTAGAGTGATTGTAAACGGGACAGATCAAAAGAAATATATAATTAGATATAAGGGATAGGTGATAGAGAGGATTTAGGTAGAAACATTCGAGATGAGATATATTGTTGTAGGTTAAGGAATTCCAGGTATTATCTTGGTACATATCTTCTTGGAGCTGCTTCCAGAAGGTCAACCCCACCACAGAAATCTGTGAGGTATTCGTTCACTTTTCAGTCGATAGACATGTTGAAACTACTGTAATTTATATCTCTGAAATTATTTTTTATATTAATTGTGCAATGACTATGACTGTAGAGTTTGTCTAGGTATCGTGCTAGGTATCTTAAGCTGATAAATGTCATCCTGTAAGTCTCGCTTCCATGATAGATTGGAGACAAGATTTCGAAACAAACTCATATTTTTGAAAAAAGTACGCTGGCAAGGCCGACTCCCTTTATTACTTGTTCTGAGTGTGGAACCGTATATTTCTGAAAAATGTACCCTCCTGGAGACAGACTGGACATAGAAAACAATAATATCTGTATATAATGTGTAAGTGTTAGTTAATTAAATGTATATAAAAGGCCCTAAATTCCTTAGAATATGACGGACTAACATAAAAAGAAACAACCTCGGCGTTATATTTTTTTGTTTCTTCTTCTATGTTACTTATCCCAAGCACTTCAACAGCTGCCTTTGCAATAACTTTTTGTTCCAAAAGTTTTACCAAATATACTGCAGTACAATGTAAAATTTTAATTGTTGCTATAGGAACATTTGGAGTTTTATAGACTTAATTTACATTTTCTCAACTCCTGGTAATTCATCCCTCATTAGTAAAGATTTTCCAAAGCGCCCTCACGTGTTCATTCAGGAGCTATTCTTTTAGAGGATTTGTTATCAAATAGTTGATAGAAGATTAAAGGAATACCTCCTGTTTTCATAGCTTCTTTCGAAAGGAAGGAATGCTGCATTTTTTACTATCTATGCATCCGGCACACAGGCCCTCCTAGATCGAAGACGCATTATCCCTATATTATACTACCGACTAATACTATATTAATGGACTAATTTAATTACTAAACCAGTTATAAAAATAAACAAGCTCTTCCCTTTATAAGACAGACTGAAAATGGCACCCAAAATAAATAAAAACAAACGCACCATAGAAATGAAATGAACCAATCAAGTCTCTTCGCCGGTCTTACGATAGCGATTAAAACAAGTAATAAGTACAAAGTAGTGACATCTAGGAATTGGACGTTGCGAAACCTTTCTCCAAAATCTATAATCTATGTGTTTTTACATATCATCTCTCATAATCAGTCAATAGGACAACGACTATTATTTTATTCACCAACTCCCCGTAATTTTTGAGAGAATGTAGGTCTTCAGGGCATGGTGTTAAAAAAATGAAACAAAAAAAAACAAATTTTATTTTTATCATTATTGGAAATGACAGATGGGCATTACAAATATTTACATTTTCTTTTTTACAGGAAGATAAACAATAATTTATTTAAGGAAAAAATATATCACGGGTTTTTTCGTCCTGTTTTTTACACGAAAAAAAAATCGGATCGTAACTCTCGAACGGTTCGGCCGTAAATAGGGAATTAGTCAGATCGTAAGTCGTCATAAAGTCGACCGAGTGAATAGGACTAAAAATCTACAATTTGATTATTTCTAAGAGCGTTAGAATAAAGAGCTATTCGCCTTCGGGGGTTGGACGATGTCGGCTCTTGAAGAAACCGAGATAATTGTGATGGGAATTTTATTACCAGTCTGAAATCCTGCTCTTAGTTTCGCCAGAGATTCACGGCGGATCATCGTTCCGGATAACGTTATTAATTTCGCTCAAATTAATTGGGTTTAAATTGCACCAATCATTTGCTATATTACGTAGATACTAAATTATTTGATATAAACATTTTTCTTCAATATTTCTTATATATGGACTTGGTAAAAAACTATCGACACTTTGTAAATGTATAATTTTTTTACTAGGAGATTTTTGGAAATTTCTAATATTTTTCACAAAATTTCTTGTAAATAATATTGTTAGCTATTTATGCCTTTAAACTGTGAAATATTTACTCTAATAATGAAAACAAAACGTCACAACTCTCTTTCAAAACTATCTTCAAGCTATTAAAAAATTTTGGAGAGACTGAAACAAAATTGATAGTCGTCCATTTGACTGAAGTCCTTCTCCATTTAAAAAATTAAACAAATAGCACAAAAACTGAAGATTCTTTTTCCTCAAAGTAAATAATTAGTGGCAGTTAATTGAACATTCATTGGGATAAATATATTACGTATAATTAACGTTATCTCATCAGATAAAGTATCAGATTATCAAAATTAAGCACAATTTGAATACTAATCCCTAATAAAAATTACCTACAGAAAATATTTTCCTGGTAACGTGCATGGAAAACGGCCTTTGAAGATTTAATCGAAGCGCTTTTTCACAAAGTCGAGGCCTTACAGTACCGCTTTTAAAACTCATTTTTAGATTTCAGATATTTTGCCTTTTAATTAGTAGGATATGTAGGATTAACTAAAGTTAAATGGTTGTTATTCTGCTATATATTGACTGAAAGGTTTTGATTCAACTATGTAACAGTAGATCTCTATCAACTGTATCATTAACAAGTATTTTGCTATAAGCCTATGTTATATTGTAATTTTAATGGGAAATCTAAATAAAAAATTTCTCTGATATTTTACGTAAATTGAATGGATTAATTTATTGGATTTATTATCATAAAAAAAGTGTCTCCTAACTTTATGGAAATAGAGGAGAACACTGACATGAATTCCAACTATTGAGTCATTCAGTTAAGCTTAAGTGAAAAATATAAATATGAAAATATAACGGAAATTATAGATAGAACCACCGTTGTTAAAATAACTACTAATTGGGCAAGCTTTAGGACTGATATCTAGTACAACATTAATTTTAACATCAGTCTTATACTGACGAAACAATTTCAATCTTCTTCAAAAAAGGGATCCAACAACAATAAAATTAAGACTTAGGATATTGAGCACTGAAAGTCAATCTACCAACGACAAAAAGCAGATCAATTCTTATTAAAGTCAAACAATGAGTGTCTCGAACGAAGGTGGGAATGTAGTTTTACGATCATGACCCACCACCGGGTCTAGTAATTCGGCTAGCAATTGATATTCCCAAACACTTCATTTCCTAATCCTTATTCGCTGTTGATAGCAGATTCGATAGATTTTGAGGCTTTCAGCATTCCTTATGATATAGTTCGCATTGCAGAGCCATATGGCTTGAGAATTAGTGAAGAGAAGATTGATGACAACTGATGTATCATCTGGTGCTGTAGATCTGAACGGGAACCAGTTAGAACAAGTGCAGTAATTTAAGTACTTTGGATGAGCAAAATAGGAGAAAAGAGTGGAATCTACTACTGAAGTAATAAGCTGCTTCAGCCAAGTAACAAGAGCTTTTGCTTCCATTATAGGTAAGCTAGACCACCTTATCAGATACACTTCGAGATCATATACAAAATGAAATTATAAGATTCAGAGCTGCAAGCTACAACGGTTTGGATGTGTCTATCGAATGAAAGGTGAATTAATTTCTTACAGACTTTTACGTCGGAATCGACCTTTTAGTTGGAAGGTGCTGTGAAACATGAACATAAATGTTTTTTTTACTCTTTGTGATTCCACAATCTGCCCTATTGGCAATAAGTATTTCTTATGTCTATATTATAAATACATGGCATGTAGAAAATCACTTCATTAAGCGATCTCCTGCATAAAAATTACCTTAATTAATTAGTCTTATTCTAAAGCTTATCCTAAAGTCTATATATGTAGAATAATTAGATGAGATGCTGTTAAATGTTTTAGTCTAGACACTTCACTATCACGTCACATATTTAGCTGCTTAGCGAGTATGTTGGGATGTATTGACACTCTTTCGAAGTATATCACACAAACACGTTGAATTACACTCGCTAGGTTCTAGAGTATCGCGTTGTATCACTTGTCCAAGTTGTTTTCGCTTAGAGAGTATCTGGTTCTTCCAGGCTAGGCGTCGGTCTAAGTACATACCAAGATATTTAACATGTTCTGTTTGGGGGAGTTGACGATGATTGATATTCACTGGTGGGCATGTTATTCTATGCAGGGTAAACGTTATATGGGTGGATTTTGTTTCATTGGCTTTAATAAGCCATGTCTTCAACCATAATTGTATTTGCTCCAGGTGGGTTTATAGGTTTATTGATGCTCTGGCTGGATCTTCATGGGATGCTAAGATTGCTATGTCATCCGCGTATGTTGAAACAGTAGTTATTTTTGTGGTGGAATATCGGCCGTATAAAGAAGATACAGTACTAGACCCAGTACAGTACCTTGCGGAACTCCTGAATATATAGTATGTAATTCGGTATGTTCATCGCCTTGATTTACAATAAAATGCCTATCAGTGAGATACGATTTTAGTAACTGATAGTCTGGATGAGAGGGAAGTTTATTTAATTTAAACTGCAAGCCCGCATGCCATATTTTGTCAAAAGCCTGAGATATATCTAAGAAAGCAGACGAACAATATCTTTTGGCATTTAGGTCAGTGTTTATTTTGTTTACAAGTCAATGCACTTGTTTTATAGTTCCATGCTTATTGCTAAACCCAAACTTATGTGCTGGAATAATTTTTCTTTTTTTTATTATATAGTTTAGCTTCTTTATGTAAAGTTACAGATGCTAGGAAAAGATAAAAGATAAAATAAATATATTTAACAACAAAACTAGTTTCATAGAATATTGAACGTCATTAATTCTTTTTGGAGAAAGCAGAAAACCTAACATTTTATTTGATATAGATATAGATATATTTAACATATAACATACGGTGTTTAATTTCAAGTAAAGCATTAACTTGACAAAAATGTTCAGGGATAAGCATAATTTTAATCAGATTTCGATGTGTTGGCAATGACTCTTACTCTGGTCTGATTCATGAAAACTCGCCAATCATTTTACATATCGTGCTCTTGAATACACAAGAAATATAGCAAATAAAAGTAATATAAAAACAAATTGCTGTAAGTCTCGAAGCTGAAATATATAGGCGACTTTCTTTAAAAAAACTGTAGGTATTTTCAAGACATCAAATGTTCTTCGAATTGAATTACTGTTTCATACTGCTTATATTGAAGGTTTAACATTCAGATAGTTCGGGTTGATGGCAGATCGCAAAGAAATATTCTAGAGAAAGGTTCATTTATTGTTTCAATTAATGAATTTGAGGGAATTTACTAAATAAATCAGTAGTATTCATTTTATACAAATGTCTTTTTATGTGAGATATTTTATAGTGAAAAATTCTTCATATTGATTCCATTCATTTCTTAATCTATTTCATCAGTAGTTATTTCCATTCCAATATAACAGCGTTATAAATGGCATAGTTTGTGATTTAGTTTAATCCAATCCTTTGTCGTTTTTGAGTATATATTAGATCATATATTGGCTCTATTCTTATTTTTATCCATTTCATCGACTGAAAACCTAAATAACAGTAGATAAGGTTTTCTATTTTATGCTTATCAAGTATATTGGCAAATTAGTGTGATAGGCAGCTAGCCAATGCTATTTTATGATTTGATACATAGGTCAGTAACTATATTTAGTAATAACTGTTGCATTATATTTTTATATTATTGTTTGAATTAGTGAATCTGACTGAATGTACGAAATATCCAGTAGAATTCATTTATTCCAATGTTTCAACATTTTATGACGAAAATTTTATCATATTGATAGCAACGAGCAAACCAAAATTGTATAAACAGAAACAAGTTCATGACCTATATCATATTAGTTATTTCCATTCCAAAATAACAGCGTTATAAATGGCATAGTTTTGTTATTTCCTTTAATCTAATCCTTTGTCGTCATTGAGTAGATATTAGAGCATATATTGGCTCTATTCTGATTTTTTATCTATTTCATCGACTGAAAACCTAAAGAACAGTAGATAAAGTTTTCTATTTTATTGTTATCAAATATATTGGTAAATTTGTATGATAGGCAGTTAGCCAATGCAATTTCATGATATGTTACATAGGTCAGTAAATCTATTTAGTAATATAACTGTTGCATTATATTTTTATATTACTGTTTGAATGAGTGAATTTGAGTGAATTTACTAAATATCCAGTAGAATTCATTTTATTCCAATGCTCCAACATTTTATAACGAAAATGTCATCATATTAATAGTAGCGGACAAATTAAAACTGTTTAAACAGAAATAAGTTCATGACTTATTTCATATTGGTTATTTCCATTCCAAAATAACAGCGTTATAAATGGCATAGTTTTGTGATTTCTTTTAATCTAATCCTTTGTCGTCATTGAGTAGATATTAGAGCATATATTGGCTCTATTCTGATTTTTATCTATTTCATCGACTGAAAACCTAAAGAACAGTAGATAAAGTTTTCTATTTTATGGTTATCAAATATATTGGTAAATTTGTATGATAGGCAGTTAGCCAATGCAATTTTATGATATGATACATATGTCAGTAAATTTAGTTAGTAATATAACTGTTGCATTATATTTTTATATTATTGTTTGAATGAGTGAATTTGAGTGAATTTACTAAATATCCAGTTGAATTCATTTTATTCCAATGTTCCAACATTTTATGATGAAAATGTCATCATATTAATAGTAGCGGACAAATCAAAACTGTTTAAACAGAAATAAGTTCATGACCTATTTCATATTGGTTATTTCCATTCCAAAATAACAGCGTTATAAATGGCATAGTTTTGTGATTTCCTTTAATTCAATCCTTTGTCGTTATTGAGTAGATATTAGAGTATATATTGGCTCTATTCTGATTTTTATCTTTTTCATCGATTGAAGATCTAATGACCAGTTAATTTTAGAGTTATCAGGTATGTTGGTAATTACTTTCCAATTTTTTAAACAGATTTGTATCAGAGTCAGCTAGCCAATGCTATTTTATGATTTGCTACATATATCACTATATTCTGCTGACATTATCGTGAAATCAACATAAGCTACATTGCTCCAAAATAACAATGCTACAAATCAACAATTTTTTGTAATTTCCGAGTCTTGTGTCAGAAAACGTGCATTTGTGATATGCGTTTATTTTTGTTTCATCTAAAGAAATAAGCCGCTGAAAGTCATCGTTTGCTGGCAGAGAATTACGGTGAACACGCTCCAAACAAACGAACATATAAAACGAAGTTTGGATAATTCAAATGTTGGTCTTTGAACATTCAAGACAAAGAACGTCCTAGTAGGCCCAAAACGTTTGAAGATTTAGATTTTCTCGACCTATTGGATCAGGACCCAATACAAAGTCAAAATCAATTGGCAAGAAAGTTGAATGTGAGCCGTGTGGCAATTTTGTGAATGTGTGATTACAAGGTCCTGCTTCAAAGGTTTGAAAGGTAATCATGTCTGCATCGAATAGTAACTGATGATGAAAAATGATTTATTTCGAAAATATTAAGTGAAAGAAATTATGGTGATCGCCTGGCGAAATCGCATCGACTGTAAGCCAAAATCGCTTTGGTAACTAGTTATTTGAAAAATTGAAATTGTTCATCGATCGAAAAACATCGTTTGTAATTTCATCCAAATATTACCTTAGAGACGGGCAAAATATGTAGAATCAATTCGATAATACTTTGAATAAATACATTTTAACTATCCACTAAAAATAACCTGATTTCTTTCAGTATATAGTTCACTAGAGATGTGGCAAAACGATTTTATAAAATATATTATTTATTTATTAAAATTTTTTAACTTATATTTCAGGCTCCGTATTTAAGTAAATAAAGTAGCTAAATAACACATATCTTTTTTCGATACTCTATATAATAAATGATCAGTGACATGGTCAAATGTTTTGACAATAACCACAAGTATTTTAAATAAGTTGAAATTTTGCCTAAATTTGCAAAGGAAAATTTCGTTCATTAAATAACTCGATAACCGAAGAAGACCAGGTTCTGGTTTCGAACATCCTTGTACGCTGCCAGCTATTAATTATATCGAAAATATAATTAACCGGCGAGGAACAAACCAGCGCCATCTATACGAGTCTATACGTCACGTACATCTAATAACTTTTGAGCGGTTCGGGGATACGCTACTGCCAAGTTGTGCTTAAACAGCACCAATTCATGTTTTATGCAATTACAACTTTGCCTTAGTCATGAAGCGGCTTGGAAGATTATAACATAACAAACATAAAGGGCGCGAAGTTTTAGAAAATCTTAGACTCGTTCAAAGAGCGGGGTGTAGGGGACCGAAAAATATGACCTGTGTGAGAGGAACTTTAATAGATGTCTCTATTTTATCGTTATATAAATTATTAGCATTGGGAACTATGGACTGAAAACAATGGATAGTCGCAAAACAGTCGAAACAGTCTATAGTCAAAAAAAAAACATTGAAAATAGTAATTACTATTTTCAGTCAAATGCACGGTTTTTTTCAATTCATGATATTAGGCGAATATGTACGAATATTTTCCTGTACAAATTGTGAGAGAGGAAAGCTCGGAGATAATTGCTTGGGACCGTTATTTTTTTACGTGGTTATATTTTACAACGGTAGTATAAGCGAGACGGAGATGTGTAAATTCCTTCTCGAACTAACTTTATCAAAGAAAAGGAAAAAAATTACTGAATGCTGTTATAATAATAATATATAACACGCAATTTATAATTTAGATTTAAACGAAGTAGGATTACGTTTATATTTGAAACATTCAAACACTGTGTATCTCTAAAAAGAAATGGAATTTTTCTATAGAATGGAAGTATACCCCACAAATGTTTTATTGTATTTTAATGTGTTAATTGCTATTTTTAAATAATAACTTTTTATAACATAAATTTACACAATAAAATAGAAGTTAAACAAAACCTAAAAACTAAAGTTGTACAATAACCATAAATACTAAATAAAATTAAACATATACCTAATCATAGAAAAAAAAACTAATCCATGACATAATTAAGAATGATCTGAGTGAATGTTTTTTATCACATCTTTATTAGATACGCTTAGTACAATCTTAATTTACAATTAATTTATTACAATTTTTCCTATGTACTTGGATTAATTAACAAGCAAGAAGAGTGCGAGAAAATACAGCATTATGTATTCCTCAATTATAAATTTATAATTATTTATTAACTATTCTCCTCTCCAATCTCCTGACATCCTGCGCGCTGTCCAGCAGTTGTATTGCTTCCACGTTAGTATGATTTAGTAATCTTCTTTCGTGTTTCAAGGCGAAATCTTGGATAACTTCGCAAATACGTTTGACTTCCAGGTCATCGTGCAGTTCTTCGTTGGTTACATAGCGATAGGCATTAATAATCAATCGAAGAACCTTGTTTTGACAGCGTTGTATCACTAGTTGATTTGAATTTTTAGTGCAATCCCATATTTGCACTCCATAGGTCCAAAGTGGTTTTATAATTGTATTATAGATCAACCTCTTTGATTTTAGGCCAAGTTGAGAGCATGTTCCGACTAACCAGTATAGTTGTTTTGTTTTGGTTATAATGTGTTTTGCTTTTTGTCTAACGTGATGCAATTCCAATTTAATCTTCCTTCAGGATTGATTCCAAGGAATTTAGCTGATTCTGCTTGAGGAATCGGGCATCCATTGAGTGATATAATTAAGTTTTTAGTATTTCGCTTCAATCCAAAATTAAAGTGGACAGATTTGGAGCTATTAAGTTGAGTTTTCCAATCTTTCGTCCATTTGTAGATATTATTGACTGCCACTTGCACTTTCTCTATTGCCGTAGGCAGAGATATATCTTTTGCCATAATAATTGTGTCGTCAGCAAAGGTTCCAAGAAGTGTTTCTTTTGTTGTTGGAATGTCAGCAGTGTAGAGCATATATCGAGAGAGTAATCCAAATATTACTTGTTATTGCCATAAAAATAGTCAAAATATTTTACTATTTATTATTCCCAATTTTAATCTTTTTACCCTATTACATTAACAATATTGAAAAATATCATAACAAAATGCTATAATATTAATATACAATATATTCTTATTAAGAAGCAAACTACCAAAAAAATCATAAAACTACATATATTACATATAGATCTATGTAAGCATAAATTGGATACATTTTTATCAAGGTCACGGCTAGGACGACAGAGCCAGAAGGCTACAAATCCCATTTTATGAAATCGAATACGTCGAATGAAATAATTAGAACCAAGGATAGAATCCACAAGTAAGACAGAAACAGTCGATAGTAAATAGTATCAAAATCAGTCGGACCGAAAATAGTGTCTCAAAAATAGCGACTGAAACAGTCCATATTTCGATAGATAACACTATAAATTATGTTTTACTATATAAATTTTCTAAGAGTATCTTTCTGAGTATTTTCATTTCAACTGGTATATATCTCTAAGTTGCTATATATAAAATAAATTAAATATTATATTATATTGATATAATATATTACATAGACTATATATAGAGGTTATAATTAAATATATGAAACCGAGGAAAGGTTTTGAGTGGTCCAAGCAATGCAGTCACTGAGATCACTTTTTTGATTGGTTCATTTGAATTGCTCTACAAGAGGATTTGATTGGTTCATTTCTATAGCACAATTGTTTGTTTCAATTTGTTTATGGCGCCATTTTTGTGTCATAGAGAATGATCAGCATTTTTTAAATCTAATTATAATCACTATTATTTAATTATAATTTATCCCCAGTGTCAAAGTGTTGTGTATTCAATGTATGTGCGAAAATAAAAAAACGAAACTTCGTTTTCCTTGGAGGAAGGAGCACAAAATAGCTAGATTAAGAGTGTGTGTGCATTGCTTTTACCTGGTACGTATAAAATGACTTATATAGAGTATTTGTGCTTATATATATTAAGTAATTTTACATTGAAATTACATTGAAGGTATATGTGATTATAATACATGAAAAGTTTTAGTGCAAAGTCATTCCATATATATATAGAGCCAAATTTTGTTGTCCTTTAAAAAGTTGTTTGTACACTGCCATAAATTAAAGTCTTAATTAGTTTGAAGGGATTAATTTACATGTATATTTATTTGGTTAAGATACTTATAATAAATATTCTGGCTTTAAGCTACTTAACCCAACTTAATGGAATGCAGCGAAATGACGTTCTCAGCGCCTTCCTGCTAAGACCACGCAAAACAATTCTGAAATTAGTATTTTATGTATTAAGTTAACACTCTATATATTACCCTATATTATTTGAAGTATTCAACGTAGATCATGCAATATGCCCCTACGCTTATAGCTAAACAGAACGTAATACGAAACTAATACGAACGAAAGTGTGTTCATATCAGTGTGTGTTATATTATGCATTGTGCGTTAATTTACCGTAATATATTGAATAATATAAATAACATTGCCAGCATGCGACTATGTTGAAGTAGTGGAATTTCTTCTACAGTCCTGTTAATATTTATTTAAAATGTTGCTTATATTTGACCAATATTTTCTGTTCCTCCTTGAAGACGGGGCATTTTTTTAAAGTTAGAAATAACAAGAATGTAAACAAAATTTCACTAATATAGCTAAGCACATTGGTAATAAAACTAAAAATTTCATTATTTCAAAATATTACCGTAGCTAAATTCCATTATTGTGGCGGTTACCAGCAAAATAGCACTCTGGCAGGTATACCCCAGTGGAAATCAACAGTATTCAAAAAATTCCTAGTACCTCATCGCAGCCACCTGCTGTGTTCAATTGTGAATCTAAACCGTTCTGGAGTCAACAAAAAACAAGCACCCAGAATTTCATAAAAATCGGTCCAACCGTTTGGGAAATGTTCAGTGACTGTAAGACTTTAAATGAAACGAAAATTATGACAATTAGTGATTGATTTAACGAATATCTACGTGGGCGAATATCCGTTTTTGATGGGGATTTGCCGGAAGTTCTGCTATTTGTGGTTGTCGCTAATATGTGCCGTATCAATGAAAACGCTATTGATATTTACGTGATAAATTAGTAATGAATATGCTATTGGTACTATAATTTTTAGAGTGGATAACAGACGAAAGCGGCTTTTACTATTGACGATTGTTGAAATATGTACGATATTTACAGGGATGCTTACAATCAAATATAAAATAATATCATCTTTGAACTATATTTTTTATAAATTTATATAATATCCCTCAAAATAGACTCTTTCGGAAGCACATTAACATTTTTCTTCGTCCTCAAGCCAGCGGTTGAATGTTATTTCTAGAATAGATATCGGGAAAGTCTCCTCCACTTTGGTCCCAATTTACTGAAACGAATTTACTGAAATAAATCCAACGTCGTTGATTGAGATAGTTCAATATTTTTTATTTTTTGTTAATGTATTGTTACTAGTCGTTACCAATAACTTACAATTATATTTCCAGAGTTATTTATAACTGGACCCTTTTCAGAAACACTTTTCAGTGTTTTTAATATTTAGGACACTTGATATTGAGTTTCCTACTTCAGTGATATGACAAAGCACTTCCATAATAACATGGAAGGGCAGTCTTTCCTCAGCTCTTGTTGCGAATCTCTTAATTTCTTCTATGACTGTTAGGGTTCCAAGCTCTCTATGTAAGTAATAGTTTCTATAGTATAAGGTTGCATCTACAATATTTCTCTGGACTTTATTTTGAAATAGTTGTCCTATTTTGATACAATTTCTCGTAGATTATTTCCATAACTGAATTCCATAAGTTCATATAAGTTTTAGAATCTATAATTAAAAGCTTATCATGCACGGATAATTTTGCCTTTTCTTTCAAGTATCCAATAGATTTTTTAAGTTAATTTCAGTTCTTTTCTTTTATTTTTGATACGCTCTATCCAAACAAGTTTTGCGTCAATATTCTATATATAGGAAAATAGTATTAATCATGTTTGCTGGTGACATATGAACACTTTGATTGTGGATAAAATCAATATACTGATTTACTCTCGTTGACTTTTATTGTCGATGTCTGGGTACATTTATTTTCGTCTCGTTTCTTCTTCGTCATTGTGTCCAATAGCAAGTAACGCAACACCATCGCAAATGTAACCTTATCACTTTTTTTTGTGATATGTCACATGTATACTACATTGGCTACAAAGTCCCGGGTGTAACACATAGATGACCCTAGTGTTATTGCCTTTGTAGCGACCGCTACAACCCTTTAGGCCATCACGCATTCACCTGCATAAAAGCTTAAGGTTGGCAACGCTGGTGGATTGATACCATGCGGTTTCCGGCTATAAAAAACCACCTCGACGACGTCTCGCTCTCTTTTCTTTTTTCTACCCCCTTGTAACAGTACCACTTCCACAGCGCTACCGTACTTCCTTTATCTTAACCTAATATCCTGTCCATTCTCCCGCCGACCACATGTATCATTTAATATCGCAATAAATAAGTTTTATTCAAACAGTGTGGTCAGTTCCCGTGCGAATTCCTTCCATAAAATTGTAGTGAGTGTTCGGATAAACAATCCCATCGACAGCCACATATTCCTACCAACCGTCTAGACAAACATTCCTACACCTTCACCGCTTTTTCAGTTAGTACCAAACTTCAAAAGAAAGCTGTTAAAATTTCATGATATTCTATTCATAGGTTTGTGAGTTGTTGTGCTAAGAGTGACATTACTTTTGTTATTTTCAAAACAAAGGACCAAAAACAATTTTGTGTTTTAATTTTATACTGTTTCTTGGTGGGAAAAAATAGCATTCTAGCGAGAAAATGACTTGAAAAGTATTATAAGGCCACCGGTCCATCAAAAATAACAATAAAGGGTTGGTTTTCATATCTCAAACGTGGTCGTAGAGACACCGATGATGTAATACGTAGTGGATGTACAAATGAGGTGGTAACACAGAAAATATCAAAAAAATTGATTAAATTGTTTGAATGATCGAAAAGTGAAGTTTCGTGGGTTAGCTATCATCATAAAGTACCTGAAAAAGTGGCATTGAAATATAGTAATAAACATAGGTAAAGAACAGGACACGAAATACTGCCTTGTGGTTTTACCTCATTTTGTATCTTATATTGTTGAGTAAGTTTCTTGTTTAACTCTGAACTTCCTAGCCGAAATGTAGGAGATTAAGTGTTTTATTGAACAATGCATTTATTGTTTTGGTACATGAGTCCTTATTAAGGTCTTTGTCGAATTCTTGGGCTACGTCCAAGAATACAGCTGAAAGAACATTTTTTCTTTGTAGGAATATTTTAATAACGTCTGTGACTCTATGTACTTGGTCCATAGTTGTATGTTTGCTCATAAAACCAAACTGATATGCTGCTATTAGAGTTATTCTCTATTCTACTATCTATGAGTTCTTTTAATATTTTTAACAGCAGTTTTAAAAATATTCTGAATACTGATGGTGGCAGTGGAATTGGTCCATTTTCCAAAAATCATCAAAGTATTGTATTCATGAAGATGGTGGGTTTTATAATTGACAAATTATAAAAACAAAATTTATAAACATTTCTTAATAGAACCTTCAGCTTTTGTTAAGTTGTAAATACATATCTCGATGTCTTCTTTGGATTGATGTCACTTAGGAGGCTTCTTTTTTGACGTAATAAGTTTAATTGGAAAGTTTTCTCACTCGCTGATCAAGAAATTATATTTAAACTTAGTTACATTTACTCAGAAAGTTGGTTTTTAATGATCGGTAGATGCCTCACCATTTTGTTGGTTGTTTCATTGTCCTCTGTCTGCTGATCATTGCGGTATTTGTTTAACTTATTTTTATTATCAGTAGTCCTTTCATAATCACTGGCGAATAATTTGAATTTAGGTTAAAATTTTCTTAATATTCCTTATATCAGGCAAATACGTTTATTTTCGTGGTTCAACAGCTATTTTATGCAACTCGTTACTTTTAGCTATTATCATTCTAGTTCCCCATCCTGTCTTTTTACAATTGAGTCCTCCACTACTGAATCCGTTTAGTGAATTCATGTAACTTTGCTTTTTTATTGCACCCTGTAGGGTTATTAACTTGTAGATTGTTAAATCCTATACCGGCCTGCAATAATTGCTACTGCTAATCGTTGCTTGATTTCTGTGGAACAGACTCTTATTTCTTCGTTGTAAGAAATATTGCTTTTAATAATTACTGCAATTCCTCCAAATTTAATTAAAGAATGACATATCAGATGGATATCAAACAAACATCAATTTTTTATAATTTCAAGATTATGAGTTAGCTGCTGCTAAACCCATTATCATTCCAAATCTCAATTCCAATATTTTTATTTTACATTTCTGCAAATTGAGTTCTGCTGTGCTATTATTATTTTCTAATTTTTTGAATCTTTCGGAGGATGATACGAGCCTTGTTATTGTTTGTCCATTTTTGCTAATAATAACAATTTGTTGGTTGTAGCTTCTGATTTTCTTGTCATCATGTGTTCAGTATTACTCAATTAGATTGCAAAATGGCAAGTCTTGAACTTTTGTATGAAAAATTATGGAGAATTAATGTTATAATGTTATGTAATGACTCACATAGTATTAATTTTCTTTGAAGAAAACTAAATTATTTTTTCCGTAATCCTATGGGTCATTCTAAGTTAAGAGGTTATTAAAGCTTGTTAAGCTTATTATATTAAGTTATTCAGCTTGTGATAAAAGCGGCACGATATAATGTTATATTATATTATATTTTTATAGAAACAACTGATATGTGCATAGCTACAATATAGCCAGTCAATTTATTAACTTTATCTTGTCTTATAAGAGATCAGGGGAGACACTCAATGTAGGGGGAGACTAGATGCGCAAGGTAGGGATTTTAACTTTGGCTTTGAAGGAAAATTGACTATTTTTAAGAATAAACTTTATTTATTCCTTAAATAATTACCAATTAGCCGATTTTCAATTTTCAAACAAATATTAGTTATGCAATAATAATATTGTTACACTTTCAAAAATGACGTTACTGATATTACAAAAAGGTTGCTTAGCTAGATCGCGCGGCGTTTGCTGCTAACTTAACGCCAAAGAATTGTGTTCAAGGTCATGACTTTCCACGACAACGTAAACAAACGCTGTTTTTAAGGGAATACAGAAAGTCGGAGGATGATACTATATTGTATTTATCCCAGCATTTTAAAATGAATTATTATTAAATATCTTTAAAATGATATCTTGGACTAGTTTATCATATTTCTATGCCAAGAAAGGTGGCTAAAAATTGCTCAACGCGTTTGGAAGGTGGCTGAAATTATTATGATCTCAAAATCTAGAATACCACCAAATGAAACTCTATAGACCTATGTTACTGTTATCAGTAATATCTAAAGTATTTGAAAAAAAAATCCAGTTAAAAAGGACAAAATCTTTTATGGAGCGAAAAAAGCTAATTCTTACACATCAGCTTGGGTTTGTTAATAAATATTCGACGATTGATCAGGTGTACAGAATAATATATGTAATTGATAAAGCCTATGAAGGTAGAAAGTTATGGCATGACGGCCTTGTCCACAAGCTATAGAAAATGTTACCGAAACAATACACCAAGGTATAGAAACCTTACATTACAGACAGAATTTTACAGTCAAACACGAGGAAGCCTACTCTGCAATAAAAGAAGCTAAAGCAGATATACTACAACGAAGTATATTGCGGCCGATTATTTATCTACTCTATACATGTGATAACACAAATGAAAAATATCACAATGGTTACAATTATTGATGACACTGCGATTCTTTCTGTCGGAGAAAATAGCGAAAGAACCACCTGAAAAATAAAACAAGCAAGTGACAATAAAAATAGTTGTACCCAAATTTGGAAAATAAATATTAAAGAAAGTAAACATGGGAACTTACAGTTCATCTATAATCAGATAACTCAACCACCAATAACAATAAATAATTATATTATTCCAGAGAGCAATAACGTTAAGTAGCTCGGAATGAAACTTGATGCAAAACTTCGCGGGAAGGAACACGTAAAGAGAAAAGAAAAGAACTGCTATTAAAATATAGGAAAATATATTGGTCACTTGTAAGAACATCACAATTATCAGTACATTATAAATTGCTACCAAATAAGTATTAAAAGCTATATGTGCATACGGAATACAATTATGGGAATGTTCCGCGAAAAAGTATTTAAATGAAATACAATTTTTCTATAATATGGTCTTCATTAAACTGTTGTAGTTCACCGAAAAACTATAGGACTGAATACTTGCATCGAGACCTTCAGCTACCCATTGTCACCCAAGAAATCAGGAGAGTTGGAAGGAACATTAAGTCAGGCTCCATCTCAACAGGATACAGACTCAAAAGCATCAAACCATATGATCTTATGTAATGTAGTGAGGGACATTTAGTTTAAAAACACTAGTGTTAATACATAAGTATTATTACACCTAATACTAAAACAGGGCCGCTGGGTCCTCTTAGATATACACCTAGATCTAAGAAAACGCAAAGACAAGTTGTAGGTTAGTCGGCAACAATTAGTAACAATATATTAAATACAGTTAAAAAAAACATTTCTATTTATTTAAAACGACTGATACACGGACAGAATTTGTTAAGAGACATACCAGGATGTTTTGAAAAAAATTTGTTTTTTTAGTACTTCTTAGCTTAGAATAACTATTACACGTCTGATTAAAAGCTTCTTTTGAAACAAATTCAAGAGAGGACATAAAATATATCCCAATTTTTCTAGGAACTATTCGACATATATTAAATAATCCTAACTGGCAAACCGGATAATCATATCTGACGCTTTCGTTTTCTGGGTTAACTAATCTGTCTTTGTATATTTAGAGTAAAACAAGTTTCGGTAATGAAACTTCATTATTCACGCCTTTGCATTGAGATTTTCCGCTACACTGAGCGCCGGTTCGCAGCCGCCTCGTGGCACGGAGTTGCAGTTGCAGAAAACTTGGATTGATGCCTCGGCAAAACTCAGTATGACATTTCGATCCAATCGCCCATTATTACATATCCGCAACAAGGAAATATAATGATAGTTTTAGATTAGAGTTTTCAACGAGGCTGTGTGCGAGATTGTTTTTAATTAAAATTGTACTATATCATAAATTTACAAACAAAATTAAATTAATTAAGAAAAAATTTATATAATTAACTATGTATTTTTCAACTATAACCACTTAGGTTTTCCTTGATTGAATATGTTCTGATTTTGCGTTAAAACCACATTAACACTGCTCAACAGGTTTGATGTGATGAAGATTTCTTTGTTTATGGCTATTATAAACATTTTTAATAACCTGGTGAACGATGTTTATAATGCTGTTCATCACGACTTCGATTATATCTCTTATTGCAATTTATAAATTCATTTTAAAATCAGAGGGTATTTCCTCGTCATTTTTTTTAGCTAAGAAGAGATATCTACATATCTCATAAGTCTGCGAAATTCTTTAAAAGGTTAGTGATAATAATTAGAGATTATAAACAGGAATATATTGTTTTGGCGCCTTGCTTGATTTGATATATATTTTAATCGCTGTTTAATATTTGTGATTACTCTGACTAAAAATGTCGAAGCCAATAAATAGTCAGAGTCAGAATAGATTGGGTGTCTAATCAGTTACCTCGAACAGGGCTGAGATAATTGGGCCCCCTCTCTTAAATGTGTTAGAAAAGTAAGTATAGATATTATTAATTATTAAGTTGTTGCGGTATATTGGAAATATGTGATGCTATGCTGAATGTATAGGGGCTGTGACTAAGATTTATCAAATAGTGAAGAACAATGTAATGTTATCATATACATATCAAACGGATGACGCATCAAGATCATTTGATGTTAGCTCAATTCGGAATCAAATATATGAAAAATTTACAAAAAAGGGTTTTTTTTTGATAATCGGTTCGTGATATAATTAGAATTTAATTTGAAAAATTATAAATCTACATCTAATAGGAAGTATTATCTAAAATATCTGGAATATTCAGCTCTTTGAGATAACAGAAGAATTGTATGTGGTAAAAAAATATAATAACTCACCTGCTGGTAGATAGGAATATACAACAGAGAACAGTTTATAGATTTGTGGAAACGAAGCATTTTCTAACACTAATACCTTCAGTTTGAATAAACTTCATGAGCCAAATAACAAATGAAGGAATTGACAAATGGCGCAATCATGAACATATGTTTCATTGATGCAATTGAGTGACTGTAAGACTATACATGGGTAATTGGGTAAATGTTCACAATATACATGAATATTTAGTTGGATTTTAGGGCAAATGGATATGGCTCGGTGAATAGATGTAAAACGAACTGAAACAGTGGTGTTTACATTATGTGACCGTTATTTATTAAAGTTATATAAAAATGTGAAAAATACAAAGTAGATAAAACGGATGTCAACGGTGCTACCTGGTGACGAGGCTTGGGCAGTAGA
This sequence comes from Rhynchophorus ferrugineus, assembly GCF_030347505.1. Taxonomy (NCBI): domain Eukaryota; kingdom Metazoa; phylum Arthropoda; class Insecta; order Coleoptera; family Curculionidae; genus Rhynchophorus; species Rhynchophorus ferrugineus. Next base: position 20,802,542 of record NW_027472590.1, read on the forward strand.
AGGTGGCACGTCTAAACTGAACGGTAGTCAGATACCGAATGATCGAAATACCCTTCAATAACATCCCAGATAAACGTCTCGGGGTTGCCAGCTATTCGTTATCGTGTTCTAGTCGTCGCTGCTGGCACCCCACCTGTGTTCAACACCTGGAATTATATTTCTGGGTACTTTGTTGACCGTTATTCCACGATGTAAAATTCGACATGCCTCAAGGTCGCTACAGGATAATAGATGCTAATACTTTTGCGGGTAATATGGCAAATGCATTAGAGAATTTGCAGTGATTAAATTAAAAATATAAAAGATATCAGTATAAATTTGAAATAAAAATGTACACATATAGTAACAGAAGAAACTAAGGATAAATTTACTTATATTAAAATGACATACATTATGCATTATGCATTAAGTAAACTGTAATGCTAATATAAATTATATTTGATAGCATTAATTTTGTTTAATTAATTTATTTATATTAGAAGATCCTTATATGTTAAAGCCAAAGTAATCTAAATTGCGACATTGTGACGTACTATATTTGGATAACGTAAGCTCACTGTTATTTAGAAAAGAGTATATGCAAAATCTCCACTGCCACATAAGTCACATACGAATGAGAATACGTATAATTATTTATTCATGAAAATTAGTCACTATGACTAATTTTATAATTTACAATATTATGACCAGAACTAAGCTTATCTTATTCAAATAAGTTAAATTTGATGCTACACCAGAAGTAAAATCAATATAACACAACTATAAAGAGTATAAGAATAAAGTGCTGAGAAGTATTGTAAATGCACTCAGATATACTGAGTCCTTCAGATTCCAACAGTTATAGATGTAATTAAGAGATTACCAACAAGATATGGGGACTGACTCCACTCTCATGTAAACACTGAAATGCTGCAACTCTTTGACCTCTTTGACCAACATTGAACCAGGACACAGACTCAACAGTACAAAACTAGGTGATCTTGTGCAGCTGTGTATCGAAATAAATGATAAACACTAAGCTATCACTAAATGATAAAAACCCTGAAAAATGCTACTAGCCTTAATTATGTTTTATTGGAAACTAAGAACCTAACATAGGAGGAAGTAGCAAGATAAACACGGGGTGTAACATCTTTCTCCTTACACTTTCTCGTCCTGCACTGCATATTCAATCAATTCGAATTATTACAGGAAGTGATAAAGAATTAGTAAAATCGACTTTCAGGTTGACAAAAACATACAGCAATAAATATATGGGTATGTGAAAAAGATTGTCTACAATCTTCGTTTCTTCAGTCTAGACATTGGTTTGCTAAATGGTTTAATTGTTAGCTAGTGCTAGATTTGAAATGGTCATCTTGGTTATGAACTTGAACAGTGCCTCAGAAAGTGACAATGACTGAATGAAACTTTCTGGATATGGCTTATGATTCAATGCTGACAATACTAAGACAGTGCGATGAGAGTGGAAACAAAAGCTCAGTTTATAATTAATATGCTATAACTGTAGAAAAACGTATTTTAGAGCGTGAAAAATGATTGAGAGTGAGAATGAGAATTGAAGTTTTGAAATGAAAATGAAACACAGCAGCGAAGGAAATAAGAACTAAACATGAAAAGGTATATATGCTCTAGAAGTATTACCTAGATATACAATTGTAAATTAGATAGGTTAGGTCTCCCTAGGATGCCAGAGGTGGTTGGGAAAAGAGTTCAATGTAATTATAATAAAATATATGTAACCTATTAACTATTGAGGCTGTTTAATTAACTCTAGTTTAAGCCTTTCTATGATATATGTCTCAAATGTACTATAAAGTTAAAATAAATTTTACTTTATAGCATTTGTGTTTAATTATTTTATTTACATGGGAATGTTGTTATATGCCAAGGCCAAAACAACAAGTCAATGGAAAAGTCCCCGGCTTACCATAGTAAAACACATTTTCTTGGCAAAATTAGTTTTTTCTATTCAACATAATTCCCTTCAAGGCTGATACATTGATTATAGCGACCCTTATACTTTTCGATACCATTTTTTAGTACGATTTGTCCTTTGCTTCAAAATAGTAGAATACTTCTTCCCAGCGAGCATTATTTTGAGATCTGAGAACAGAAACTAGTCGCTGTGGGCCAGATCTGTAGAATACGGTAGATGAGGAAGCAATTCGAAGCCCAATTCATAGATATTTTCTATGGTTTTCACTGACTTGTGACACACTTTCTTTTTCTTCAACTGCAGCTGTTTTTCGCCGATTTCGTCCTGCAAACGGCCCAATAACGCTATATAATTGTCACTGTTGATGGTGCTTCATATTACAAGGTAGTTAATGACAATTATTCTATGCGCATCCCAAAATACAGACGCCATAACCTTGCAAATTACGTTTTTCCACGCTTTGGAGTGGGTCCATCGTATGTAGACCACTCGGATGACTGTCGATTGGACTTCGGAGTGAAATGATTAAGCCATGTTTCATCCATTGTCACACATCGATGCAAAGTCCAAAGTTAATTATGCTTGACCATCTTCAAACACTGCTCCGAATCATCAACTCGTCGTTGGTTTTGGTCAAAAGTGAGCTCGCGCGGCACCGATTTTGCACAGTGCTTTCTCATTTCTAAATATTTGTGAATGACATGATATATACGTTCAGTTCATATAGAGTCCTTGCTATTTCATTCAATTTCAATTTTCGGTTATTTAAAATAATTTTGTGGATTTTTTAAATGTTTTCTTCGGTAACAACCTCTTTCGGGCATCCATTGCCTTTACCGTCTTCGGTGCTTATTTCACCACGTCTAAACCTAGCATACCAATACTTGATGGTTGATTTTCCTGAAGCAGTGTTCAGAATATATTTGAAGTTAATACTGTGTAATCATATAGTTAATAAATTAAACAAAAAATCTAATCAATATCCAAATTTTTCATAGATACTTTTGGATCGTAACTTATGATTACTTGGGCGACTAAAAATATGTCGTTGAACTTCAACCTTAAGATACAGCATATTTAATTAACAATTTTAAGAAATCATTGGTTGAATTTATATATATTGTTAACAAGAAAGTCATTTTAAAACACAATGTCGATCTAGAAACCTCAGAATCTCTTATTCAAAACGACTCAATCGTGACTAAAGCAATCTCGTCTCACTACCAACGCTACGGAATATTTCAAAAACTTCGCCTCCATCCCTCGTACCGTTACAAACAAACGCCCTACCTCTCCATCGAAACTCGCACTTAAATAAGTGTTAAGTTTCTCTGCGACTTATTTAATGATGCACGAGATCATCGGTCCGGACACGTCGGAAAGACGCTCACCGATCGCACGAAAGGAGTTTAGGAATTGCCTCTGCAGATTTCCATACTTAAGTTAGCCAGTTAAGAGTGATCCATTAGCGCTTCCCGTCGGATGTCTTAAACGAGATTTATTCGCCCCGCGTCGTGGGGAACATCTATAGAGATTTGAGGTTACGCTAGTTATTTACGCTAGCATCGATATATTTTATTTAAATAGGCAATACTGTCGCCATTCGAGCGGCAAAATTTAATTTATGGCATATTAAGACGACCGAGGTTTATGGATAAATGTATTAAAAGGTTCGCCGGAGAATCTGACGTTATTTAACATACTGTAAAATTAGCTTATGGCGTATAACAAATTGGTTAGAAACTGTAGTGGGTTAGCTAACTAATAACAAATCAAATAAGAAATGTAATAACGTGTTAGGTGTGGAAGGACTGCGAATTTATACATTGACCCTCACTTTGGTTGCCATTTAAATTCATCATTTCAAGGCAACTTTTTTTAAAACTTGTTCAAGCCTTTTTTTGGGATGGTTATGGAACCATGTGACTAATAGTAGTGTCTGAGTGTGAAACAATTGGTCAAATTCATCATTTTTGGACGATTTAATGTTCGTTGATTACAACACTATATTCTGTGATATATATATTGACATGTTTAGTATTCTTGCTCTATAAGCACAGAGAAAATAGAGATATAACTCTATGGGAAATTTTGAAGAATTTGTTCGCGACGTCCAATATCTAGATGTCACGATTCTGAACTTAGATGGGAATATACGATGGAGCACAGTTTAGATTTGTGGAAATGAAGCATTATATATACTTATACCTTCGGTTTGGATGAACTACATGAGACCAACAAATGAAAAATTGGCAAATGGCGGAATCGTGAACATATGTTTCATTGATTGGATTATACATAGATTATATAGTTTTATTATACTATATATGGGTAATTGTTCAGATTATACATGGAAATTTGGTTAGATAATACATACTAATACTTTTACAGGTAATATGGCAAATGCCATATTACCATTATTATATTATACATTATTATATTAGGGGGATTGCAGTGATTAAATTACAAAATATAAAGGATATCAGTATAATTTTGCAAGTAAAATGTACACATATATTGACAGAAGAAAATTAGGAGCAATTTACTTATATCAAAATGACGTAAAAAAGAAACGTGAAATGAAACCAAGAACGAGACGTAAAAAGATATATATTGTCTACAATGAAAGTAAAATATATCACTCGGATATAAAATTGTTAATTAGGTAGATTACACCTCCAAAGGTTACCACAATATAAAAAAAAACGCATCTAGAGCTCTACTGCTGACAGTAGGTAGGCTGGTGGTGTGGAAAAGAGTTCAATGGAAATATGATGAAACAACCCTAACCTACAAAATGTTGCTGCTGTATGTTTAGCTATAGTTAAGTCCTATATAAATTATACATTACGTAAACTGTAATGCTAATATAAATTATATTTGATAGCATTAATTTCCTTAAGTTATTTTATTTTCATTAGAACTTTGTTTTATGTCAAAGCCAAAATAACCTAAAAGTCAAAGCTGATGCGGCAACATTGCGATATTGTGACGTCCTAAATTTTGATGACGTAAGTTTACTGTTATTTTGAAAGGATTATATGCAAAATGTCAAGTGCCACATTTTCAGACTTATTTTAAGATGGTTGTAGAACCATCCTAAAAATCCATGTGACTAATAGTAGTGTTCGAGTGTGAAATAATTTGTCAAATTCATCATTCTTGGATGATTTAATGTTCGTTGATGACAACTCTATGCGAAATTTTGAAGAAATTATTCGCGTAATGACGTCAAATATCTAGATGTCACGACTCTGAACTTAGATCGGAATATACAATAGAGAACAGTTTAAATTTGTGGAAATGAAGCGTTATATACATTAATACCTTCGGTTTGGATGAACTACACCAGACAAAAAATAAATGAAGGAATTGGCAAATGGCGGAATCGTGAATATTTTAATTGAGTTTTATGATTATTGATTTATGACGTTTCATTGATTAGATGATAGATAGATTATATAGTTTCATTAGACTATACATGGGTAATTGCTCAGATTATACATTAACATTTGGTTGGATAATACATACTAATACTTTTACAGGTAATATGCAATGCATTAGGGAGTTTGCAGTGATTAAATTACAAAATATAAAGGATATAAATATAATTTTCCAAGAAAAATGTACACATATATTAACATAAGAAAATTAGGAACAATTTACTTATATCAAAATGACGTAACAAAGAAACGTGAGATGAAACCAAGAACGAGAAGTAGAAAGATAAATATTGTCTACAATGAAAGTAAAATATATTACTCGGATAAAAAATTGTTTATTATGTAGATTACACCACCAAAGGTTACCACAATACAAAAAAAACGCATCTAGAACTCTACTGCATAGGTGATGTGGAAAAAGTTTAATGTAAATATGATGAAATAACCCTAACCTACAAAATGTTGCTGCTGCATATTTAGCTATAGTTAAATCCTATATAAATTATACATTACGTGAACTGTAATGCTAATATAAATTATATTTGATAGCATTAATTTTGTTTAATTATTTTATTTACATTAGAACTTTGTTTTATGTCAAAGCCAAAATAACCTAAAAGTCAAAGCTGATGCGCCAACATTGCGATATTGTGACATCCTACATTTTGATGACGTAAGTTCACTGTTATTTTGAAAGGATTATATGCAAAATGTCGAGTGCCACATTTTCAGGCTATTTTTAAGATAGTTATAGAACCATCCTAAAAATCCATGAGACTAATAGTAATGTTCGAGTATGAAATAATTTGTCAAATTTATCCTTCTTGGACGATTTAATGTTCGTTGATGACAACGCTATATTCGCTGATATAGATATTGACATTTTAAACATTCTTGTTCTATGATGACAGAGAAAATAGGGATTTAACTCTATGGAAAATTTAGGAGAAATTATTCGCGACGTCTAATATTTAGATGTCACGACTCTGAACTTACTACTGGTTTTGATCGCTTCTGCGAAGTATCTGAACGCATGTGATCGATATGGTGCGTATATAAAATCATATATAAATGTCAAAAATATGTAGGTAATGTGACTACTTTATAAGAAGATTTATATCGCAAAGTCAATCATCATTTGCATAGTGTTAAATTGCATTATAATTTAAAATGCATTTGCTTAATAAAGTAGCATCAATTTCATAAGGAGTAAATATCTATAAACGAATACATATTGGTTAAGAAATTAAAACAATATGTTGTGTCATAAGGCTGCTTCATCAGGATAGTTTGGACATTTATTTTGAATCTATTCAAAAATTTTTGTTTATTATGTGTTATGGCTAACTCTGTAGACCAAGGTGGAATAAAGTTTATAGAGGCAACGCAAATATCTCATGCCATATTCGCAATTCCGTTAAGATTGTTTTAGTATATTGTGTGTAGTTCTCTAAGATATCCGCCAAATTTTATTGCTAGATTCTGCCATGTCAATGACGTCACTGCAATTTTGATTTTTTTTAAAGTTCTTCAGGATAAAAACACAATTATTATGTCAAGAATATGCATTTTATAAGGGTATGATATATTTGTGGATTAATAATTTTGAAGTTATTTCAATTTGTTTTCAATATATATATATATATATATATATATATATATATATATATATATATGTATATATATATATATATATTATTTAATTGGTTGATTTATGAAAATTGGTTTGCATTAGTTTATGAAATGTCATGGATGTCACTTGCCTAGTACTTTTTATCAACGAACCAATCAAATGTTTTCAAGAAAAATATTTTCTCTACAGCTGCCTATAATAGAAATATAAATTGATCAATCACATTACTTAAAGGGGCGATTATAGCCTCATCTAGATGTTGGACGTAGCGGAAACTTTCTCCAGATACTCGTATTGAGAGCTCTCTCTCTACTACTATAATAATAAAGCCTATCATAATAATAAAGACTCTTAATATTAATAAAGAAATAAAAAGACTATATTCAACTAGGGGTAGTTCGGAGAGAGCTGGAGTTACTTTAAGACCTGGAACTAGTAAAACAAGAGAAGAAGGTGGCATCTGTTGAAGTATTAAGGTGAATTGGTCTAGCTGCAGGACTTTTTGCTTATCTAAGATAGTGTGTACGGAATCGATGAAACGTTACAATTAAAAGTAAAATCCGCTTCTTTCGAGTGCTTATCTTTCAAACCCTTTTCTATGGCTTGGAGAGTGACGCTACTACGGCCTATGTTTATAATTTTGACATATTTTGAATTCATTATCGACGAATGAACCCATTTTTTTGGTATCGGCATAAGAAGTGAAGCGTTGCTCAGACTGGTCACGACTCATATATCGGAACAAATAATAAACAGCTGGTGCGGTTACACCTTCCATTTTAATGTTTACAAGTATTTCTTCACCAGCTTTGCAACGTGTGGTGTAGCGTTGTCATGGTGAAGAACATTGTTAAAATTGCTGTGTCTTTGGTAGTATTCTGTGAGTTTTTGCTTGACACAGATGGATCAAATGTAGTCGATGGCGATACCCATTTATAGTTTCTTTAGGTTTTAGCAGCTCATAGTAGACATATATACCACACCGCGCTGATCTAATGGAATACGCAGCATTAGCTTCTAGTCATGAAAGCTTCCCTGTTGACATTAATGCATGGTCAGGTGGTACCCATCACTTTAGACTATCGTAATGGGTCCACTTTTCATCACCAATAATAATACTGTGCATGCCTTTCCCATTTTGCCAGCATTTCACAGATGAACAAATGACTTTAAATCATTATTCTCATATTCTTCAAGTGCTTGGACATGGTTTCTTGTGTTATTCCCAACAATTATATTATTCATCTTGCATTTTACAGGGATTATCATTGAGTAATATTTTCAAATAAATGTTTTAATATTTTTGCCCGTCTTGAACGCGGTTTGTCTTTGGTGTGAAAATTACCGCCATTACAACCTTAAAACCGGTACACACGTGTTGAAATCAATGGAGCATGGTAACCAAAGTGAAGTAAAACATATAACGATTCCCGCAAATTCGATAAGGAATTACTCAATCGATTTTTCGCAACTCAGATATTTTTAAAGAACTGAAATAATGTTTGTTCACAATTCGATGAAATAACAAGATCAAAAGTGAAGCCTATCAGTGGTTTGAACATCGGTTTGATTACAAATGTACAAGGTGCGATTTAAAACACAGTAGAACATTTGTTGTAAATATACGAATTTAGCATTTTGCTTGCACAACAACAAATTTTAGTAATCACAACAAATGACTAGTAATCGAAATTTATAATCTAGAGGCTCAGAGATCGACATTGTTTTGTAAATTCTAATTTGATATAAGTCCTCTTATAGATAAAGGCTAAAATCAAAATTAAATTCATCAATAAGACAGAGTATAGTATAACTTCTACAGTGTCAGATAGGCATGTCGGCCGCAGAGAAAAATATCGGTATGGTCTTTTCAAAACAGCAGTGAACCCACGTGATCTGAATTGACGTCGCAATGTTGCCGTATCAACTCTGAGTTTGGGTACATTTTGACTTTGACATGCAACAAAATTCTATTCTAACAAAACAATGAAACAAAAATGCTATCAAATATAATTTATTTTAGCATTATATTATAGAAGAACTTTATATTTCTATTTTATTTTTATACAATAATTTATAGGTTAGAGTTGTTTTATTATATTTATATTGAACTCTTTTCCTTACTAGCATAGGTAGAGTTGTAGGTGATTTTTTATTTAGTGGTATCCCCTGAACTCCTAATCTACCTAACTAATAATTTTATATTTGAGTAATGTATTTTATTTTCATTAGAGAGCACATTTACCTTTTACGTTTAGTTTTTGTTTCCATCGATGCAATGTTTCCTTGTAAAGTACTTTTGATATTGCCATATTTCTCCTTAGTGTGTTTTGTTACTACCTGTATACATTTATCTTGACCAAAATAGATTTAGTCACTGCATTCTCCTTAATGCATTTGCTATATATGTAAAACAGTCAATATTATTTCTCTTCTCATACATTTTAAACAAACGTTATGTATATTCTGAATAATAACATACATGCACATAAAGCTTTCACACTCTATTATAACATTTCCTAGAGTTAAAATAAATTAATTATTTACTGACTTTTAGTTGTCTCCTCTTTCATCAACCTGTCTTATTAATTTTCAACATTGAAACATAAACAATATTCTTAATTTTTTATTCAATCACTGTCACTTTCAGAATCACCACTCAAGTGAATAATTAAGCTGTTTATATCCAATCTATCAAAATCTTACAAATGATTCTACCATTTGTCTACTGCTTATTCCATGTGTCGTTATCGACAATGCTTCTTTCCAAAAATCCAGACAGTTCTGGTTTGAATATCCTTCTCGAATATCCATTGTAATAATTCTTTTCAATACCCACATCAACTCAATTGCATTAAATATGCAGTAATAGGAAGGAAGACGTAATACTATGTGGCCATAACATTCAGCAATCTGATTCACCATGTATCTATTCTCAGGCTTATTTCTAAAAAAGTAAATTAAATTAATTAAAATTAAATACTTAATTTATATTTGCCGAGTATCAGTTTGAACATGGCTTCTCCAAAGCTTATTTTAGGGCATTAAGCCATATCTAATTGCAGCCTTTGTTGATGTACTTGATGAGATCTTCTTCACTAGTGTATTATGATATGGTGCATTGGCCATAACAATAACTGATGGTTCCCCCAAATTATTTAAAAGTTGATTTTTAAACTACTGCAAAAACAAGCCATGGTTCATTTTTCTACGGTAGTTACCCTTGGACTTATAGGAAACCCCTAATTCTGCGCCAGGAATGAAACCATTCTTATTTATAGCATGAAGAACTATAAGTTTGCAATGAATTATTAATAAATGTTATGACTAACAAAACCTAATCTATAGTTATTCTAATGTTTATTATTTCCATCAACTTTTGTTGCCTTTATACGATATTTATTATCATCTTGCCATGAGTGACCCAATGTACCATTCTGTAATATCCATGTCTCATCTAAATATACAAATTGATATAATAATTCTTCCTGGATTTTGTTATGTTTTTAAAAATTGTATTATTTTGGAGGCAATGTCTGGAAGTTCCGTTAAACCCTTTCGAGGATTACGTTTACACCACTTGAAACCTATATTACCTCACAGTGTATGACATCACCATAATGTTCAATATTCCATAAACAGCTGCATATTTTTCATCTTTTTATGGATCCTTTCGAAACTAACAATTTTCTCTGAAATAATTGTATTAAATTATGTTTCGATTCACAAAACTACTTGCTGTTTTTTTACATTTTGTATATTTGATCTCTGATACAGTTAACATCAAGCTGATCTCTATTCGTCAAATGTTTCGCATAAACACGGTTTTTTTTTTGGCGAATTTATGGTTATATTGTTTTCCGTTTACGTAATTATAATATTTTGAAGAATTTTGTAGACGTTTGTCAAACGGACGTCTTTTGCAGGCTCATTCTGTTATGTGTTTTTAAATAGAATAAAATGAGAAGGAAAATATTGTCCGACGGTAAAACGAATTAACAGCTTTTCGACAGGCACATATTGATGACATGAGTCACTACTGTTTTGAAAAGACTATATATTGCCCTCTGACTGTAACGCAAGGTAGTTAACGTACTGCCTCCTCCTAAGAGAATATCATATATGCGAAGAAGCTTACTCCATCAATGAATATACAAATGGTCCCAATTGATTGGAAGAAAGGTGATGGTGGTAAAAAATAGCACAAAAAAGAGTACGCTATGAGCCAAATATAAATTTACAAACGCGAGCAACAATGGCCGTTGGCTGCAAAGAGCATGGCATCATCTTACATGAGATATGCTTCCAACAATCTTAATTTACAAATTACTTGCTACAGTTCTGTTGTACTTGCGTATGTATATCCCAAAATGGTTGAGTTATGCTACTCTTTCTTAAGCGCTCCCTGTAGTTTTATAGCACAATATAAATATTGGCTCTTCGATATTAAAAGAACAATCTTCATAGTTTTATTTATTTATAATTTTGTTTATGTTATATAATATTTTATTAATGCTAATCGTAATGATAGCAGATAATACATGACTTACCAGATGACCGACCTTTATAATAAAATTATATTATTATGACGAACATTATTCATACATCTATCATACAAGAATAATCTAGAGGAAAAACCAGACATTTATTATTATACCGTGCAATAAAAAGAAATCGTCTCCGAGAGCTCAAATCATTTAAACTTATTTAAATGGTAATTTAATATTAAATTTATTCGCATATAAAGTTAAAGTGATATTGCGTCTACGTTTCGGGCGACAAGACGTGTCCTACCAGAAGTACGTACACGTATAACTTCTGGTCTTAAAAGAGGCTGAAAATCCCCGTAAAACTCGATGATATTTTCCTGTAAATCCAGCTTTAGCGACACACATCTAAAAAGTCCCTTTTGTATTTTAAGATTCGCAGAATAAGTGGTTGGAAGTGGGGTGTAAACGAGATTTAGGACTTCTTTCTTTTACTGTAAGTTTGTCATACTGTGTGGATGATAAAAACATATTTAATCATGAGGACTTTTTGTCGGCTCGCTGGTAGTATCTGTCATATTTTATTCTTTCAACTACGGAATAATATGTTAGGATTCATTACTCCGCAACATCTCCGGATTTGGCGCATGCGAATATTGGCTCCATCTAATTTAAAACCGAGAATAATCCGAGTTTAGCGCATGCGTATATACAGTTTTATTTAATTATTTTCGACGTGTTTCAGGAAGTAAATAAAAATTGTAAAATTTGGGAAACAACACATTTTATTTACTAAAGTATTGAATAAAAGGAAATAATAAAAATATTATTAATACAAGTAAAGTTATTCAATCATATTACACATAATCATAATTTTATATAAATAAAAATACAAAAATATGAAAAATAATTGATTTAATATTGGAACTATATATAAAGAGAGTAATAAACATTGAAAATTTTTTGAAATAATATATTATATTTAAAAAAATTATTGAATAAAATAAAATAATAAAAATAATTTCTATATGCCATTCTATTTTTATAAAAACACCATATTTAAATAAATTTGCTTATTTGAAGAATTAACAAGAACTTTAAGAACCATATAAATAAACATTATAATAGAAAAGATTAAAATCGTTTAGACGAAACAGCCAATATAGTTAAAATCAAAACGATATATGAAAGCAGTAAAACTTTCCTAAAAATCTCCAAATATTATTGCTACTAATTATTATCCACAAACCCCATTAACGAATTAACTACCTCGAGCTTTCAATTAACATATTGCACATTTACTAGTCTAAAACGAAAGCATATCTTACTTTAAACCTGTAAGACAACTCAGTCAACACATCATTATATTTCCATATTATAATTTATTTACTTAATATATTCCTATGTAATAATGCATTGTATTCTCCTTGTCATTAGATCCTTAGGGTGTCGTTGACAGTTTTATATTTTGTTTATTATATCCAGGTCTACTTTTGTTAGAAAATTTAGTTATTTCAAAGTATCACTGAACACTGTTCTTATATCTTATCAAAGTGCTGTCTAATATCTTCTTCTCTGATTTTCTGAATTCCACATTCATCTCTTTTACTCTCAACAAATTCTAGCTACATCTTAGCTATAAAATGAAATTTAAAATATTACTAAAATATATTATGATTAAAATAGGTGTCTAATTATTACCAGTTACTACAGTTTTTGCTACTATTCTTGATGGACAAACCTCTTTATTAACTTGACTACTTCCAACACAACAGGATATTTTTTTTCTTCTTTTTTGTTGTTATCATTAAATTTTGGCATATGTTAATAATAAATCCAGGTCGTTGAAAATGATATGTGAAAGTTGGCATCTAAAATTCCCACAATACATGAAATTGATGCTGATTGATTGATTTAATTGATTGATTTTATATCCATGTTTTAAAAGCAATGTCTATTAACCACCAACATTATTACAATAATTTAATTGTTAAAGGATGACAATATAGTTTCATATAGTTTATTCCTTTCTATGATTAATTCTATGCTGGAGAGAGCGCATGCGCCAAAGCCGGAGATGTTGTGGAGCAATGTATCCTTAATATGTTGTCAAGATATACTAGAACTGTAAAATATATGAAATATTCTAATACAAACACAAATATGTTATGTCCATTAGGTGCTATCTAGATTAATGTTAATTACTAAAATATAGAGTTTTGAATAAATCGTTTTTTTTATAACAAAAGGTTATAGACAAAATAATTTGAAGCATGTTGGCAACATTGCTTTCGTATAAATAATTCGACACGTATCTATTAATCAGTATATAACTTATAAAGTACGAAAGGGCTTAGAAAAAACTTGTTAATTTACTTTAAAAACTGTTTTATTAATTAGATATTCTATTAGAAAATATATAAATCCGTCTCACTCGTTCGTCATTCAGGTAATTTGAAATCAGAACGGATACGATCAAGCCGGTGCTACCTAACACCTCCTCCAGATGTACGTGGTCGTTAATCCTTTAGGGCATTTTATTGTTCAATTTGTATGTTCTTTGAAGTTCTTCGAAATGGTACTGTTTATTCCCAAATTTCCATTGTACCCCTTTACGAAATGATCTTCCTAATTTTAGTGACTCCAAATACCAATAATCTACGGCTAATAAACTAAGCTATCGCAAATTGGTGGCCGTTTTTCCTGAACTGCGAGTTTTAGTGCAAATTCCAGTAGATTATGATAATTCACAGCAAATTCAGTCCACCTTTGGTGACCTTACACTTTGAACTATAATTCATGTGTTAAATTTCTTCCGGTTAAATGAATGAATTCAAAAGACACAAAATGATTCAACAGCCTTATTGTTGCAATTGCGCCAATTATAAAATGTGAAAATCTTAACTAAACTATTAGTTTACTTAAAAAACTCCTGGACAGCAATTCAAGGCACCACTGGGTATCCATTAGAAAGCAGACCAACCCGCCTCACTTGTCAACCATTCAGGTAGTTCTAAATCAGATGGCAGCATAATTAGGTCTGTATTACATAACGTCTATGCCAATTCTTGTAGGTTATATTTTAGGGAATTATGCGATTTGTTTTGTGACGTGTAAAACGAGCTCAAAGTGTTTGTTCTATAAATTTTAAAAGAGGTCTATTAACTGATGGAGTGGTTTGCAGTAGTGTTTGTAACGAAAACCGCTGAATTATTTAACGTTTTACAAGTAACAATATCCGCGCTAATGACAAAAAATAAAATGAAATTGTGAACGAAACACACAACCGAAAATTATAATGAATTGTGGCCAGATAATAGAAAACTACATAAGCCAGAGCTTAACTCAACACTCATTAGAGTAAAGTTGATTCGGCATCGAACTAGTACGGCGAGAGCTTTACAAAGCTAACGTTCACGGAAGGGCTGTGATTGCCAAACACTTTATAACAGAAGTCAACGCTAAACTGCGAAAGAAGCGCTTTAACGATCATAACTCCATACTATTTGATGACTGGAAGAATATAGAGTTGATTTAAATATGGCGAACCCTAAAAGAAGCCTATCGTAAGAACTGCCTGCTTCTTAAAGTCAAGCATGGAGGAGGTTCTATGCTTGGCTGTAACATCATCTTCCAAGAACTTGGGATTTATCTGTTCCTATCATCCAAATCACTGCCCGGATTACCGCAAATAATTATCTCGACATCCTCAATGATGAAGTTTGTAAAAAATTGTATAGGTGTCTACTGCATTTATATGTTTGAAGTTTATTTATATTAGATATATTTATGATAATAAAAATACTCAAAACGCATATAGCCTATTCAAAACGGTAGTAACACACGTCATCAATATGTCCTTACAGTCGACGTTTGACTTCAAAGTAACACGTGTTCGGAGAGTCGGTCAGTGAAACGAAACAGAAGTGCAACATCTGTGTAACAAATGCTACGTTAAAAAAACTCTAACAGTAACATTCCAAAGACTGGTGAAAGAGTGAAAGTGCTATCGGAAAAAAGGTCAGTACAGTAGAAAATAAATGCAAAATGCCATAAAAGGTTAAGGATCGAAAACTCAACATCTGGACCTTAAATGCAGCGTAGGATAATTTTAAATATAAAAGTAATAGTATTATTTCAACAATACGTAAAAAAATATGGAGAAGAACATTGCACAAAAACCAGATAAAATGGAAATATCGACATCAGGCCTATCACATATTGCAGTTTCGAATGTAGAGAACACAACTAGAATCCAGAACGAACACTCACTCTACAATGCGTAGATGAACGAAAAGTCGGCGCGGGAGAGTCTTGAAATTATGCATTAACTAATGGAATGGAATAACAAGTAAATGCCCTCCAGCTACAACTAAATGAAAAAAGCTCTGAGGGCAAGGATAAAAAAACGAAACCACCAAGCCAACAAAAGCATTCCAGTTGTTACATACGAAACAGATGAAGAAGAATTGCAGAAAGAAGTAGGCTGGATAAATGTTAAAAGTAAAAAAAGAAAAGCAAATAATTCCCCAGGATCTTCACCACAGCAAATAAACATAAAACAAAATAAGGAACAAAATAAAGAAATTAGAATGCCCAGGACACCCCCAATTGTCGTAAGTAATGTGACCGACTTTGACTGACAAGTATATAATATTCAAAGCAACGGTACTAATCAATGGATAAATAAAACTCAAGGCCGAATTTATTTCGTACAACATTCACAAAAATAATAGATTGTTTAGAGTTGCTGAAACTGCAATTGCACTCTTATGAAGACATACAAACCAGAGACATAAAAGTTATGGCAAGAGGGCTTCCACCAACAGCTAAAAGTAAATTATGGCAGAACTAAACTAAAATGGGCTTAAATGCTTAAATGCGACAAATATTTTTAAAAAAGAATAAACCAAAATGTATAAAGGAGACATTTTAGTCCACAAGAAGCTATTACCTCTATTTATGTTAGACTTTGAAAATGAAACGGACACAAAAACTATTTTTGGTATTAAATGAATTTTAGGGGTTGAAATAAAAATCTATCCTCTAAAAAAATCGAACTTAATACCGCAATGCAAAAAATGCCAATTGCATGGATACACACAGAAATTCTGCAGAAGAGAACCTAGATGTGTAAAATGTTCAGGTAAACATATCACCACAGAGTAGAAAATCCAAAGCTAAGCCGAAATGTGCAAACTGCAATGAAGCACAGCCGGCAAGTTATAGAGGATGTGTAGTTGCTAAAACACTCCAAGAGAGGAGAAATAGAATCGCTCAAGTTAAACCTCAAGAAACAATGAGTGAAAAGAAACAACCGAAAAAATATAACAACGTTAAAGGTGAAATGACTTATGCCCAAAGTATCAGTCAAAATAACCAAAAGACACATAGGAAGATGAAGCAACCAACAACTAATTGCTACTTAAGCTAATAGGAAAGCTGGATAAACAAGAAAAAATTGTGGAATATTTTTCCAAAAGGATTGAAAAACTAGAAATTAAAATTAGGCCTGTGGCCCAAAAACCCGAAATGGCAAATAAAGATATCCGAATAACAATTTGGAATGTTAATTTAATCCAGCAACATCATGCTACACTACAAGTCTTCCTAGCTATGCATAAAATAGATATTTGCCTAATATAGAAAACATTTAACAAAAGAATCCTTTATACAATTTAGAGGATATACATTTTATTATATCATACATCCAGCTAACACCGCAAGAGGAGGAAGTGCAATAATAATAAAAAAGCATTTCCCACCATCAAGAACCCGGTATCAGTACACCAGAAAATTAGGCAACAGCAGTAACTATTAAATCAGGCAGATACAAGGTTACAATAGCCGCAATTTATTGGCCTCCAAGATAAAACAAAAAAAAGGAAAATTATTTGAATGTCCTAAGCAACCTGGGAGAAACATTTATAATTGGAGGTAATTTCAATGCAAAAGATGGGGATCTAGAATGACAAAAACTAAAGGCAATGAACTGCATAAAGCAGCTGCTGAACTAAGATGTTACATGTCAACTGGAAAACAAACTTATTGGCCAACTGATCAAGAGAAAACCACAAGCTTGTTAGATTTCTTCTTCTTCACAACAGTAAGAAACATAACATCCGGCTATATAAAAGGCGAAAATCAGAAGCATTGAATATCTAGATAAAACTTTTAAACCAAACGAAACTAATATTGAACATAATTTACCGGACATAGAAGCTGAAAATTCGATGAAAGAGTTAACTCGCTGAAAGAGTTATTTATTAACAAGCACTCAAAAATTGACTGGGTCCACAGCATAACAGATGTTATTGAAAAAGCCTATGAAAGTAAAAAAGTATGCTAAGCTACATTTTTAGATGTAGCACAAGCCTTCGATAATGTTCGGCATGAAGGCCTTGTTCATAAACTACAGAAAATGTTACCAAAACAACACACTGTAGACAATTATAATTACAAATGGAAAATATTACGATGGCTACATTTGGTGATGATACTGCGATTATAGCTGTCGGAGATAATAGTGAAGAAGCCTCACGAAAATTACAACAGGCAAGTGACAATATAAATAATTGGACACAAGCTTGGAAAATAAGAATTAATGAAAGTAAATCTGTACATATGCAGTTCACCTATAAACAGACCGTACAGGCACAAATAACATTTCATTCTTTCAACTTTTATTCCATATAGTAACAACGCTAAATATCTTGGAATTAATCCCGATGCAAAACTTCGCTAGAAAGAACATATAAAGAAGAAAAGAAAAGAACTGGAATTGAAATATAAGAAAATGTTCTGGCTAATTGGAAGAAAATCACAATTAACACTACTTAATAAATTGCTATTATATAGGTAAATACTAAAACCTATATGAGAGTAAAATAAATCAAATACAAATTTCTCAGAACAAAGTCTTGAGAGGTAATGTGGGTGCACCCAAATACTATAGGACTAATTACCTACATCGAGACCTTCAGATACCCACAATTAGTCAAGAAATCAACATAATTGCAAGGGGGCAAGAGGAAAGACTCCATTCTCATACGAGTATTGAAATATTGCAACTATTGAATACCACCAGAACAGGACACAGAATCAAAAGAATCAAACGATCTGATCTCCTGTAGTGTTGTGTAGTGAGGTGCATGTATTAAAAAATTCAGCAGTGACATGAATAAACATTATATAACATTATAAACTAAAACATCTGAAAAAAAATTCTTAAATTCACCAAAAAGAAACCGTCTTTATGCGAAACAGGTGACGAATCAAGATCAGCTTTATGTTAGCTGCATCAGAGTTTAAATTTCTATTTTATATTAGCAATCAAAACTATCCGCCCATAACCTATTTGTAAACACCATCATAGAAAAGAGATATGCCATTATTCCCATCACGTGACAACTTCAATCAGGTGGTGTTCTGCCAATTATTTGAGCTTTGGCGGTTTTAAAAGAATTTTGAGGGTAGGCATGTTTAATCGAATGAAAGTTTGGCTGTGTCGAATTATAGTGTCGTCTGTTTTAAACTATATGGCAGGATAGTCAGGTTTAAACTTATGACAAGTAGATTGCTGCCAAACATTATCATACTCCAAGATGATATTGCCCATAACCACAACCCAAAAAGTTCAATCTTGGTTTGTGGAGCGCGTGGATTAAAATATAATCAAAGATAAGCCCTAGCCAGCACAATCGCCAGACCTCCAGACCAATGGAATTTCACAGCAGAGATTGAGGAGTACATTTCCATTATCAACATCATTGAAGCAACTAGAGGATGTTTTGTGACAGGAATGTGATAATAGCGATTGTAAACTCTTCGGAAATTATTCCACGAATAATTGTAGCTGTTTCGAGATCCTTATAAATAAATTAATAATTTAATATATATTGTGTATATCTCATTACTTTATCCATATTTGTCCAACACTCAAACTTTTAAAAATGGGACCTTAAACATATTTACCGAAGTTTTTCACAATGGAACATTCAATTTACTAAAAAATCGTTCTGAATTAATTCACGCTTCTTATAAGTTATATATTTATATATGGCAGATTAGTTGTAGCAGGTAATGGTTTTAGATTCCATATGGATCTGTTTATTGTCGAATTAATAGTAATTAACAGACAAAGGATTACAGAATATTAAATTATCCTGTATTAATTTATTATGAGTAGTTTCTATTAATTATTAATGTTTTACGGTTAGGTATAGGGAACAAATTGCGCTTATAAAATATGTATATAGTTTTGATGAAAAACTAGATTTAAGTCGCCGTAGAGTTTTTGGGATTTCTAGGCGAAAAATTGAACAAAGGCGGAGGGTTGGTTGTAAGCCATTTTACAATATTAGGATATATTTTCAAAGAGCAAAAAATAGTATTGTGACAGGGCAAAGTATGGGTTATACGATGGATATATCAGCCATTTGTCGTAATGAAAGAAAGCACATTTATATCAATCAATTCCTGCTATGAATAACCATGCAATAATATCATTGAACCGAATTGATTGTATGGTAATACTCGGATACTTTAGTGCAGTTCCTAAATAATTATTTTTCAATCACTGCAAACACTTAGAGCCACCACTTCCAAAGCGTTTATCGGGTTCTTCGGGTTTCGCTCTTATTATATTTATCATCATCCGTAATAATTCATTAAAAATTAATTCCATTTCATTCAGAATTTCAAGCAAATACAACTTTTGCAGCATAACATTCCAAAAAATTTTAACAAAGATTAAAACTCTGCAAAGCCAGCTGCCGTCGAGAATAAATATCCCGAAGAAATCATAGTGACATTAGCTAAAGATATAAAAGACTCCAAAAACACCAAAACTGTAACCAACCTGCCAACCATCGACCACATTATGAAATTATTCTGTGATTTCAGACTGAAATGCGGTACAATTTAAGTCAGTTAGCAGAGTAGATAAATTGAAAATATCCCAGAACTTCCCTAATACGATAGTTAGCATCGAAAAGAATGACGCTGAATTAAGCTTTGGCGTTATATACTGTCCACTTAGACCCAAAATGACATAACAACAATACAAAGAGTTAATTTCAAAATGAAGCCCAAGATGTATTATTGGATGGGAAATTTACTGTTAAACTCACAGTTTGGGGTTCACAATTAATAACACCTCGAAAATGATAATAATTGCGCATAGCAAATAATATTATAAATTGTTCTTATCATTTAGGGCGGGAACTCACTTACTATCCTACAGTTTACCTACCTATAAAAATGATTGAAATGAATCGTTTCGACGCAACGACAAAAAAGCTGAATTATTTGCACAAGATTTAGCTAACGTATTCCAATAAAATGATATAAAATCTACAATGGATATAACTCCTGTTGGTCAGCGCAAGGTAGCTGTAAATCTGTTTTCTCTAATAGTAGCTCATAACAGCTTCAGTCCTAAAATGGCTCGACTTGATGAGATTTCATCTAAGTTATTGACGGAGCTACCACGAAAAACAATCATCATGTTGACATATATATTCAATGCCTGTATGAGACTGAACCATGTTCCGAAATATCTAAAGATTGCTCGAATAATTATACTTAAAAAACCTGATAAACCGGCAGCAAAAGTCGGATCTTACAGATATCTTATTAGAGAAACTGCTGTGAAAACGTATTGAACCATTTATAAAAAGATATACTGTCGTCGAATACGGCATATGGGACTACTCTACTAGTTACAATTGTCAACCGCTGAAGTCATATTTTTTCGAAAGAAAATTTCGCATGAAGGTACATTATGAACACCTAAGCTGGAGCTATTTCGACTGGAGTTCTCCATGGTACTGTCTTGTCTTGTGATGACTCCTGTATCTGCTCTGCATCGAGGAAAACATGATCTATAAATGAACTAGAGACCGAAAAATACAGCTTAAGAGCTCCAAATCTGTCCGTGTTAATTTCTAATTACTTAACAGATATACAATTGCTCAATTAGAATCAGCTGAATATACCGAATATATAATTTTTGCATGGACTTTGAAATATTTTCTAGAGACACGCGAATTTAAATCTTTCTATACCCAAAATTCGACATATACTTATGCCCATACGGCTTTATATTAAATGGTAGAAGTACTTAATTTAACTGATGTTTGAACGATTAAACTGCAAAGGCGCTTTTGACTAATACATGAAATAGTAAGATTTTCCATGCGTTAAATTTGGCAGCGGAAATTGGAAGGGGACAGAGCACTCAACTAATTCCTTTTATTTTAAGGAAACACAAGAAATCCAAGAAATTACTAAACAACTACTTTAAATACTAATAAACATATTTTGATGATCGATACGGCATTATTAAGGACTTTCTATAAATCAAATGAAATATTTTATTATAAGGATATAACGATGTAAAAAGAATGACTGCTATTACAGCTCGATGCAATATTTTTAACATGTGATATGGTTTGTTTTATTTTACCTATTATTCATGAGGATACATTACCCAATTATCTCCGGATATGGCACATGTGCACTCTCCTGCATAGATTAAACCATGGAAAAGAATAAACTATATTGTCTTCCTTTTCTAATGGCGTACATTCTTTGTGGGTCCATGTGTACAGTCGATAAAGTCAAAACCCCAAATAAACTCTAGGATATTTAGGTTTTGTGTTACATTAATAATTCTATAGTAATAATAATTAAATTATTGTGTTATTCTTGGTGGTTTAACATACTTTGTTTTTAAAATGTGGAAGAACAAGTACAAGTGCAAGTGCATCAATTTTATTTATAGTGGGAATGTTAGCTGCCAAATTTATAACACAACATAATTTTCAATGACATCGAATAGGTATCAACATATGCCATAATGTATGATAGCAAAAACGGAGAACAAAATGATTCTTGTTGTGTAGGAAGTAGTTAAGTCATTAATGAGGTTTGTCCATCAAGAATAGTAGCAAAAATTGGAGTAACTGGTAATAATTAGACATTTATAAACATAATATATTTTAATAATGATTTAAATATTATTTTATAGGCTGTAATATTATAAGATGTAGCTAGAATTTTTTGAGAGTGAATGTCGAGGAAGCTGAAATTCAGAGAATCAGACAAGAATAAATTAGACAGCATTTGATACTATGAAATAATTAAATTTGGTAACAAAAGTAGATCTGGATGTAATAAACAAAATATAAAACTATCAACGATGCCTTAATGATCTAATGACAAGGAAAATACAATACATTATTATATAACAGTATAGGTAACATTATTGTTTTGTAAAAATTATTATTTCTTTCAGTCTAATATTTGTTTGTTAATATAATCCATTAATTTTAGGCTAGTAAATGTGAAATATGTTAATCGAAAACTCGAGGTAGTCAATTCTTTAATGGGGTTTATGAATCAAGAATAGGAGCGATCATAGTTAATCATATTTGGAGAATTTTAGGATAATTCAATTTCATCTACAGTGGTGGCTTTGTCGTTTGGTTTTGACCATATTGGCTGTGTTTGATCTTAATGATTTTGATCTTTTTTATGGGATGTGTATTTATATGATTCCTGAAGATCTTGTTAATTATTCAAATATGTAAATTAATTTAAATAAGGTATTTTTATAAAAATAGAAAGGCATATAGAAATTGTTTTAATTATTTAGTTTTATTCAATATATTTTTAAATGAAGTGTCTTAGTTCCAAAAGTTTACCATTTATTTTTATTTATATATATGTAATATATTTTTCATATATTATATATTTCTATATATATATATATATATATATATATATATATATATATATATATATATTCGAGATTAAATCTAATAATCACGATGAAAAACGTAAGTATATAAAGTGTATTTACGCATACGCTAAACTCAGACTATTCTCTGTTTTAAAATTAAATTTAGCTCAATATCAACAACGTATCCTTTATTCATGTGGTCTATTCGCTTCATAACATTAATAACCTTAACCTTCTCGTCCAGTCAATTTTGTATTTTTTAATGACTCTATCTATGAATTTAACTATTGAGCCCTATTCTACGGGTTTCTAAAGCCGTATAGAATATTCATTTCCTTTGATGAATACATATAATATTTAGAGAGCAACTCTAATTATCATCATCAATTTATGGCCTGCTGGAGGATATCTACTACTCTTCTGGTAGGTTATCTCTTTCAGGGAGATGTCTACTTATCAGCAAATAGACGATTGCTGAACATTGCATGATTGCTGCATCTTAAACGAATCATTTCTAGAACAATGTCGAAGATAGTAATTTAAGTATGCCATTAATATAATACTTGAAAGATCTTAAGCTCACAGCTGCCAGACTATAACAGTATCAAAGCTTCGAAGCCATACAGAACGTTTGATTATCTTGATTATAATATTTCCTCTCTTTTACATATGCCATCTTAGGTAAGTAAAGCCTCCTGCAGCTTGGCCAATTCTGCTTATTACTTGAGTGGTAGATGTTACTTTATTCTCTTGTATTATTGCTTCCAAGTACATGAGTTCCTGTACTTGCTTTAACTTAATTTCGTCTAGACCTACAATACTAGAGGATCCGTCCGTTGGTATTTTGTATTTCTTCATTAATTTTCACCATGAAGAATGCTAGAGGATTCAACATTCGTATCAGCAAACACCAGACCTGTCAAGTTTCTAGCACCATATTCTTAACCCACTACTGAGATAAGACTGAGAACGTTTAATAACTCATAACATGTTCAACTACCGAGGCTGTCCAAAGTGAGAGCTAGTATATACAGTAAAGAGAAAAGCAATATAATCAAGTAACCTGTTGCGACTCTATTTGTCGGGTCCTTTTAAAGTATGTAACTAACTCTAGTTAACATACTATGGCTTAACTAAGTCCTCTACAGTTTTGTGTATTTTCCTGTATCAAGTTATGCTGTAGATTAGGAAAAACAGTGGTATTCAGTGGTACTTTCATTATCTTTTTATTATATATCAAAATATTAGTATGGACAGTCAAACAAATTTGGAGATGATGATATGAAGGCAACTGCTTTATGAAATTATTAATGGGGATCGCTGTCGACTATAATTAATGCGTTTGAGCTGACCACCGCGAGAAAAATTGCCAGAACATGAGCAGGGACATAAAAGTGTTATTCTTCAGCAGTACAATGCTCAACTACATGTTGCAAAACCGGTAAAAACATACCTACGTAGTACATACATTAAAGAGCAAAGCTAAAATAAATAAAAAACTAGTCTCTGTACTCTAATCTAAATTAATTTCAAAGTATTTACAGCCAAATTCATGTTAAAACTTCATTGACAGACTACACTTTCTAGTGTATGTCGTTTTGTCAGTATAAACAAGATTTATTTTAAGTGCGTTAAAAATGTCTAAATTTGTACCGAATAAATTGCATTTGCAGGAAATTTAACTTTTTTACTTCAATCTGAATGCGAATGCTATGTGAAGCTAATGGTAACCATTCTGCATCAGCATTAACATGCGAATACTGGTTACGATGTATTAAAAATGGTGGTTTTGACATAGAAGATAAGGAGCGTGGAAAGTCAAACGAATTTGAAGACGAGGATATGAAGGCAACTGCTTTATGAAATTATTAATGGGAATGCATTTAAGCCATTACTGCCAGAAAAATGACCAGAATATGAGCAGAGACATAAAAGTGTTATTCTTCAGCGGTACAATGCTCAACTACATGTTGCAAAATCTGTAAAAACATACTTGGAAACATTAAAATGGGAAGTGCTGCCCCATCAGCCGTATTCTCCAAATTTTGGTCCTCCTGATTACTACTACTTTCGACATATGAGCCGTGACCTGTCTATATAGCGCTTCACTTCTTTTGAGAGTACCAAAGAATTGGTCGATTCGTGGATAGCCCCAGGAGATATATCGTCTTTCGAGATGGAATCCGCAAATTTCCTGAATGATGGGAAAAAGTAGCGGCTACCGATGGATGAGTAAAATATATTGTACCAATTTTTGACAATACAGCTACAAATTAAATAAAAAACATTCTTTAAAACTAATTCATAGCCCTTATAATATCTGTGTTCTTGATTGTCATAGGTATTTTGTATTACTTCATTAATTATCATCATGAAGAATACTAGAGGCTTCAACATTCGTATCAGCAAATATAAGACCTATCAAGGAGTGGATGGATCTCAAAGTATTTGATAAATGATGTCGATTTAACTAGTGGAATCATCGTAAAGACAGAGAGTTTAATAATTCCTAATATGTTCAACTTCTGCCCAAAGTGATAGCTAGTATATACAGTAAAGAGCAAAGCTAAAATAATTAAAAAACTAGTCTCTCTACTCCAAACCTAAATCATCATCTAAATTAACTTCACAGTATTTACAATACATGGCTTTACTGTATATTAAATCGCATTGGGTATATTTATAACCAACTTTATATTAAAGCTTCATTGACAGGCTGCAATTTCCAGTATATGTTGTTTTGTCAGTATAGAGAAAATGTATTTGCAGTGCGTTAAAAATGTTTAAATCTGCACCGAATAAATCGCATTTGAAGAAAATTTTACTTTTTTACTACAACCTGAATGCGAATGCCATGTGAAGCTTATGGTAACCATGCTGCATCAGCATTAACATGCGAATATTGGTTACGACGCTTTAAAAATGGTGATTTTGGCACCGAAGATAAGGAGCGTGGACAGTCAAACAAATTTGAAGATGAGAATATGAAGGCAACTGCTTTATGAAATTATTAATGGTGATCGCTGTCGACTACAATTAATGCGTTTGAGCTGACCACTGCCAGAAAAATGGCCAGATTATGAGCAGAGACATAAAAGTGTTATTCTTCAGCGATAAAATGCTCGACTACATGTTACAAAACCGGTAAAAACATACTTGGAAACATTAAAATGGGAAGTGCTGCTCCATCAATTTTGGTCCTCCTGATCACTACTAGTTTCGACATATGAGCCGCGACCTGTCTGAATAGCGCTTCACTTCTTTTGAGAATACCAAAGAATTGGTCGATTCGTGGATAGCCTCAGGAGATATATCGTTCTTTCGAGATGGAATCCGCAAATTTCCTGAGTGATGGGAAAAGGTAGCGGCTACCGATGGATGAGTAAAATATATTGTACCAATTTTTGACAATACAACTACAAATTAAATAAAAAACATTCTTTAAAACTAATTTATAGCCCTAATTATATTTGTGCTCTTGATTGTCATATATATGTTCACATTAATTATTTCTGGTTATATGGTACTGGCTGTGTCGAGGCACCATTTTATGGAAAAGAACAATTATATCACCTACAAATATTAACATGTGCAACTTGCTGATTAAAAAGGAAGAGATTTCGATGGAATCGAATAAAAATCCGTCGCCCATAACCCGATATTGACGGGATATATCTAATTCTCGGGCCCCGATTGCGATTAGAGAAAGTGAATTAGCTCGCCAACGGTAATCAAAATGGATAGCGTGAAGGGAGAAAGAATAAAGGGCTGAGGTCGTAAATACGTAATTTTGATATCGGACCGTGTAATTTATTGGATTGGAGAATTTCGAAAACAAAAGTCCTGTCTTGGATGGGATATCGTGATGCTTATCTTACGGACAGCCCGAGGGTTTCCCATTTCGCCGGACTTTGCTATAATTGCCGCTTTTTCCTCCAAGTTTGCTTTATGATAATTAGTTTCCTAGTTCGGCATCGATAGTATTCCATTGATATTTGATGTACGATCCTTTTTTGTATCGACTTGTTATCATCGGTTGTACAATACGACAAATTATATCAAGTTAGGTTATGTACAGGGTGTCCGTTGGGAAATTTTATATTTTAATTTTCAATTGCTTAGTTACGCAACGGATTTGGATTAGTGCGTTTATCTCTTTGGTTAAACTTTCTGGGTGGTGCGTCATCATTTCTAACGGCAGAGGTCGCGCGTTCTCTATGGGACCTATGGGATTACATTACTTTTTAGAGAATTTTAATTGACTTGAATATTCAGGTTGGATTTTATCTGCAAATGGAGGAGGTATTTTTTTGTTTTTACGCATGGTACCCACAACATAAATCTTATGATTTCTTGCTAAATCGTCCACGAAAGGAACCGTGGTGTCTATTGTCTATTGCTAGATTCCGTCCAGTGCTAGAAACTGGTATAATTAGCCTCATCACAAGGGCGCTTTTCTATAGCATCAGTCAGTTTGCTGTAACAGGGTCTGCCATATGATTCTTAATTAGCTACAAATACTAGCTACAAATACCCAGTGACTTATAACAAAAAAATTATAAAATCGGTCGGTCTCAGCAGATCAAATAATTAAAATAACCATAGACTGAGGTCTAGTTTTCTTCAGAATCCGTATCTTCGCCAAGATAACATTCATTGCAATTAAAGGTTGTGTGGCTATATAATATTATCATTGTATTTATTCCAGCAATATCCAGCAGAAGAAAGAATAATGCCAACGTCCATCTATTATTCTTCCTTGACGTAGTATACATAGTACATTTTTTGTAGCCTTCATCGACACCGCCTTTCATTTATTGTAAATAGTTACCATGTTTGGATTATGCTTTTCGTTTGTTATTCTCATAGGTTTCAGCAGAATAATGAAGTGAAGATATCAGTAACACAGATCTTTTTTGGACATGTACGACACCAAAGCTGCCATACCGGAGAATTTTAATCGACTAGAATATTCAGGTAGGATTTTATCTACAAATGGAGGAGGTATTTTTTTGTTCTTACGCATGGTACCCACAACAGAAACCTTATGATTTCTTGCCAAATCGTCCACCAAAGGAACCGTGGTGTATCAACTGTCTATTGTTAGATTCCGTTCAGTGCTACAAATTGGTATAATTAGCCTCTTCACAACACTCGATGTACAATAACCCGAATGGTGCTTTTCTATAGCATCAGTCGGTTTGCAGTAACAGGGTCTGCCATATGATTTTTAATTAATATAATTTTTAATAATAATTTTTTTTCTATAAATTCGCTGGTATATAAAGTAGGGCAAAAGTCCCGCTACCATTGACGCAATTTCGGCTGAGTGGCAATAATGGAATGATTATTTTCAGTAAATATTGTCACTGCCCGTTTTTGTGGCGTATATTTTTCCATAATAAAATTTGGACGTCTACACAACAAAATGGTTAAAGCAAGACTGAGCTCAGTTTCGCTTTAACAAAATAGAGCTTTTCAAAATAGAAGCGGGACTTTTGCCCCACCATTTATCAAGGAAAATGCTCAAATTTCAAATGCTCGTACAAAGTTTTCACATATTTTTTATCTAAAATAATCAGATATTTGTGTATAATGTTTTTGCTGAGCAGATGTGACGGAAAATCGGAAATCGTTCAGTGCAAAAGCCGATCAATTTGCTTTCTAAGCACTAACAATAATATATAAGAGCTCGTAGAAATATCACAGACAACTGCTTCTAAGGTGTAATGATTAAAGCGTTTAGCTCCCGAACGGAGGTCGCCGGTTCGATTCCTGTCGGGGACACTAAGTTTTTGTTGTTCTAGTTTAGTTAGAACATTTGTCAAATCACCTAGGTCAGGTAGCGGACCCCGACGCCTGAAGCATTCCTTACTTTCAATCATTGTTTCTTTATTCCTATTTTTCCTCATACATCTTTACTTGGCCTACCCATTGTAATACTTAATAAAATAACTGCATAGTTTATTGAGTAAATATCTAGCACAAAAAAGAGAAAAAAAATAAAAATATTGAACCTACTTCAAAAAATAAATAAGGAACTCACTAAAAATTAATAAATAATTAAACTTAGATTTCTAACACAAAAAAAACATTTTTAAATAAAATATGTACATAATACTCGTTGTAGTAACTAAATATAAATAAACAAAAACCTTATTTAACCTATCTACTACACATATTTTATATTCTTCTATATACAGATAATTTAGCTTGATACCTACCTAAACCTATTTATCTATTTACAATATTATTTTAACTACTACCATTTTATTTTAACTGACCACTTTGAAGTCCGTGCCGAACCCAGACAGTTATATTAATTTAGATTTGTTTTGTTTTTGTTCTTAATTTTTGTCACATGTCACTAAACTATATTATTATTTTTGTATTGTTTCGGCTTTTCTGTGATTTTTGTGGCCACAGTATGTTAAATATCGTAATATTAACAAACCCGTGTATATTAAGAATATTATGTAAATAAAAAAAATTGTAAATATTTGGCCCTAATTAGCTCAAAAGAGAGATATCAAAACTATTTATAGTCTATAGATACATATGTAGAGGACACACACTGACCCCAAAGTTCATTTTGAATTTTATCTTAGAGACGAGGAATTGGGCACTATTTGGGATGGATTCTAAAGAATGAAGGTATAACTGAAGGGTGAATATTTTACAGAAAACATTCTAATTTCTTTTTGATAATAGACAGACCCTATTTTGGGATGTCAGTAAGATTTATGAGAGACATAATTTAGTATATTTATATCTTTGGTTTGCTTTTTTGTGTTGATTATGTCTTGTCTGTCAAATGTGGATATAACCATGTATGTATGAACTACAAACACATGAATTCATTAATATATTAATAAAAAGCCAAAAATATGAACAGCTTATTAAGTCAATCAGAAATGAGATCTAAATCTTGGAACTAAATTAATTTACAATAATTATTTAAAAGTCTTGAAATTTTGAAAACATCCTACAATTATTTTTGCAACTGCTCTTTTGCAACTTTGTTCATCCGTAGCAGGAAAGTAAATAAAGCAGAATTATTTCGACAAGTTAACTAAATATGCTCTTTTAACAATCCCCTAGTTCGTTTTTCCTTTTTATTCCAGTCGCATGATGAGCTATTTGCAATCACCACTTGAACATTGTGTAACCACACCAACTATAACTAATTCTAAGGTAATTTAA
The DNA here is from genome assembly GCF_030347505.1 of Rhynchophorus ferrugineus. Lineage (NCBI taxonomy): Eukaryota > Metazoa > Arthropoda > Insecta > Coleoptera > Curculionidae > Rhynchophorus > Rhynchophorus ferrugineus. Next base: position 20,832,993 of record NW_027472590.1, read on the forward strand.
TATACTCGTAGGAATCGACCATATGTAGGTTAACCGATTATTATAAATATTTTACTCAAACCAAACATCAGTCTATTTGTCACTCTAAACCCTGACCATCTAATGTCTCCCATTATTTTAAACAGTGATTTCTTAGTATTCATATGTTACCATATTTCAAATTATAAATGAAAATAATACAGGATATCTTTTTTTTTGTAAATAGAAATTATCCTATATTTCAATCCATGGTCTTAAAAAATATTTTTTTCCTTCCTAAATCTGGTTAAACTATGTTGGTTAATAAATGTATATAAATATTTCTTATATCTGCACTATTTCGGCATACTATAATACCATATTCAGCTACTGTACTAAACCATCTCCTAGTAGTCTCATTTTATATTCCAAGACAGAGAAATGTGGTTAAATCTTGCAAAGCGCGGCTGGTATAGTTGGAACATAGGCAATCCGTTCAAAACAATAAGACCATTTTAAAATAAGTATTAGCTATTTTAAGTACTACTAACTATTTATTAAGAATCCATCATCAAAAGCGTATAATTTTCATGTTTGTGTCGTAGTTACTATCAACTATATAAAATGAATGATTTGGTAGCCCTGCCAAATACATTTGCATTTGTATCTTCAAAATGTTACTAGGATTACCATCGATTACATTTTGAATTGTCTTAGCAGATATTTAACATTTTTACACAATTAATATAACATTTGATTTTAATAATACTGTTCTCATATTTGCTAGCTAGCGATTGTGCTATTATTGGGTACTCTTTAGAGTTATTACCTGAACTTACTGATTTTATTACCAATTTTTTCGATTGTTTTTTCCCGACTTCAAGTATTCTTTGATGTTCAACTGAATTACTTTCAGATATTTTTACTTTTAATACAACAAAATGGCCATATTTCCTTTATATTCAACTTTATAGTAACAATGGTTTTCCATTTATAAACCTAGTGCAAATTACATGAAATTATTCCATTGTATGTTATTACTAGTAACTACATGTGTATGTCTACTGAAAGCTTCACTACAAGGTGCAGATATTGAATCATTCGATACTATTTCTTTTAACATGAATATAGTATGACTGATAATTCTGAAATCTATAGTAAAAGATGTAAAATGATACAGAGTTTTGGTACCATACAACAAACTATTTTTTCAGAGTTGAGGGAGTTAGTTGAGAGAGTTAGTAGTTTTAATGGAATATTATGTGTTGTAAATAAAATATTAATTCTGTTATACATTTTATATTGCTATTAATTATAGATACATAATATACATCCTGTAGAACATAGATGGCCATAAACTTGAAACTTTACTCTCTGATATGTACGGATAGAATATTCGATGTTATTTTACACAAGTTCGAAACTTTCGGCGTTACGTTAATTTCGTGATTTGCGGTCGCTAAAAGTTTTCTGTTTAAGATTTGCTGAACGCTTGTTTCAGTGTTAGATATAATTTGATTACACAATATACGTTATCATTTTAATAATAATTAATATATTTGTGAAAACAAAATAGAAATAATTATCAATCGTAGATAATACAAATAAATTACAGAAAGAATACTATAAGAATTAAGTCCAAATGCTCATACATATTTTAATAAAACTTTTAAAGATTGTTATTCCAATACTGCCCATTTACTGAATCTGAATCTTAACCGCAAGGCCAGCTGATCTTAGGAAAACTAACGCACATCTAACTATATTTCATTTAATAATTAACTATAATTAGTGAGGTGGTTTTTAAGGCCCGCGAAAGATATCACAGAAACGAACGAAAACGCAATTAGTTTTATAACTGTTGTTTTCAAAATGATTTTTTATTCGAAAGAGTGCATTTCCGAGGTAGTCCCATTGGAACCATATCAGGATCTGGTGGGGGAAGTGGGGAAAATCGAGGGAAAGTCTGAAATTTAAAACACACATACAAAATTTTCTCCTATTTTTTATCTAAAATAATCAGATATTTGTGTATAATGTTATGGCGAAGCTGATGTGACGGAAAATCGAAAGTCGCTTAGTGCAAAACACCGGCTTGCTTTCTAACCTCTAACTATAACATATAAGTCCTCGTATCGTTAAAATGTTTAGCTCCCGAGCGGAGGTCGCGAGTTCGAATACCGGCGGAGACAGTAACTTTTTATTGTTCTAGTTAGAACATTTCTCAAATCACCTAGGTTAGGTAGCGGGCCCGACGCCTGAAGCATCCTCATCAAGGTTAATTTACTCCTATTTTTCCTCATACGGGCTGCACCTTTACTTGGCTTTATTGTAAACTGTATTGAAATATTTAATAAAATAGCTGCATAGTTTATTGAGTAAACATCTAACACTAAAAAAAAATTAACAAAAATATTGAACCTACTTCAAAAAATAAATAAGGAACTCACTAAAAATTAATAAATAATCAAACTTAGATTTTTAACACAAAAAAAAGATCTTAAAATAAAATATGTACATAATAATCGTTGTAATAACTAAATAAAAATAATGAAAAACTTTATTTAACCTATTTACTACACGTATTTTATATTCTACTATATACACGCAATTTGCCTTAATACATACCTAACCATACTTTTCTATTTACAATATTATTTTTACTATTACCAACCGATAACTTTGAAGTCCGTGCCTAACCGCTACAACTGACCCCAATTTGTTTTGTTTTTATTAGGGACGAGTAATTGGGCACTATTTGGAATGGCTTCCAAAGAATAAAGGAAAGATGAACATTTTACAGAAAACATTCTAATTACTTTTTGATAATAGATAGACGACATTTTGGTATGTCAATAAGATCTATGTGTTGTAAATAAAACATTAATTCTGTTATACATTTCATATTGCTATTAATTATAGATACATAATATACATCCTGTAGAACATAGACGGCCATAAATTTGAAACTTTACTCTCTGATATGTACGGATAGAATATTCGATGTTATTTTACACAAGTTCGAAACTTTCGGCGTTGCGTTAATTTCGTGATTTGCGGTCGCTAAAAGTTTTCTGTTTAAGATTTGCTGAACACTTGATTCAGTATTAGATATAATTTGATTACACAATATACGTTATAATTTTAATAATAATTAATATATTTGTGAAAACAAAATAGAAATAATTTTCAATGGTAGATAACGCTAATAAATTATAGAAAGAATACTACAAGTATTAAGTCAAGATGCTCATACATATTTTTAATTTTTTTTTAAAGATTGTTATTCCAATACTATCCATTTAATGAATCTGAATCTTAACCGTAAGGCCAGCTGATCCTATGAAAACCGACGCACATTTAACTAGATTTCATTTAATAACTAACTATAATTAATGAGCTGGTTTTTTAAGACCTGAGTGAGAAATTACAAAACGAATGGAAACGAAATTCCTTTTATAACTCTTGATTGTAAAATAAAAATGATAAAAGCTTTATACCTGCAAGCGGTTGAGGTTAGTTTTTGTAGGCATTGATCAGTAAACATTCAGTCGGTAATTCTTCAGCAATCCTGTTTTTTAATTTTCAAAGCGGTTTATTCATTTATGATCCTTTGCCATTTTTACCATAAAACCATAATAGGCGTGATGGCTGTAAGAAAGTATCACAATAATTTTATATTATAAAATAATATTTGATATAGGGATTTAAAAAAAACATTTTTTAATTATAACAGTAATTATCAAGATTTTAGTAGATATATTTTCATTTGTATTATCTATTTTAACAATCTAGCAAATTACAATACTAAAACTATTAAGCTCTTTGTTCTTTACGAAAATTACGAAGTACTTATTCTACGGTTAACACTTTGGGCTTATCAAAATTTCTTCTTAGCGAGCATTTTTTTTTAGATCTGAGAACAGGAAATAGTCGCTGGGGGCCAGAGCTGGAGAATACGGAGGATGAGGAAGCAATTCGAAGCCTAATTCATAGATTTTTGCCATCGTTTTAACTGATTTGTGACACGGTGCATTGTCTTGGTGAAGCACCACTTTCTTTCTGTCCAAATTCGGCCGTTTTTTAGCGATTCCGCCATTCAAACAGTCCAATAACTCTATGTAATAGTCGCTGTTGATGGTCTTTTCTTTTTCAAGGTGTTCAATGAAAATTATTGCATGCGCATCCCAAAATACAGACGCCATAACCTTGCCACCCGACTGTTGCGTTTTCCCACGCTTTCGAGCGGGTTCATCGACTCGGATGACTGTCGATTGGAGTTCGGAGTGAAAAGATGGCGCCATGTTTCATCCATTATAACATATCGGTGCAAAATGTCGGGTTTATTACGCTTGAACATTTTCACACACTGCTCCGAATGATCAACTCGTCGTTGTTTTTGGTCAAAAGTGAGCTCGCACGGTACCCAATTTACACAGAGCTTTCTCATATTCAAATATTCGTGAATGATATGATGTACACCTTCAGTTGATATCATTGGAGTGTCTGCTATTTCATTCAATTTCAATTTACGGTCATTAATTTTACTCTTTTGGGCGTGCTCTGTGTTCACCGTCTTCGGTGCTCATTTCATCACTTCTAAACTTAAAAAGTAAACTGATAGCATACCAACCCTTAAAGGTTGATTTTCCTGGGGCAGTGTCCGGAAACTCGGCATCAAGTCAAGTCTTTACTTCAAGTGTATTTTCCCTTCAAAAGGCAATATTTTATCAACACTCGAAATTCCTTTTTATCTACTTTTTTCACAACAATTTTTGCTTCACTCCAAATGCTATAATTCACAAAGTAATGATCAGATAGCCGTCAAATCTATACCCGCATCTTTTGAGGATTAGGACTAAGCATATGTATTTAATTTTTGTAGCGCAATGAATGTGTCAAGCCTGGGACTTTTGAATTGATTTGTTATGTCACTCTTTTTAATATGCCTTGAGTTTAACTTATTACTTCACTGAATTAGATCAAATGGTTTTACTTTTTATAATCTTCTGACTCCACATTAATATGCTGATGTAGCCTCAGTTCATATCTTTGGGTATGGTCATTGATAACGTAATCGATAGTTTCTACCTGAACATACAGTTTTTTACACACTTGTTTCAAGATTTGTTGGTAAAGCAAAAGGCATATTATGCTCTGACGGTGCTGGATCTCTACCCAATAACCAGTATATTTTTTATAATTAGGTTTGAGTTCTTCACATTTTTTTAACATGTGTCTTCCGCCTGAGTATAACATCAACTGTCGTGCCAAGATTTGATTGACCATTTTTCTGCCTAGCATTGCATATCGGCAATAGGTGTTTACATATTTTCGGTTGATTAATTTTTTTTATCTTCAATGGCTAGGATTGCAGTGTGACCTGCAAATATAGCTACAATATATCGCCCTGTGGCACATCTACTTGTGTTTTCCTCAACTTAGGATAGGCATCTTCTTGTTTGGCCCTAAAATTTTTGTATATTGTACAGGGAGAAGAATTTTAAACTTATTAAAATTTTTGAAATCTTGAGCAACATGTAGCGATATTGCTGATCAAATTGTATTTTCTTCCAGTAATTTTTTGATGACATTGGTGATTTTTTGAACGAGATCTATCATGTGGTTGAAACCAAATTAATGATTCGGAAGAAGATACTTTTCCTCAATGATTGATTTTATCGTTTTCAGTAAAATTTTTTCAAATATTTTTGGAAATTGTCGGCAAGAGTTATATTGAAAATCTGAAAATCTTGTAGCTCTCTCCTGATTGTCTGTGGCCCAGTTTCATCATTTTTTATCGGAGACGTTTCTGTGATAGGTCCTTTAAAGTTTCTGGTATCTCTCCACAGTACTTTTAACAAGTCTACGCAGATGACACAAGGTGTCATTTTTTGGTTATTTAATTAAATGTAATAGTTAGGATATAATATTACTCAGCTTAGTTTTATCTGGCTGAGCCCTGTAATAATCCCATTACTTCATTGCTCTGGTTTTCTTATTTAGTTCTAGAATTTATTTACGGTAGTTATTGCCTTTTAGTTTTATCCAATTTCTGAGGTATTTTCCCATTTTTTGGTATTTTCATTTTAGTAAATACAAAAAGCATACAATTCTAATGACTTGGATATAAACTGTATATAAAAGTTCTGGTGTACAATGATTTTATTTGGATTATTTATTTTATATTTCATAGATATTTGTTTTCGTACTACCAAGAGTATGAAAATTGGAAGAAGCATTAATCAATGCAAATAACGGCAAATTAACTCAAAAATATGAAGTACAAAATACAATTTGTATATCCCTTAGTAAACGTATAACAAGATACCAGTTGGAACCCATGAGTATTATTGGGATAAAATGTCCCATAGTTGGTTTTTTTGGCCTAAAAATCAGGCGGAGGAATGCATGACGCATGCCTGGTCGCGGAGACTTGCCTGGAGTGACAAGTTGGACCGGGTTATGTGGGACTGCCTCTGGACTTACCAGTACACTAAACCGAAACCATCTCACAGTTGACGCCTGTGGATCGCTACTGCTACTGCATTAAATTTGGGGATATGGCACCCGCTGATCGGGCAGCCGTTATTGGGCACGAGGGCCCGGTGATTCTATTGATTCGCGAACCTGAGTTAACACACAACTGGATACTGTTGTATGGGGGCAAAAGTTATGACTGTAGCGACGGATGAGGCCGTTTCCGCCTGGAAAAGGGGTGGAGCTTGGCGGTGACGCGGTGTTAAGCTCCCAGCATGTCGACCGGCTCGCGAAAAAGCGCGTTTTCAGAAGAACTTGAGCTGAGTTGTTGTTTGTGGAATGATTGAGATATGAAGTGCTTGATTTCTGAAGAGTCAGTTTCCTTATTTCTGATAAACCATGGAGCGCTTAGTATTCTCCTGAAGAGCTTATTTTGGAAAACTTGAAGCCGTTTGACCTGGTTGGGGGTAACAAACTTGAAGTAAACATTAGATCTGTAGAGGAGTACGGACCGAATTAACATCTTGTATTATAAGCATTTTATGGAGATGGGAAGTCGTCTAGAAGGGCAGATCAGAGAAAATAGCAGGTTTGCTATCCCGGAAACTTTTTGGATTGCTTTCTGGATTTGGGAATGCCAACCGAACCATCGGTCGAGGTGGAGACCTAGGTACGTGACGTTATCCAGCCATGGAATTATTGCGGTGTCGATCTTAAGTTGAGACGCGCAGTGCGTAACGCTTCTTATGGAAAATGATGGCCTGGGTTTTCAGGGGGTTGATTTGGAACCTCCAGAATTTGAACAGCTTGACCGCATGATCGAGCTGCTTCTGTAAACGTTCTTGTCTAAATTTTGTCTAACCCATAATTGGTTAGATAGATCAAAATTGCATCATTGGTAAACCCGAAAATTTTATGAAAATAACTTTAAGATGCAGATGTAAATTTATTTGACAGGGCTACCAAAAGATTAGTTTTGTTTTGTTCCAAATTGTAGTTTAAATGTTCGTTTTAATAATAGCCTTTTAAATATATAGGAACAAATATAATTTCAATATTTCAAGAACCCTTGAAAAATCTGAGCTTACGCATGCTTTGTTTAATTAGCTTTACAACATGATTTTCTAAACTGCTCTGCTTAATTTCACTTAATTGGCTTAAATGACAACATTTGGGCTATATCTAATCCATATATGAGCAGCATTTGAAATATTTGAAATTTCTATCTACCGTAACACATACACATAGCAGGATGTACCAACTTCTAAATATCAATTTTTTCAAACAAACATGTATCAGGAACCTTTAGCCTGTTGAAGTATAATTCATCGAACTGTTTGATGTATAAGAAACAAAGTATTTAAAAATAGTATAATATTTTGAATATAACTAGGATCAGAATAAATCAAATTTGATGCCTTTTACGTATTTGTGAATCTTTTGAAAATTTTGGTCGGGAAACTGAACCACCAGCTTCCTTTGGAGGTAGAATTTGGAGGTAGAAGAATTTGTTACACAGACTGAAACAAATAGTAACCAGATTCATTCAAAGGTCTGCTTTATTTTCTACCAATATTTGTCGATACACTATATTGCTGTCTGATCTTGTATTCACTGAAAATAATAGATAAATTCTTCAATTTATTTGTTGGCAATAGAGTCGCATTAATGATCCACATACGCATGTTCTTTGCAAATTCATATGAAATACAATCATCGAGCTTTCTCATGGTTTACAGTCATGGTTTACAATTCGTTCACAACTGTTTTATAGTCGAAATTCAATTCCGTACATCATTATGTGTACATCAAAATGTGTCATTCAAGTCAAGATCATTTAGCTTTCATAAAACTGCGTTGCATTCTTCCCCTGTCATTAGTGTTTATTTATTATAATTTTAACCAATATTATATTTTTAGTGACTATTGGAATACATCAAATGTACTAGTCATTATAAAACTAGATGGTATATTTAAAAGTAAACTATTAATAAAATAAAATATTAATATAATGCCTAATAAAATTTATAAACAAGATAAAAATAAATATAAGTATATAAAATGAAGTATGAAATTATGAAATATAAATAATGAAATTTAAAGAGCTGTATGTTATGCGAAATATTTTCAATTTTGTATTCTCGATACAATCATAATTTAACATAATTATTTCAGAGGAAACTGTTAATCTGAGAAGCATTTTCAAAAACTCAAAATAAATTAAATACTCGTGATTTATTTAATTATTTTAGAAACAAGCTTGAAAAAAGATAGATCGTACAGCAGCTAACAGAAAAATGAAGTCACAGAATATTACACCTTCCTCCCTATCACTGCATATTTAAACCTATCGAATTGATATGGGGAATGGCCAAACATTATTATAATGAACGTACTGACTGAGAAGCATATATAATGAAGAACTGTTTCTTGGAACCGGAAGAAGAATTGGACAAATGTTGGAATCGTGAACAAGTTTTCGATTAACAATCTAAAATGTTAAATTAACTACGTATTGATTGACTTCATCAGTTATTTTGATAGTAAAACTGACATTTTTAATATCGATATTTTAACTTGCGACTTTAGCTATCGGTAATTTCTTGAAAAAAGTATCGGAAAATATTGACCAAAAGGATATCGATATATCGATATTTTTCGGCATTGCTACGCTGTACCATGGCTTCATTGAATAAGTGTTATTGGAAAAAGCGTTTTAAGAGCCAATTGTATCTGTAAATTTACCGACTAACATATGATATTTATATAGCAGATTCTAATTCGATTTTGTCCTGTATATAAAATCCAATAGACGGCGGGGATTATCACCGAAATTATATTTCAGTTAGATCATCTTCTTGAATTAAATTTATATAAAATCTTACGAGACTGGACCTAACGTTCTTTACATATTTTATTTACCCATTGGCAAAGGGCCCCAAACATACAGACGGCCCACTTCTATATTTTGATTGTTTGTTTAGTATTGAGCAAACAATAGCCCCTCCTTATGGAACTTTACCTGTGATGTATGGATAGCAGGGCAAACACGAGCCGGTCTTGATACGTTTTTGTTTGGATATCGAAACTAATCGCGCTAATATAAATATTCCGTCTATTTGCATACTATTAAAAGGAGAGGTGCTTTAGGAAAATGGTTATTTTTGTACTATAATCTAAATTTGATAGGATTCTAGTGTGTTAGGATAGATGTACGAATAAACACATAATAGTCTTAGCCATAATGACGTGATTATACCTCCCTATTTCAGGAAATCGGTCCCCAGTATCCAGCTAGGAACATATATGTTTCGCAAATAGATTAAATTTCAAGGAAATTACTGCCAATATTTATTGTTTATTATTGATTTTTTATAGTATAACCCGTCCAATAATACAACCAATGCATGTTATACAAAATTCGATTTAATGAGCCTATGCAATTCAATTTCAGTTGTTAATAGAGGTTACACACCGGCGTCTCTAATATGTTACTTCGAACAGGGACGAGATAGTGGGGGCAGGATAGTGGAGCAAGGGTTCTCTTATACCGCATTAGGGAGGTAAGTATTGATACCATTAAATAACAAGTTGCTGTCGTTTTGTATATACACTTTATTAATATACGTATTGTTGCTAAATTCTCTCAAAAAATGAGAAACGATCTGCTCTTGAATTCTTCAAAGAGAAAGCGTTCACAATGCGTAGCGGGTAACGAACCAAAATCACCTTTTTAGTACTTTTCGTAGTCAAATGTATAAATACTATAAAAAAAGCGAGTAGTTTTTTTCTCGATGTAAACATTTTAATACTGTTAGTTCCCAGAAAAATCTTAGTCAGAAAAGCATTCTTCATACACTGTTAGGACGCATAAATTTTAAATGGCATAATGGAGGTTCCATGGTTATGGTGGATGAAATAATCCATTTTTTGTTTCAAGAAAACAGATGTTTATGGGGAAAGGTAAAAGTTAGAATTTAATTTTTTTATTTAGTTTGCTTTTCAAAATCGGCTGTTAAAAACTCTTAAAACGGCACCACACTATAGCAAATTAGGGAAAGAGAACCAAAGAAGTGGGTTCAACATATAACTAAAAATTAACTTGAAAGAAATAATTTTGGTGGAAAAGGTTTTAAAGATACCATATTGAAGAGTGAACTATCTCAAATTGTTGTGGTATATAAAATGAAATGTTTGTGTTTATATATTAACTTTTTTTGAATTATTATGTGTAATCGTTCAGAAATAGCTGAGCATTTTATTAGAATGTATCAGGAGAGAATGAAGAGTATGACATCTTAACGTTGGGCGATTAACTTGGTTTAGGAATTATAATAATTTTCGCAATCTTCGCTTACATAGGCACATATTGAAATCAGCAGCAGCAATGTAGAGTTGAATAAATGTACTGTTTTATTATATCCTTTCTTGGCAGTTGTTTAAGCACTTCATCGCCTATTAGATCATAACCTGAAGCCTCTTTCATATTAAAAATTATATGGATTTCGTTGATATATTTTTCTTATCGTATTCTTCAGGACATAATATGCATTCTAAAACCATGTAACGGCGTATTTAACATTATATGTTATACATATATTGGTTATGAATATAATTATGTATGACATATGTAAAATACAATAACATTTTATATGAATAGACATGAAATGTATACGTCTAAAACAACCCATTTTAATTTTACAGGTTATCTATAAATATATAGATGAGATATATAAAAAATGTAACAGTTTAAGGAGAAGTTAATATTGCTTATTTTAAAATTCTCAAAACCATTGAAAGGTAAACCCACAGCTGTTTCCATAAAGTGGAGCCTCTATAAATTCGGGTATTTATATACTAGTATATATAATAAAAATAGTATTATTTATAAAAAGGCCAAAATCGATTATCTTACAATATTCTTTAGAATTTGGATTCTTTATAATACTGTATGTATTTAAGGCTCTTCTTGTGTTCCTTCCTGATTCTATTGTTCTACGCCAATTTTGTAAATTAGATCCTAGCTTTTCAACGTCTATTATTTCATTAACTATTTAGATGAAAGCGAAATTTTATAACAATAGATACAAAATTAATATTTAGTGGTACAAAAAATTTATGTATTAAAATTATAGATAGGTTTTCATTTACTTTTCTAGGTTATTGCTTTGTTTTGCTTTCAAATATATAGTCCATATTATTTTTATTATATGTTTCATATTTTTCAGGACTTATATATCAATTATTTTTTTTGTAATGCTGTTCATTTGTATCCTGTTAGTCGGAAGATACTCATAATTTGATCTAGAATAAAAGAGGTTGATCTATAATACAATTACAAAGCCAATTTGGGCCTATGGGGTGCAAATATGGGGTTGTACCAAAAATTTAAATCAACTAGTCATACAACGCTGTCAAAACCAGGTTCTTCGATTGATTAAAGATGCCCATCGCTACCTAACCAACGAAGAACTGCACGATGACCTGGAAATCACATGAATTTGAGAAATTAGCCAAGATTTCGCCTTGAAACACGAAATAAGATTACTAAATCATACTAACGTGGAAGCAGTACAACTGCTGGACAGCGCGCAGGATGTCAGGAGATTGAAGCGAACAAAACTATACGAACTTATATAAAGTGTATAGCTTTAGTTTAAACTGTAGCTATAAGTTTTTTTAATTTTATAATTGGGGAATACATATTGATGTATTTTCTCGTACTCGTCTTGTTTGTGAATTAATATTATGAATTATTTCTTTTGTAATGCTGTTCATTTGTATCCTATTAGTCAGAAGATACTCTTAACTTGATCTAAAATCAAAGAGGTGGATCTATAATACAATTATAAAGCCAATTCGGACCTATGGGGTGCAAATATTGGGTTGCACAAAAAATTCAAATCGACTAGTCATACAACGCTGTCAAAACCAGGTTCTTCGATTGATTAAAGATGCCCATCGCTACGTAACCAACGAATAAGTACATGATGACCTGGAAATCAAATGAATTTGCGAAGTTATCTTAGATTTCGTCTTGAAACACAAAATAAGATTACTAAATCATACTAACGTGGAAGCAATATAACTGCTGAACAGCTCGCAGGATGTCAGGAGATTGAAGCGAACAAAACCATACGAACTTGTATAAAGTGTATAGCTTTAGTGTAAACTGTAGCTATAAGTTGTTATAATTTTATAATTGGGGAATACATATTGATGTATTTTCTCGCATTCGTCTTGCTTGTGAATTAATCCAAGTACATAGGAAAGGTAGTAATAAAATAATTGTAAATTAAGATTTTACTAAGCGTATCTAATAAAAATGTGATACAAAAAAATTGTATCTTTTGTATTCAATAAACATACCACTTGATGAACATACTAACACTTATATTATAACCCACATACATAACATAATATATATATAGTTGTATAATGTCTCTATCAACTTAACTTAATATTTATAGATTTTTTAACATTGCTTCATGTGTTCTAAACATCAATCAAAATTTTATTTAATATTTCACACCAAAAATAACCTAAATGTTTCAGTGCCATATTATTATTATTGATTCTTTTTACCGATATTTTATATACCGAAGAATTGTGTGGTAATATATCAGATATTGTCGCGTATAATTAGGTCAATCATTTTTATTTTATTTCAATTTTTATTTCCAAAAATAGACAACTGATTATTTTTGTTTTTTTTGTGATATATTTAAAATAAATATTAATTATTTGTTTCAGAGTTGTTAAATATGAATAATGTTGAAACCACTCTCATATTAATTCAGTAACTTTACCATCCAATTATTCCAAAAAGTTATAGTAGGCTTGAATCTAGTCTCATCGTTTTTTTAAACTAAAAAGGCATATATAGAGAAAAATGTATACAATCTATTGATTTTAATGAAAGAAATAAATGAAACAGCCAATTAGTCATTCGATCATCAAATAATAAGCTGTCGAATAGTCGTCTCAAAATGGGTGCTGGGTTCTCGTCAAATAAGTCTTGCAATTCATACTCTTCGGATTTTCTGGGCCCAGAAGGTCGTTCTTTATCATTGATATCAAAATGAAGGCTATTAACTCGTTGAATCCAAAACCTATAAGAGGGACATGACGAAGCAGCATTACTTAATTGTTTAAAAAAAACGTTTAAACCATTTAATAAAAACATTAAACTATTATTTTGTGTAGAGAAATATCTAAATTTTCCAATATAACAGTTAAGTTACGTTGTTGTTGTATAACAGTTGTTTATATTAATAGTTCGAATTTTCACAAATATATATATTACTGATAAAAATACACGCAAGCACCCCAAAAAGTTTAGTGTTTAACCATTTGAAATCCAAAAAAATAAGGAATATTGAATAAGAATATATATTCAAAAATACTTTGAAGAACAATCAAGAAGTCTAAGAGGCAAATATCAAAGCCTCTGATGGACATCTAGCTGTAGTATATACCCGCCATACCAAACAAAGGAACCCCGTTATAACTAGTTGTGATAACTTAAAATCACTAATTACCACATCAGTATTCCCCAGAGGACAAAACCCCTGAGATACGAATAAACCTAAACCGAAATAGTCACCGGTGTTCGATTTAGTCACTGAAGATATTTTAAAATAACTGCCTAGAAAATCTCTGGCATTATTATCAGTAAAAGTTAATAAGTAAAAGCTAATATTTTTAACCCAGCTTTTAGATTGAAAAATATACTTATATATTGGAAAGTGACGGAAGTAATTCTGATATCATAGAGATGTAAAATTGAATAGATCTTTTTCTCTACTTACAATTGTGTTGAAATTTTCGTGAAAATATTTTACAAGGGAATAATTCCAATAATAAAACAAAGCAACTTAATTTCGGACTTTCAGTTTAAATTACAGCAAAAACATAATTGAACAGGTCCATAAAATAACGGATTTTCCTGAGCGTCCTTTGGAAGAAAAGCAAATTGGCTTTGCAGTTTTCCTAGGCGTATGACAAGCTTTCGATAAAATTTGGCACCAAGGCTTGATATATAAATTATAAAAAAATACAGCCAATGTAATATGTAATGATATTAACATCATACATTTCAAATAGACTCTTCAGCATCAAACAAGGAGAATATTGTGAAATAAATGAAATACCAACAGGAGCATCCTAAGACCTATCCACTATCTGTTTTTTACTGGTGATATACAAAAACTCGGGGGACTTAGAAAAGTTAGATTTGCGGATGATAGAGCACTGTTAGACACTGCAGACAGCTAGTGATAAACTAATAGACTAAAGCAAACAATGTAGAATAAAATTAAATGAGCTAAAATCTGGTACTATTAATTTTACTAACAATAAACTAAATAAACCAGCAGTCTTGAAATTTAATGGTGCTGTAGTAATATATGTAAATAGTGCTAAATATTTAGGCGTGACACTAGATATCCAATTAAAATTGATGGATCATAGTAAAAATAAATTAGCCAAACTCCGAATAGAATATAAACAGCTATATTGGCTCCTTGCAAGAAAATCCAAAATGTTATTTGACAATAAGATAATGATCTACAATCAAGTGATGATCAATGCACAAGGAAATTGCATCTTGACCTAGAAATTCCTACTATCGAGGAATAAATTAAAATGTTAGCTGGGAAACATGAAGTCAGGCGATACCTTCATGAAAACTTAGAAGCTCTTCAGCTGCTGCATGGACAACACCCTGTTAGCAGACAGAACAGGACAAAAGAATGGGAACTTGTGATAGTACGTGAGTGTAGAGGTGGGAACGGAAATATAGCGTTAGATACCTCCTCTCCCCCGTTGGTTGGTCCCAACCCCTTTACAAGATCAGGTACGGGGAATTACAAACAGTTGTTCTGGTTCCAAACTTGCCGAAAAAGCGATATTACATGCTTTAAACAACTTCACAGACGCACATCACATAATCCCGAACGAACAATTCGGTTCCCGTGCCAAACACGCAAGCTTTGATCAAGCTGCCCGCGTCGCAGCTACAATCCACCAGGCGTTATGAACTGGTCGATAAACTGGAGCCATCTTTTTAGATGTCTCCAAAGCTTTCGATCAAGTATGGCACCACGGTCTAATACTCAAAGCAAAACGGCTTGGTTTAGCGAGTGACCTAATCTTCCTGTTAGATTCATACTTGGAAGGTAGGTCCTTTCAAGTGAGGATCGGTGACGCAGTCTCCTCTCGCAGATTTCCTCCGGAGCACCGCAAGGTGCTCCACTCCAGCCCAATTCAACCTCTATATGGCTGATTACCCACTCCACAAATATTCCCACACAGTATTTTATGCAGATGATACCGCTTCCTTCACCACCGGTTATAGTCCCGACGTTATTCGCGACAGACTTCAAGTCCAGCTGAACCAGGCGATTGCGTGGTACAAATTCTGGCGGCTGCAGATAAACCCGAGCAAAACTCAGGCTCTTCTGTTCCACCGTAAGAAGGAGTTCCTCGCCTAACGCCCCCAAATGTATAAAGTCCCTATCCCCTGGCTCCAGAAAGTTTTATGCCTCGGTCTTCAGTTCGACCGCAGACTCCCGATATTTTCAAAGGTAAAGGCATGTACAGCCTACTATTTCCACTCCTCTGCAGAAAAAGTAAACTCTCAATCCTCTAGAAAGCGACTCTGTACAAAATGCTAGTCCTTCCAGTCTGCTTCTACGGAACATAGATGTGGTACAGGTGTGTCTCTGAGAGACAACTTGAACTACTCTAAGTGTTCCAATCTAAAAAAGTCCTAGCGTTACTCGATGCACCATGGTTTATGAGGAACGTTAACGCTCACCTCGAATCAGGCATCGTGTTTGTGAAGAATATCACGAATATGCTCCTTGTAAGGGTCTCCATAGGCGCCTTAGAACACGACAACACCTTGATTAAATCTCTACCCATACACAAACCTAAACCAACTACGATAATCCCGGTTATAACCCAGGGTTTCTGTCGCCCGAAAAAACACTAACTATAGCGAACTTGAAGCGATATCAGCAAAACACCATTTCGTTCTAGCTGGTCATCATGAAATAAGAAAATATAGTTGTTCTAGTCCCGTCACGCAGATGATATTAGATCGCACTGTTAGTTCTTATACTGACTAAAATCTAATAATAGATTGTCGTTGGATAGACTATAGTTTGTAAAATGTTGTGATAACACTGTGTGGATGTTGTAAAACGGATTTTTTGTAGTACGAACCATTTTAAAGTTTAGATAAATTAAAACACTATAAATAAATAAAGACAACATAAACATTTTAAATCATATTTATTTATATATACTAATAATTTTATATAAGTAATTATAATATATATTTACAAATAGAGAATGAGCCAAAATAGCTCAGGTTTAAGTGAGCCATATGTTATGAAAAAAATCGACGAAATGTTACTTCTCTTGTAAAAAGTAGAATCCCCTTTCATTAAAAATCAGCATTAACCTGCTGACATTTTAGAGTTCCATTTACCTTGATAACGCTCTTGTATCAGTTTTTTATCCTGGTGAAAGCATTCACCTTGTTCATAACGCACCATTCCAAGATTATAGGGAAATAATAGAAATGCAAATGCATATTCCGTACTCCCTTTAAGATTGCTTAAAAATCAATAAGTTATTTTCTTTAGATATAACCAAGCCAACCAAATTTTTCGCGGTAAGTTTTTCATCAAATTCATTGTTTTTCGTAAGTTTTTTTATTGGTGGACTAAAAATGCCTTCTGTTAATTTAGCATCACTTAATTTAGATAAAACAATTTTCAAATACAAGAATCCTTTACCATTTTTATCCGTGGCCTTGACAAAATGTTTCATTAAATCAAGTTTTATATGTAAGGGCGGAAGAATCAAATTTTCTTATGGAATAAGATGTTTATAGTTAATGTTTCATTTAACATAAATAAAGCGGGTTTTCTTGGGCCTGCCTTTAACTTCATAGTGGCTTTTGGTGTCGCTAGTATTCCACAAACAGTGAAAACAATAATATTTCGTGAAACCTACCTGTATTCCAAGTTCTATAGCAACAACTTTTAAATTAGCACAAACCCTCGAGTTGTATTCTCTGTATTTGAGTAAGTCTAAAATTAGTTTCATGTATTCATGCTTTTCTTTTAAAATATATTAATATGCAATAGGTATGGAAGGATATCAGCTGATACATTGCAGTAATACAAGTTTTAGGCGTAAGTATTTACACTATTACTAAGGAATATGACGTGCTAGATAATCATATCAATACACAACGTTTTTAAAAATTGAATAAGGAATTCAAAACACGTAAACTAATTCATGTTAGAAAAAATGTGTGACCCAGTATAACGATTGGCAGTAAATTAATGGTCTAGGAGACCAGTGTAATAATAACAACAATCGCCGAATGATTATGACTTTAATTGAGGAATAGGGGTTTTGTATATGTGTTTGTGGCTGAAATGTTTCTTATTTATATAGATAAAGCTTAAATAAAGCGCTATTCTGACCAATAAAAGCATACGGTTGGGTATATAAATGCCGACACGTTGTCGCTGCGATTGTATAAATTATATGATTAGTTATTTTAGAATTTAGACGACCTGCGTCCGCCGAGATAGGACGGTTTGTTATTATATTTCGCGGGTCACATTATTCCGTTCCCCGGAGTGCCCTTTCAGTGGCAACATTAGTGCTGGTATCGTCCCAGAGGGAAATTTTGAATTTTCCTTCCCAGTCTAGGCCGGTTTTCGCATCGCGATTACGTCTAGTTTCCGAGCCCGGCAAGAAATAGACACAAATATGGCAAGGGCTTTGTATTAGATTAGGTCTGGTTATAATTGCATCCAAATATTTGCCTATAATTTACTGCACAATGGCCCATTTTCGCCCATTTGATTCTCGATTTACCATAATTTAATAACATCCTCTTTATCCTACATTCTATGTATAACTTATTTAGTACATTTTTTATATATAAAAGATCAGTGTAAACACTGTGTTTCACTCGTCCGTAAAATAGTGTAAAAAACAAAGACAACAGTGCAAAGTCGACTTGAAGTTTATTTGAAGGGCGTTTGGGAATGTTACACGCTTGGTAAACGTGGAAAAATCATGACAAATGCAAGGATGAGTATTAGCAGTACATTTGTTTTAAAGTAGTAAACACTGACAAGCCACGGGTATGGAAATTGTTTTGTAAAGTGTGCAGAACAAAGCTTTACAAGTGGTCACTTGTCGAAAATGTATATTTTCCATTTTTTGTGTTGATGTTATTAAGAGAACTGAAAAATGATGTAAATATTTGCTACATTTGCTTGATTAATGTTTAATGATTTACCATAATTTAATAACATCCTCTTTATCCTACATTCTATGTATAACTTATTTAGTACATTTTTTATATATAAAAGATCAGTGTAAACACTGTGTTTCACTCGTCCGTAAAATAGTGTAAAAAACAAAGACAACAGTGCAAAGTCGACTTGAAGGGTATTTGAAGGGCGTTTGCGAATGTTACACGCTTGGTAAACGTGGAAAAATCATGACAAATGCAAGGATGAGTATTAGCAGTACATTTGTTTTAAAGTAGTAAACACTGACAAGCCATGGGTATGGAAATTGTTTTGTAAAGTGTGCAGAACAAAGCTTTACAAGTGGTCACTTGTCGAAAAAGTATATTTTTCATTTTCTGTGTTGATGTTATTAAGAGAACTGAAAAATGCTGTAAATATTTGCTACATTTACTTGATTAATGTTGTCGGTAAACAAAAGATAACACCGTATAAGTTTCCTGACGTATCGTCAGTGTCGAATCCAGTTGACCTATTGCCAATTGGAACTGGTTCAAACTTGGAGCAGGTGTAAAAACTTCCTTTTCAACACCGGAGAACAATGAAAACGATTTTGTTATGGAAGAGAAGCATTTAAATTTACAAAGCGATACGAGTGATTTGATTCAGAATTTGTTGCAGTAATGGCAACTTTTTGGCCCTAAAATACAAGTCACTATATACAAAAATAGAAATCACGTGATTTTACTATTCTTCAAAAAAGAAAATGACATGAGTTTATGCATAATCAAGAGTTTACTTAATATAATTATACATCATATGATCGAAATGAAAGGTGTTTACTCATAGATGGTTCTAAGTACAGTTTGTAGACGTCTGTACTCCACAATAGGAATTTTCAAAAAACTCCGACTGGTACTAAGGAAAGAAAAAACTAGAGCGACACGAACGACAAGCAAAAAGAACGGGTACATCAATATATAGCGAAAGTCGAAAGGCAATACCAAGGATTTTGAGATGAAGGCATGATGATCGCAAGAAGTGTATAATATTCAGTCCAATCTCCGATAATTTCTGATTTATATTTTTTAATTGAATAAAGGGCCTCTAGTGGTAAAGTAGTAAATTAATGAATTTATAAAATATTTGGAAAGCTAGATTCAATTTTAAAAAACGGGCTGCTTATTTATATTCAGCGCCTTATTTTGCTTTATAAACAGCTTTTCGTTGCTTAAATCCCAAACCGGGTGTATTTATTTAATTATTATATAAGGTCTGACACTGACAATAATCTGCGAAAAAAAATATGGTTTAAGTCTGAAGAAATTTCACAAACAATTGCAAAACCCTTTTAGAGGGCAAAGAAAGTTTATACTAAGTGCTTTGTGGCGTAGGAATAGAATTCTTCATCTTGTTCTTCATTAGAATTATAGTGTGTGAATTGACTTAGAAATATTGGACTTTGATCAATAAGAAAGGCGTTGTCTTCCATCGCGACAACGTCTTGTTTACTTACTTACTTACTTACTTACTTACTTGTGGAGAATTCCCCAATCTTTGGGAAATTGCATGTTTATTGGGGATTTACTGGGGATTTGTATTATGTCCAAATAGATCCTACAAAGAACTTAATAATAAATTATACTTCGGTAATAGCATTATATTTTAGCCCTTGATGCTACGGTCAGTGGAAGACAACCATTACAACAAAAATAGGTTACAAATTCGTGAAGCTTTGATGATGAACGCTTCTGGGGTAAAGTACTTCGCTTCAAAAACGCTTCGAGAGAATTACTATTCCCAGGTATCAAAATTCTGATGTCCTTACTACTGATACTGTCGTTATTGAGTATATCGGATGAGCAAAAAAATAGTGTCCTCCAAAATTTAAAAACAGAGTACCGAAATCGACTATTTAGTCTTGTTTTTTGTTATTTATTGGTATCTGCCACGTAATTCTTAAATTACGGGGAAGATAATAGTTTTAAGGATGCAACAAAAAAGTATAACAAAAGTATAAATAGCCATAAATTGATTCTGAAATGTTGATAATTTGAAGCATACATAAACGTCGCCGAAAATGGTCTTTGGTGGCCCTTGGTGGCAACGTATCTAGCATGGCTTTTTGGGAAGCTGGAGAAGTCGGTGCAAAATAGTAAGAGTGTTGCCTATTTATTTATTAGACAGTGTAGCTTTGAGCTTGCGAGGTCTATTAACTCTATGATTTTGATTATTCATCATCATGATTATTCTATCATTACTAATGACTACTATTATCATTGTCTTTTATTGATATTATCAATACGATCTATTATCAATTCCATCACTTGTCAATATATTTATTTATCTGTGCTATTATTTATCAGTACTAACATTGATACGTCAGCATAATTAATTTTTCGTACTATTATAATAGCTTCCCAGGATATTAAGTGTAATTATAATTATATTTTAGTATTGCCTGACATTAAAAGTATCTTTTGTGATAATCGACAAATCTTTGTTATGACCAGGTACGTTTTCATTCAGTTTTCAGAACTCTAATCCGATGACCTCGACTTTAGGAACTCGCATGCTTAGAATTTGCTTAATTTATTGTGTTATTTGTTGTGTAAGTAGCTGTAACATCATTTAATGCTATCTCTCTCCCAATTTATTTAAGATATGAAATTGTTGTGTATTGTTTTTCTTTACATATCATACGCTCTGGGTTTAAATTTAGTCCTGTATATGTAGCCTTTGAAGTCTACGAAACATTATCGGGACACCTAATGATAGGACGACATACTGGTCCTAAGACTACTCAACAACAGTTATTTATAAATATTATTATTATCTTTAATATCAAAATATAAAAGGCAACCCACATATAACAGTAGCAGTAAGTAGAAGCCCAAACCTCGATTGTAATAAGTTTAATAAAGACAAAACACCATAAAACACGGGCCAATATTCTGAACAATTTCAATGCCATTGTAGTTCTAATTGGAGCAGATACAGAAAATTCATCCCATACTTAAGTCCGTTTCTTGTAACTGGAAGACGTAATCATTAACTTGGAGACGGCGTTGTCAGTGAAGAGGCGCCCTCGGGACAGAAATAATGTGACCCGCGAAACATAATAACAAACCGTCCTATCTCGGCGGACACAGGTTGTCTAAATTCTAAAATAACAGTCCCTTTCACTTAATCATATAATTTATATTATGGCGTAGTCGTGTAGGGCTTTCTGTTTGTAAGAGAATCGTTTATGTTCATGATTAAAGAAAACAAATCACCATCGGTATATTTCAAAATAATATTAATAATATGTTCATTACAATATAGTTATTTTACAATATAGTAACATAAACATTTTTTTTGAAAAATTAGTGTTTTTTATTCGACATAATTCCCTTCAAGGGTGGTACAGTGATTATGGCGACCCCCCAAACCTCCGATACTATTTTTGTAGTACGATTTGTCCTTCGCTTCAAAATAGGCCTCAGTTTCGGCGATCACCTGTTCATTCGACAAAAATTTCTTCCCAGCGAGCATTCGCAATATCAAATAGCCGCTGAGGCCAGATCTGGCGAATACGGTGGATGAGGAAGCAATTCGAAGACCAATTCATGGATTTTTGCTATCTTTTTCACTGACGAGGCGATAAGGTGCATTGTCATAGTGAAGCAGCACTTCTTTTTTCTTGAAGTGCGGCCGTCTTTCGGCGATTTCGTCCTTCAAACGGTCAAATGACCTTATGTAATAGTCGCTGCTGATAATCCGTCCTTTTTGCAAGGTAGTCAATGAAAATTATTCCATGCGCATCACAAGATGCTGATGCCATAACCTTACCAGCCGACTGTTGCGCTTTCCCACGCTTTGGAGCCGGTTCATCGTGTGCAGTTCACTCGGATGACTGTCGATTGGACTTTGGAGTGAAACGATGGAGCTATGATGTCATCTGTTGTCACATATCGATACAAAAACTCGGATTTATTACCCTTGATCATCATCAAACACTGATCCGAATCATCAACTCGTCGTTGTTTTTGATTAAAAGTGAGCTTGCGCGGCACCCACTTTGCACAGAGGTGCCTCATACCCTAATATTCACGAATGATATGATGTACACATTCAGTTGATATCTTTAGAGTGTAGATTTCCTTTAGCTTCAATTTTCGGTCATTCAAAATCATTTTTGATTTTTTTTAATGTCTTCGTCGGTAACAACCTCTTTTGGGCATCCACTACATTCACCGTCTTCGGTGCTTATTTCACCACGTCTAAACTTAGCATACCGATCCTTGATGGTTGATTTTCCTGAGGCAGTATCCGGAAACTCGGCATCAAGCCAAGTTTTTGCTTCAACTGTATTTTTTCCCTTCAAAAAGCAATATTTTATCAACACGTGAAATTCCTTTGTATCCATTTCTTCACAATAACAAAAGTTGCTTCACACAAAATGCTATAATTCACGAACTAATGATCCGACAGCTGTCAAGTTTATACACGCATCTTTTGAGGGTTAGAGGTAATTAAAAAAAATATGGATTTAATTATAGTAGCGCCATCCATATGTCAGATTGACCTATGCATTATTTTACTGGTGAGTCGTATTATTAATAATTGACATATACTTTTTATAAACTCGTATCTACGCTAATTTTTTGCTAATCTTGTTTTATTCCTTGATATTTGTAGATGTTATTATCCTGTCTAACTTCGATGATTTTCTTATTCATTATTCATCTGGAAACCTCGGAGGAGCCCAAGAAATTCCATACCGAAGGTAGTAATAACAGGAGTCTATATCCAAATCTAGTCTCATATGTAAAATTTACCAATGCAAATAACTTTAATTTAACAGTAAATTATATATTTGAACTGTGCAAGTTTTCGCCCTCAATGAAATACTTTAATGCAGTAAAATTACCAAATAGTAAATCGTCGATATAAGTATAATAGTTGTATTATAAAAAAAATTTAAACTCAAGACCTATAAAAACAAAACCTAAAGTTTTTTTAGCACTTCGTAGCTTAGCGTTAACGGTTGTATTACATTTGTTATACCCTTATTTACATTTATAACAAATTTTTACATATTAATTTTATTATTTTAGTCTTGGACATAAGATGAGACCATAGGTTATGTTCTGATTAGACTTTGTATTATAAGGAGGTTGCAAATGCATTTCGACTGAGTCACTTAATTTACATTATCTTGTCAGGTGGGATATGAACAAATATCATTTAGGACATGTTTGACGTCGTATCGCCTTGAGTGAACTTAAACCAGTTATAAGTTTTAGAATACTTATTTAATATATTTTTTAAAATTAGTAATTATGTTCTTAACTTTACCATTTATTTACATAAAGTGACGTCACAAAATACTAGCGAGTGTTCGTGTCTTGATTCATTCCTTCCCGTATTAACTTGGAAATATATAATATTTTGGACCTCTATGCTATACAGATCAGTTTATTTTAAATACATTTAAATTGGTCAGTATCGGTGTAAAATAAATTTTATATTTTAGGGTTATTTTGAATTTGTGAGAAAAGGACTGGTATAATGATCCGAAATATTCTTCATCATGTTTTGATATTTGGAAAGTAACAGTAACCTAATATAATAAATGCAATTGGCCACGAATAGTTCAATTGAATGTGTGCTTACGATTGTTCATTTTTTACTTCTTTTTGTTCGAGTGTGTCATAAGTGAGACAAAGATGTACGTATTCCTTCTCATACTAATTTTGGGAACGAGAACCAAATATATTTATTTGATGGAACTATTATGTTGCAATAAATAGTTCTATTTTGGAATGTGTACAATTATTTTTATATCCTGTTTATTTGATTTAATCATGAATGATGTCTAAATATTAATTGTATCGTATTTTCTCAATCAATCTTTATCAATGATTATTTTTAATTAATCAGGAATGTGTAAAATCATTATTCTCTTGAAACTTCAATGAAAGATATTTTAACATTGAAAAGGCTTGAATAATTATCGAGAGATTTAGAAAATTTAAAAAGTCAATCAACGCAAGACCTAGTAGTTGCCAAGATAACACGAATGCAGCCAAATTACTTTACAACAACCTAAATGATTTTACACTATTAGATTAATAAAAATATTGAAAAATAGAGTTTCTAAATGTTGTTATGTTAATGTACATAGTTGTTTGCAGTCATATTACAAACAAAACAATAAATAATATATTTACATATAAGTATAAAATAGGTATATTATTTTCAAGGCCAAGGCTAGAAGCCTAGAGGCTAAACACCAGTGCGTTATTGAAATGAAGTAGTCACGGCTGAAACTAATCGAACGATATAATTGATAGTTAAAAGTAATCAATTACTAAATAGTCAAATGAAGATTGAAGAACTGTTTGCATGGAATATGCAAGGATCGGTGCGAAAAAGTCATGATTTAATATCACACATGACAGTAATAACAGGTCAATTGAAATGTCCCCGGCCTGACACATAGAAGGCGTTACTATAATTAAATTTTTTAGTTAACCCTAACTCTAGCCAAAAGATGCGTGTATAAATTTGATAGATGTCGAACCATTAGTTTGTGAATTATAGCATTTTGAGTGAATCAACAAAAAAAGAATTTCGCGTCTTGATAAAATATTACTTTTTGAAGGAGGAAAATACAGCTATAGCAAAAATTTGGCTTGATGTCGAGTTTCCGGACACTGCCGCAGGAACATCAACTATCAGGGATTGGTATAGCACCGAAGAACGCCGTGGATGCCCAAAAGAGGCTGTTACAGACGAAAATATTTAAAAAATCCACAAAATGATTTTGAATGACCGTTAATTTAAATTGAATTAAATAGCAGACACTATAAAGATATCAATTAAACGTGTATATCATATCATTCACGAATATTTGGGTATGAGAAAGCTCTGTGTAAAATGGGTGCCGCGCGAGCTCACCTTTGGCCAAAAACAACAACGAATTGACGATTCGGAGCACTATTTGAAGATGATCAAGAGTAATAAACTCGAGTTTATGCATCGATATGTGACAATGGATGAAACATGGCACCATCATTTCAGTCCGAGGTCCAATTGACAGTCATCCGAGCGGACTGCACACAATGAACCCGCTCCAAAGCGTGGGAAAACGCAACAGTCGGCTGGCAAGGTTATGGCGTAAGTATTTTGTGATGTGCATGGAGTAAATTTCATTGACTACTTTGAAAAAAGAAGGACCATCAACAGCGAATATTGCGTAGCTTTACTAGACCATTTGAAGGAAGAAATCGTCGAATAACGGCCGTATTTGAAGAAAAAGTGTTGCTTCACTAAGACAATGCATCGTGCCACAAGTCAGTGAAAACAATGGCAAAAATCCACGAATTGGGCTTCGAATTCACCGTATTCTCCAGATCTGGCCCCCATCGACTATTTCCTGTTCTCATATCTCAAAAAATGTGTTTTACTGTAGTCATTGTATCACCCTTGAAGGCAATTATAGGCAGTGGACTTTTCAATTGACCTTTTATGTGAGCAATAAAATGATGACATTAACAGAAAAAGTGAACAAAACTGTTGCGGCCACTCGTTATCAGTGGGCAGATTTAAAAACCGGTAAAAATTGTTCGAATAACTGCGGCATTAACCATAGTTATTATATTTTGTTGTTCTATTGCTATATCGGCACTATTATGATTAATTTTATATCCTTGATTCATATTCAATCACACAGTAAACCAAAAACATATTAAATATTGCTAAATTTTATATCAGAATTTCACCCGTTGCACAAAAATGAGTTTTTAAACAATTTCCATCGATATAAGATAATGTATTCATAATACATATGTAAATATTAATATTCTTAATCTGAATGCAACCAAAATGAATGAACCAAATATGGAAGCCAAATCAATATTTGTGTTTATTTGGTAATATCGATCTAAATATTTTTACAATTATAATGCAACTTGCGCTGATTTTTTTTTCGCTTTAGTTCGAATTTTAGCAGATGGTAATATTTTTCGCATATCGACGGTGGAAATGATATTTTCGAACAAATATAAAAGGTATAAATGATTTTAATTTACTTTTTGGTTCGATAGATGACTTTATATGCGTTTATTTTGATACTTGATGTCCGTACATTAATATTGTATTAATTATATTTATATAATAATGTTTTAATACTCATATTCAAAAAATATAATAACATGAGTTCGCTTGTTGGTTAGCGCAGTGGTAAAGGCTACAGGACAGTCCTCCTTATGTTGCGATAATTCGGATTTAAATCTTGTAAGGGAATAGTTTGTGATTGTTTCCAAATGTGATTGTTCATAAGACAAGTGTGTAAAGTCTGACGACAAGAATAATAACAGTCACGCCAGTAATCAGGCAGTCTAAGACCGGATGTCTTCTGTAGAAATATAGTCTGCACTTTGAACACTTGTCAGTCGATAAGTCTTGTAAGTCGGTATCAGAAATAATGACCAAGTTCAGGCCAGATACAAAAAAACACACATATAAAGGGAGGAAAATATTATGGATCATGAATAAATTTAAGTAAAAACGGCTTAACAACTAAAATTTTGGAGTTAACAAAACGTTATGTTAAGGAAAAAAGTTTGTAAAATCTTTTTAAAATAATTTACTCAAATCTTATGTATTTTTGTGTGGTGAAATAGTATTTGATATCAGTTTTTTAATACCAATAATGCTCTCACAATATGATATGGATCACATATATTCTTTACTCAAAATATCTCTATCGCAGATTGTAAATTCGTTTTAAAATTAGACAGTGTATTTTCATCTAGTTTTATTATAGTTGGTGTATGTGTAGACAGTGTATTTTCATCTAGTTTTATTGTAGTTAGAAAGATACATGATTCATTATCAAATGGCTATAAAATTCTCAAAAAAGGTTGTGATAATAATTGGAGATTATATACAACAAATATTGTTTTGGCGTTTTATTTGTTGAAAATGCCAAAGCCATTTACTTCGAACAGGAAGGAGATAATCGGTTAGATACTCTTATATATAAGGTTGTATGCCCATTAGTATGGGCACTGTGGCTAAAATCTTCCAAAAAATTTAAAACAATATAATCTTGGATTCGCCGAAGAGAAACCTTCCTCATGAGGTTACGAATCAAGATTACGTTGATGTTTAATTCCAAATGAAATTTATGAAATGTGTGAAAACAATGAGTATTTTTTTTAAATATAAGCATAATTTAATACAATTATTTCAGAGGAACTGCTAGTCTGGAAAGTATCAGTAAAGGATATAGATTGTCCTTTGTAAAGACAACTCGCGAAGAGGTGTAAGTGGACTTCCAGACAATATTTTTAAAAGCATATTAAAAAACTAAGGAGGATTAGTTTTTTTATTTGTAAATATAGATGAGACATGGAGGCATATTTTAAGATGGAATATTTGATCACCTACGACAAGACGATAGTAAATATAGCGTAAAGGCAACAAGACTGTATGGACAAAGATAAAAGCTAACTAAAAATAACGTTTGGCTAGATTTTCTTAGTTATATTATGTGTTAATATTTCATTACAGATATATTGTTATTCATGCTGGAAACAGGAATGGTATTATTCCTCGAATAGAGTTAATGCTTTCCTCTAATTCATTGGATTAATGAACTATAACGAATTTTTATTATCAAGTATTATATATCAGATGTGAAAAAACTTGGAGAACACATTAGTTATAGTTATGGACAATGCTGAATATCAAAGCATATTTGTGAAAAATATGTTAAAAAATATATCGACAAAGGCTGTAGTTCAGAAATGGATTACAAAACATATTTTAAATTCTTGAAAAGGTCATGCTAAATAACTAATTTAATTTTTTTAATTTTTTTTAATTTATTTTATTCAGTTAGTATTAATGCAATGTTTAATTGCGTTTTACATGCTAAATCAGATGGATGAACAATCAAGCCACAGAGTATTATGTCTTCTTCCCTGCACCACTGCATATTCAATATAATAGAATTGATGAGGGATGAGGCGAAGAAATGTAATAATGGACATGTGGGTCGAAAAGTATATACCAGAAAGAACTGTCTGGATATGTAGAAAAAAGCGCGCCTTTGATTTGAATGAACTCTATCAGACACACTGAAGGAGAAAAAAGAACACACTGAATGAAAATGGATATTGCAGTGATTAAATCTAATTTTACCAAAAAAGGTGTATACAGGCAGTAACAAAGGAAACTAACGGGAAATACAGTAAATGCAAAATGACTTGTCAAGGAGACGGTGCAACGAAGGAAACAAGAACTAAACATAAAACTAAAGAGCATATTTACCTTTTTATGTTTAGTCTTTAGTCTTTAGTGAAAGTAATTATTAATTAGGTATATAAGGTCTCCAGTGGCTACCACTACATAAAAAGTGCTTCTAGAGGTTTTGTTCACAGATGGAAAAAATCCAGTGTAAATAAAATAAAACTAAATCCTGATCTACAAACCATTGTGGACGAATAATCTGTAGCTTAAATCCTTCGATAATATTAATTAATACAAATAAAAGAAAAAAATACAAATTAAAACATTAAATGTAATGTTAAGATAAATTATTATTTATAAAATTATTTTATTTAGATTAGAATTTTGTTATATGTCAAAGCCAAAATGAAATAAAACTCATAGTTTATAAGACAATATTGCAACTTTTTGACCTCATATATTAAGATTACATAAAATCACTGTTTTAAATTGACTATGCAATATTTTGTATTCCTCGCGTTCTTTAGTAGTGAAAGGGTTAGAAAACTCAGCGAACAGCGAAAACGATCTGAAAAATCGGGGACCAACATTGTCCGAAGCCAAGAGCAGCTTCGAGCGATCGCCAACTATGGCAGGATTGCTGAAGAATAGTTTAAAGTCCTGTGGTACTAACCGGAGCGTATTGGTTGAGAAGTAGACGCTCTTCCCTCTGCTTGATCATTATGATGATGGGAAATATTATTAAAGCAAGATCAGTCACACTTTAAATGATATTTAGAATTTTTGAATTAACATTTGCCCTTTCCTTTAAATCAAAAAACCAACAAATATCCGTCATAATATATCACAAAAACTAGAGATAATTAGAAAAGTGTGTTTGTTATATTCGTTCTTCTTAACACAAAAGCAGCAAGAATTGACTTGAACAAGTGAGTTTAATTAGGTGTTATTTTATTAGGCGTAGGAATATTACTTTGAACAGGAAGGAGATAATGGAGACCCCCTCTTGCCAGTAAAATGCCTAAGACAGGTAAATATTGTTACTTTTTATATTAAGTTGCCGCGGATTTTATTGGAAAGATCTCTTAGCGTATTCAATAAGTATTAAATATTAGGGTGGGCACTGTGGCTAGCATTTCTCAAAAAATTAAAAACAATATAACCTTAGATTCACCGAAAAGAAACCGTCCTCATGCAGGTGACGAATTAATATCACCTTGAAATTTAATCCCAAATCCATTATTTTATATATGAAATTATATTTATGAAATGTATGAAAACAGTAAGTGTTTTATAAATATAAACATAATTTGATACAATTATTTCAGAGGAACTGTTAGTCTGGAAAGTATCCATAGAAAACCTAGTGATATACTGCTCCTTCGGGATATAAAATGTCCTTTCATACACTGTTTCATTTAAATAGTGTAAGGAAAACTCGCCAAGAGGTCGACTTCCACACATTGTTCTTAAAAGCATATAATAAAATCAAGGGTGATTTGTTTTTTTCGATTCGTATATATAAAAGAGACATGGATATTTTAAGATGAAACATTTGATCACCTACGACAGGACGATAATAAAAATAGCATAAGTTCCTTTTTCTTAACACAAAGGCACTAAGAATTAACTTGAACAAGTGAGTTTAATTTGGTGTTATTTTATTAGGCATTCGTAGGAATATTACTTCCAACAGGAAGGAGATAATGGAGACCCCCCCTTGCCAGTAAAATGACTAAAACAGGTAAGCATTGATACTTTATATATTAAGTTGCTGCGGATTTTATTGGAAAGATCTCTTAACGTATTCAATATGTATTAAATATTAGGTTGGGCACTCTGGCTAGCATGTCTCGAAAAATTAAAAACAATATAATATTAGATTCACCGAAAAGAAACCATCCTCATGCAGGTGACGAATCAATATCACCTTGATATTTAATCTCAAATCCATTATTTTATATATGAAATTATATTTATGAAATGTATGAAAACAGTAAGTGTTTTAGAAATATATTCATAATTTAATACAATTATTTCAGAGGAACTGTTAGTCTGGAAAGTATCAATAGAAAACTTAGTGATATACTGCTCCTTCGGGATATAGAATGTCCTTTCATACACTGTTTCATTTAAATAGTGTAAAGAAAACTCGCCAAGAGGCCTACTTCCACACATTGGTCTTAAAAGCATATAATAAAATCAAGGGTGATTTGTTTTTTTCGATTTGTATATATAAATGACACATGGATATTTTAAGATGAAACATTTGATCACCTACGACAGGACGATAATAAAAATAGCGTAGATTCGTTTTTCTTAACACAAAGGCAGTAAGAATTGACTTGAACAAGTGAGTTTAATTTGGTGTTGTTTTATGAGGCATTGGTAGGAATATTAGATAACCGGTAATTTTTTGCTAATAAATCGCTTCAAAATAGGAGATAATGCAGACAAATTGGTCGGTATAACGTCGGAATAATGATATAAGCGCCCCAGAGATAAATTAATGCTTAGATAATTGTGTCCCATTATTTATTAAGGTTAAAATTGACACGTTATGGGTGTTTTAACACGAGCCGCAAGAGGTTTAAAATGAATTTTGTGTCAGGACACAAACGAGGCCTTGTCTGTTTTGATAAATTTACTGAACTGGTGAGTCAGTCGTTCCACCTAAGCCAACGTTATTTAATATAATGTAGCTGGTAGATCTCGGAATCTCGCTGGGGTGAAACTAAATTCAATTTATGTATTCGATCATATATAAATAATTTGTTATATGCTGGGAATTAATTATTGTGTGTATTGTAAAACCAAGTTAATGTATTTATGTTTTCTCGAATTTTTTTCCTAAATCACAGACACAGTTATGTAACATTCAAGGAAATCACAAATCGTTCTGAATATCTATGGTATTTAGGATTCCATCTGCTAATTCGATTTGTAGTTACTCGGAGGCAGGTCGAATTGTCCATCTTAGATTAGCGGTTTACAATATACCCAGAAAATATTTTCTCAGATGTTGAACAAGTGCGGAGTGCTAACAGCAAGGTTCAATAAGCAATCACGAAGATCAACCTTGAGACGTTTAGTTGAGACATTATTGAAGGGTACTTTAGATCAATCAGCACAGTTTTATTTCGTCCTACCTCCATTCACTGAGCCATATAAAATGCCAAAGTGGTGACCACGACGTGATTTTTTGCAACATGGGTTACGGACTCGTGAATGGAGATTTCATGCAATATGGTGTGTTATAAGTGATCGTTATATCTTGTCTGCCACAAAATGTTCTTGCATTTCCATATAGTTTTGAAAAAAACATGTTCTTTCAATATTTAAATTTTTACAAGAAGTAGTTCCTCATTAAATTTAATTTTAGTGTTGGAACAAATTTTCCTAAATTTTATTTCTTTTCCAAATTTTATTATTTCAATCTTTTCAAATATTTTCAAATCATAGAGCTTTCAACTACCACTTATTGGTTATCTAATCATCGCATTTTGACTAGACATTTCTTTGGTCAGAATGTCTTCCTTCGCTCGCAGTCTCAGTCTTATTGGTCTTTGGGCAGCTTCGGTCGGATACCGTCGTTAGTTGTTTTCCTGGAATACCCTATATCTAGGTACCGATTGCAGTCACCATACACTCGTCATGTCTTCGCCGCGGTTCCAGAATAGTAAACGTCTCGCCATCGAAGAAAATGAAGTACCACGTCACCGAAACATTGAACACCACAGCGTTAAATATGGGAATTCGGTTCGAAAAGTCTTCAACGTCGTCCATAGACCACATTCAACGTGCCAAGGCAACGTTGAAGCAGCGGTATCTATAGGACCGAAAAATATCGAAAATCGAACCAGCAATCGAATATTCACACACGTCAGTATATTCCGTTTGGTTATACTTTTGTTCAACCTTATAAATCATTTTAAGTTTTCTCATAACCGTGTTTTAAAACTCTTTTAACATATCAGAATTTTGTATTTAGTTAGTAGTCAATTTTTTTATTATTTTTGATAAACATTTTGTGTAACATTCTGGCAAGGGAGTATTGTAGCGATCTTGGAGCGTTTAGAATTTTACATCTTAGTATAGCATCCTACAAAATACCCAAAAAATAATATTCTAGATGTTGAGCATGTGCGGGGTGCAAGCAATGCCGGCCAATAAACGATAGCGAATATCCATCAACTGATTTGGCAACCCCGACTCGTTTATTTGGGATATTATTAAAGGGTACTTTAGATCGTTCAGCCACGGACAAGCGTCCAGCTCAAACATGCCACCATCAACTGCCCAAGCCTACTCTTCAAGTAAAACCAGCGGCACTCCCTCTTTATCTATTATCTACTGTATTTTCGATATTTTTATTTGTAAATAAATAACGATCAGATCATGTAATCATGACCGTTTTATTTCGATTTACCTCTATTCACAGAACCATATAATTCCCAAAGACATCTTATATCTTTGGGTCGTTCTCGTTTTATAATTTTGGGTCGTTTATATTTTTATTTCAAGATTTGAACGATAATGTAAAGTCGACTAGGCGGGATTGCCACTTCTTTTTAGTTGTGCAATTTGTCACCTTGAACTATTTTGAATAATTAGTAACAAGGACAGACAGACGAGAGCCGAATAGCAACATTTTTTATGTTTCTTGGTGGGCAGTATTTGCCCGATGTGATATCCAAGTACGTCCGAGGCACTTTAGAACATCGTATTGTTCATTTGTGAAGACACGACCTTTAGAGTCACCAAATTTTTTTTATTCGATCGATTTTACCGTGTTTTGTGCCTCCAACCTGTTTTTCATCAAATACTGAGTTTGTCCACAGAGTAATTCAGTTTTCTCTTTTAATTCTCATTTATTATTTATTAAATTTCCAAATATTATTTTATACTTATTATTCTCTATTTGTTATTTTATATTTATTTATCCATTTATCTTTATATATTTTGATCTGTTTAATTACTTAGTCTTCTCCCATAACTCTTAAATTACTGTAAATTAAACACAAAAGTTTTATGGTTTCAAAGGTAACCCCCAGGTAACTGTTGCGTATATATAATTTATGGATAATTTGAAGCATACATAAACCCATCCGAAAGAGGTATCTGCTGGTTTTGGTGGCAGCGTATCTAGCTTGTGTCCTTTAGCTTTTCCCTTGTGCGTATTGCACATCCATCAAAGCTGGAGAAGTGAGTGCACAATATCATGATTATTGCTTATTTGTTTAGTTATTTGAGATTTTAGCTTTACCGTATTAAGGTCTACTGATCTGATCTTAGTAGCAGAGTCTCGTGAATCTGCTTTAGTGTTAGGGTATGGACCAGGCATTACTTTATCCTCATATCATGTGAACGTGTCATGATTTGTCCCAACAAGTTTATCTTGTTAGGACAAACCAAATGTTTATCTTGTTTATGTTGTAAGTTAACTTATAATTGCTATCAATTATCGCCTTTATCGATTATGTTATTTGTTACGTAATCATTATTTGTTCAAAATTTGATGCATACATCAACGCCACCAAAGTTGGTTCGTGTTGGCTTTTGGTGACAATGTATCTAGCGGGTTTGCCTTTGACATTAATTATAGTCCGAGTTGGGAGAAGTGAGTGTATAATAGCAAGATAGTGGATTATTTATTTGCTTATTTATTTATTCGATTATTTATATATTAGAGATTTTGGTTTTACCCTATCGAGTACTACTAATCCTAGTAGCAGGACCTGGTGCGTCTCCCTGCCTTCTTTGATCTTATTGCATTTTCATTATTGTTAATGTTATGATAGAAGCTGGTACATCGCTTGTTACTTTTCCTTCGTACCGTGTCCACATGTCATAATTCGTATCATTGTTTATCATTGCTATCATTTATCATTATTGTCTATTGTCCGTCATTGTTATTAACTACGGATTATGATTGTTGTTAGTATTGGTATCATGGTTATTCTGTTATTGCCTGTTAATAATATTATCAACATTATCAATTATCAGTACTTGTCGGTAGATTTATTTATCCATATTATTATTTATCAGTCCTATGATTCACCAGCATAATTAATTACCCGTACTTTTAGCTGCCAGTATATAACTGTAAGTAGTGTTATATTTCAATATTACCTGACATTAGAAGTGTCTGTTGTGATAGTCACCGATCTCTGTACAGTTACATGTATCTTTTTAATTTCACCCTCGTCGTTGAAACTGTCACCCGACCACCTCAATACCAATATCTCGCACGCTTAGAAACTGATCTAATTATTTTGTGACACAATTTGGTCTCTGTTTTTATATATTTAATAAGTTAGTTATGTGAAATTAGTGCTACAGTATAGAAAGGCATGGAATCCCTTGTACCTTTGGATTGTTTTTCTGAAAAATTGTGCATATGATTGGAGAAGGAATTTTCAGTATTCACATACAGTCTTCTTATATACATAGAACATTAATTGCTGTACGTTAGTGTTGGTAATACTCGAGAATGCCTGAACTGATTTTGGCGAATTATCGTTTTGTAGCATTTGTGAAAGTCTAGTGAAGGTTTATATTGTGATATAATATTGAATAATTTAGAGAAAAATAGTAAAAACAAAAATTTGTTTTCTCATACAAAGTATCACTGTCACAGTTATCAATAGTATCACTATCACAAACGATCGATATTGTTGTCAGCTTAAAATATTTATGGATGAGTTCGGAAATTGACTCGGTGATTAAACATTCTGAATACTGATTAGAACTACCGGGTCCAATTCTCAAGCTACGGCTAGAATATATTATATAATGTACTAAACACTGAAGATAGTTTATCGATAATTAGTACTTTATCATGATTTATACTACATTTGTAGATATTTTTTATAGGAACTTCCATTCGATAACGTGAAAACTAAGGGAGAAATAATGACATATATTTAAAATATCATATAAATATATATTTGTCTTAATTTCGAATCGTGTTCTAATTGAGCCAAGTAAACATATACCATATTCTTATTGACTAAACAATAACAAATATGAAATATATTTACATAATATGCTTTACCATAAACTGTCACTACATATTTCAACTCTATTCCTGGTAAATGTTTGTTCAATCGCAATTCGACTACGATTCAGAATTACGGTTGGCACATAGTAATATCATATTTGACATATATGTCATTATTTGTCCATTTATCATTTATTCACGTTATGGAATATTATGTCCAAAAAAATTGGCAATGAACACCATCAAAATTTCTGACGTCAAGACTTGGTAGAGTTGCCGCACCAAATTGGTCATTTGGTTGACCAAGTTTGCCAGTTTATAACCTTTAATTATTATCACTAACATTTCGAAGAATAGACATTTGACAATAGGGCCGACCAGTACTAACACAAATGGAATTTGATAGACTAATTCGGTAACATATACTCAGGCATCAGCGAGCATTGTGTATTTTTTTTGACTAGGGTGAAATGAGAAGAAAACTTTCGCTCCGAGTTTGAAACGAGTTTTACATTTTTACAAACTGCATGTGGCACTATATTCGACGTCATATATAATGCGCATTGGCTGTCCTACAGGAAGGACTATCCTTTTGGTCAGTGCCGGGAAATCGACTTCAATGTTTAATATATTAAATATTATATTTGTTGTTCTACGATAGCAGTCGGTAGCTTTAAACCTTGGACTTCTAAAAGTAATCCCAAACTAAAATTAGACAGATGAACAATAAATTTTTATATATAGTCTATCCAAAGAAACAGTGAACATACGTCATCAGGATATTTAATGCTTTGCCTGCCCTAATTCGTAAATTTGTTTTACAATCAGACAATATTTTCCTTGTTATTTTATTTCAGTTAAAAAAATGTATTGATACCTACCAACACGTAAACGAATGAGTTTACGAAAGCCGTTCGATTGCCAAATGTCTCGATATTCTTGAAAATATTAGTAAACAATATTAATAACAACTACAAGTTGTTTTAACACCTTGTTTGT
This sequence comes from Rhynchophorus ferrugineus, assembly GCF_030347505.1. Taxonomy (NCBI): domain Eukaryota; kingdom Metazoa; phylum Arthropoda; class Insecta; order Coleoptera; family Curculionidae; genus Rhynchophorus; species Rhynchophorus ferrugineus. Next base: position 20,869,971 of record NW_027472590.1, read on the forward strand.
TTTAATAAATTTACAGACAGAACGGATTGAATCTCTAATCAGTTACTTCGGACAGGAATGAGATAATGGAGGTCCACTTTTGTCAATAAAATTCGTTAGAGAGGTAAACTTTTTTACTGCTAAGTATTAAGTTGCAACAGTTTTTATTGGAACTATTTTTAGCATGTCGCAGCTGGACTGAAATGAAATCATCATACGAAATGGGTGATGAATCAAGATTAGCCTGATGTTAGTTCTATCAGAGATCGTATATATAAAATGTACAAAAACAATTAGTAGTTTTTCAACATGAACATAATTTAATACAATTATTTCAGATGAGGCTATCTGGAAAGTAGTCATAGAAAGCTAAGAGCTATAAGATATAGTCTTTGGGGTATGTTGAACATCATTTCGTACACTGTTAGGTAATAGAGGAATTAAATGGTGTTAAGATAACCTACGACGAGGGTTAATATGAGTACCAGACATTGCTTTTAAAATAAAACAAATTTTAAAAAGATATTATAAAATCAAGGAAAACTTATTATTTCAATTTGTTTATTAGATGAGACATGGATATTTCAGAATCGGACATTGAGTCACTCATCGCAAGATGTTAAAAAAATTGTTAAGACAATAAAAGTTGATGGAAAATGGTAAACGTTGTAATAACAATTGATTAGGGATCATTAGTCATTACATTAACTAATTGTTCATTGTCAATATTTTGTGCATGTTCTTCTTAGAATTCTTGATTTGGAATGGTTAATAACACCTTCTGTTTGGTTGAACTCCATCAGACATATTGAAGAAGAAATTGACAAAAGATGAATTTGCGAACAAACGTTAGGTATATTTGAAATTAACAGCTTAGTTAATTTACTTAAATTAAATGTTCTGAATATGGGATTATGATCCAATGCAGACAATTTACAAGACAGGGTGATGAGAGTGGAAACAACTAATATAGGTGTGTGTATATCTAATATTCGATAACTGTAGGAAATCTCATTGTAGAGTATGAAGGATTTACGTGCATAGATATGTGTGTAATTGTTCAGAATTTATACGAGCATTTGTTTAAAATGTATTAGGAAAGGATGCAAATTAACTGTTTTGTAGATATGGTATATATATTAGGGAGAATTCAGTGATTTATTTTTATCAAGAATAGTGTACACAGGCAGGAAATATAAAAATGCATGATATCAAAATGCCTTTACAAGAAAACACATCATCGAAGAAGACAAGAACTAATCCAAAAAGGTAACTATGCTTTCTAATGAAAGTAAAATACGTTACTTGGATGCACAATTATTAATTAGTTCGATTAAGCCTCCAGGAGATACCACTACATAGAAAACGCCCGAAAAAATCTACCTGATTCGTGGTGTGGAAAAGAGTTCAATATAAATATAATAAAACAACTCTAACCTATAAATTATTTTGTCTGTATAAATAACTTTAGTATGATTTATTCGATTAATATATGCATTAGATGTACTAAAATGTAAAATAAATTATACTTGATAATATTTTTGTTCCATTATTTTATTTAGCTTAGAAATTTATTATATATTAAACAAATAAACTAAAACTCAGATTTGATGCGACAACATTGCAAAGTTTTCACGTAATACTTTGAGATCACTTATGTTCACTACTAATTTGAATAGTATATAGACCTATATAGATATTGAAGGTATGTTGTGAAAATTTTTGATGAATTCTGGTTCTTCTTTATGCTCTGGTATTGTAACTGAAAGATCTCTGAAGTTATCGAAAAGGTAGAATCCATCCATTAAAAAAATATCGCTTAAAAAAATAATATCCGGTGGTTTATCTTCAATCTTTTCGCGGTTCCCAAAAAACTTAAAGGTAAACAAGCCGAAATAAATATAATAGATGATTCAAATATTTAAACGCGCCAGAACCAACAACTTTCCGTTATTATGCCGGACCGAAATTACATTTTAATTTTTTAAAAATTAAGTTAGCCAGCTTAACACCGTCCGTTTTCCGAAAACATCTTTTTATCCCGAGTTAAAAGACGTTCTCATAAATATGTAATTTTTGCAACCGAGAAGACGGTGTCGTGTTTTATATTAAATTTGTGCGCCGAGCATAACATACAGGCATGTCGGAAGATAAAGACATTAGACGAAAAACAAAAGGCCTTTTCTTTTGATGAGTGTAACCCGATGACAACGGCGAAACAAAAAGGAAACCCAACGTTACAACAAAACTTAATAATCATAACACAATGTAACAACAGAAGCATAATTATTGAAATACTGGAGATGTTTCTATGCTCGACGAGTTCGTGTGGGACATCATTAATATATTTTTTTATTAATTACTGCTTACAACAGATTTGTATAGTACTGTCCAAATTTACTATTTAATTTATTACAACTGATCTGTTGCACTTGCATTAATTGTTAATATATATTTAATATATAGATATTATATATAGATTTAATAGATAATATATATATATATATATATATATATATATATATATTATATATGATATTATATATATATATATATATATATATATATATATATATATAATATGAAAATAGCAGTGACACAAGTATCAATATATGTCTGTCTAAAGTTGTCAATTCATTTTACACTCAGACAATATTGTCCTTGTCATTTTATTCTATTTAAAAAGAGATAGAATGCTTTTAAAGCAGTTCGAGCATGTAACGGAATAAGCCAGCAAAAGTTATCCGTTTGCCAAATGTTCGAAAATTCTTCAAAATATTATAATTACAGGCTATAAACCAACAAACGTTTTTTTTTACGCTTTGTTTAATAAATTTAAAATCGCCCCGGTTTTTATTGAAAATATTTTTGCGCCTTGCAGCTGCACTGTATATAAATACGGACACGGTCACTAAAATATCTCAAAATATAAAAAACAATATAACCTTAAATTCGCCAAAAGAAACCGTGTTCATATTTAGATATCTTCGTGCTTCAGAGCTATATAGATAGCTAATCAAACATAATTTAATACAATTATATCAGAGAATATTGTTAGTCTAGAAAGATACATTGTTGGATAATATAGGATTTAAGTGGCATAAAGATAACCCACGAAGGGGTTTAATGGAATTTCTAGAGATTGCTTTTAAATTAATTCAATTTTTAAGAACATATAACAAAATCAAAGTAGAAGTATATCAATTTATATATCTAAAAGAGACATAAATATTTCAAAATGGTACATTGGCTTGCTCATGGAAATATGATAATAAATATAGTATAAAGACAACAAAGGTTCTTGGAAAAAGGTAAACATTGGAATAACTATGAATTAGGTTTTGTTAGGCATAACACTTATTCATTGCAGACATATAGCTCTTCATGCTGGAAACAGGAATGATTTTATTCCTGGTGCAGTATTAGTGTTTTCAAGGTCAAGTCAATTAGGTTTCAAGTCCAAGGGTGACTACCCTGAAGAAATAAACCATAACTTGTCTTTGTAGTTTTTTGAAAATCAGCTTTTAAAAACTTGGAGGAACCATCAGTTATTGTTATGTACAATGCACCATATATATATATGAAACTGGTGAAGAAAATCCCAACAAGTTCATCAACAAAGGCTGCAATAAAGGAATGGCTTAAATTATATAAAATAAGTTTCGAGGAAATTATGTTAAAGAATGAACTATTTCAAATTATTACTCGGTAAATATAAATGAAATACTTAATATTGCTTTTTGTGTAATTTACGTTTTTAGAATTTAGCCTACGAAAAGATACATAGTAGATCAGATTACTGAATGTTATGGCCACAGAGTATTACGTCTTCCTCCCTATCACTGCATTTTTAATCCTATTGAGTTGATATTGGGTATTGCAAAGAATTATTAGAATAGATATTCAGGTTGAGAAGGATATTCAAACCTAGTTTTGGAACTGTCTGGATTTATAGAAAGAGGCATTGTCGAAAATAACACCTTCGGTTTGTATGAGCTCGATCAGACACATTGAAGAAGAAATTGATAAATGGCAGAATCTTGATCAAGTTTTTAAAAGATTGGAAATAAACAGCTTAGTTGTTAACATGACTGGTATTTCTGCAAGTGACTGTGATTAAAAATTTATGAATATTGGTTTATGATTCAATGCTGACGATTACCGAGACAGGGTGAAGAAAGATGAAACCACTAAAGGTCAGTATACAATTAATATACTTTAATTATAGGGAATTGTATTATAGAGAGTGTATTAAAGCTTTATGAGCATGTGTGTTATTGTTCAGAATATACATGAACGTTTGGTTAACATGTATGAGTATAGAATTAACATAACCATTTTGCAGATATGGCAAATGAATTAAAGAGAATGCAGGGATTAAATGTAGTTTTATGAAGAAAGATATATACAGATAGTAACAGGACAAAGTAAAAAGAAATACAGTAATATCATAATGACTTTACAAGGATACATTGCATCGAAAGTAAAAAGCGTAAAACATTAATATGCTCCCTAATGAAAGTAAATACATTACTCAGATATACAATTGTTAATTGAGTGGAATAGGCCTTCCGTGGATACCACTACATACAAAAACGCGTCTAGAACCCTGCCGATACTAGTGTGGAAAAAAGCTGAATGTATATATAATAAAACAACTCTATCCTATAAACTATTGTGGCTGTAAAACTAATTGTAGTTTTATGTTCTTCGATAATAAATGCATTTGATGTACTATCATGTTAAAATAAACTATATTTAATATAATATTTGTTCAATAATTTTATTTATATTAAAATTTTGTTATATGTCACATCCTAAATGTACTAAAACTCAGAGTAGCTGCGGCAACACTGCGACGTTTTGAAAAGTCTCCCGTGTCACTGCTATTCTGAATTGACTATAGATGTAATCTATATTTTATATAGATTAAAACATTGCATGTATTTCCCAAATTAAGATAAAACTAATCTTATGCTAAAGTTCGGGTGGTTTGGTTCGCTTCAATCTTCTGATTTCCTGCGTGTTGTTCAGTAGATGTATTGCTTCAACGTTGATGTGATTGAAGCTTAGGGATTTTAAGGCGAAAACTTGGATTCGAGGTCATCGTGCAGCTCTGCGTTGGTTATTTAACGACAAGCATTGGTAATTATTCGTAGAAGTTTGTTTCGGGAGCGTTGGATTACAAGTTGGTTTGATGTTTTAGTGCAATCCAATATTTGCACACCATTGGTTCAAATTGGCTTTACGATTGACTTATATGCCAACCTCTTTGATTTTAGGTCAAGTTGAGATTAACTTCCGACTAACCGGTACAGATACTTGACTCTGAATCTAATCTGCTCTGCTTTTTTCTAACATGATGTTTCCAGTTTAACCTAGCATAGAGATGTATTCTAAGATATTTAGCTGATTCTGCTTGAGAAACTGGATATTCCTCAAGAAATATACTTAGGTTTTAGTCATTTCGCCCCAACGAAAAATTAACACGGACCGATTTGGAGCTATTAAACTGTATTTTTCAGTCTATAGTCTATTTGTAGATCTTGTTGACCGATACTTGTACTTTTCTATCGCATTAGACAGAGATACATCTTATGCCTTGATAACTGTGTCTTCGGCTAATGTTTTAAGGACTGTTTCTTTTTTATTGGGATATCAGCAGAAAAGAGCAGATGATGACTGGTTCAAAGACTGGTTTATGTGGAACTTCAGCCGAAATAGGTTTAAGTATTGATTCCAGCAGACAGTTATTCCGCAGTAGATATTTGCGCATTTTGTAGATTAATCCCAAATGGCATGCAAGGTCAAAAGTTTGTGAGACGTCCAGAAATATTGCAGGGCTATATTTCTTTTCTTCGAATGTCATTTGCTGTTGCGCGTGCTTATATTTTGGTAATGCTATTATTGAAATTAAGTTCAAAATTACAATTTTTGCATTTAATTTACCCAGATATTAAAAGGTAATTTAATATAATACACTTTCGTGCCACAGAGTTGCTAGTCACTTAAGAAAATCAAAAATTCGTCATCAAATTTACATATACAAACTTTTGTTATTGTTACTACGAACTACGTAAAATGAGTATTTTAGCAACCCTGTCAAATACATTCGCATCTGTATCTTGAAATTACCATCATAATAGGTTTGCTGATACACTTTTGATTTATCTTAGTTGTTAAGTGGCCATTGGTGTATTATTATTGTATATTCAAAGTTTTTTAGTAATGTGTCGTGGATATTTGTGACATTGAAACATTACAATGTTTCCACATCAACTCTGAGTCTGAGTTAATTCAGTTTGGCTTTGACACATAAAAAAAATTTAGTTTAACTAAAATAATTGAACAAAAATGTTACCAAATATAATTTATTTTAACATTACACTATATATAAAAACTACAGTTAATTATTCAGCCACGAAAATTTATAGGTAAAAGTTAAAACTTCTTATCGCTATTGCTTTCATGAATTTTGCATACGTATGACAGCTGGTCTCCGTCCAGTTGTCAGATGTACGCTAAATTATTCAAAATATTAGTAATAATTATTACAGGTTATATCCGGGCAAACCATATTTTAGCCCTTTACATTGATAAATTTTAAGACACTCCGTAATACATCATATTACTTTGTTTGAAAATGCCGAAAAGAACAGATATTCAGGGTCACAAATTGATTGCGGCTTTAATATGTTATTTCGAAAAGGAACGAGATAACTGAGATTCCCTTTTGCCGGTAAATTCCGTTAGTGAGGTAATTATTGATGATATTAAATAATATAAGTCCCTACAATTTTATTGAAAATATTTTTAGCGGATTGCTACCGTGCTAGATATTACTGTGGGTACTGTGAATAACATTGCTTACAAAATGAAGATTAGTACGTTAGGTTCACCCAGAAAAAAACCTTCTACATATAAAGTGGGTAACGAATCTTGACCATCTTGATATTGGTTCTATTCGATACCAAATATATGAAAGGTATAAGAATAGTAAGTACACAAACTATTTCATTGATATAAACATAATTTAATAAAAAATATTTTAGAGAAAATTGTCTCCCTGGAAAGTATACATAAAAGAATTAAGGACATGCAGCTTTTTGAGGGATATAAGATATACTTTCATACATTCTTACAGGGTATAGGGTTTAAACGGAGACGTTTAATTGGAGCTTCCAGACATTACCATAAAAATAAATCAATTAAAGACATAAAATAATATAAGAAACTTGAATATTTCGGAATAGTTCATTGTGGTACTCTTGGCAAGACAGTAATAAAAAAAGTGTAAAGACAATAAGAATTCATTGAAGAAGGTAAAAGTTACAAGAGCATTCAATTGGGTTTTGTTGTTCTTTATATTTATTAATAGTTAATTGCAGATATATTGCTGGTTGTGAAGGATATTCCATCAAAAACTGTTTGGATATGTGGATGGAAACATTTTCAACCATAACACCTTCCATTTGGATGAACTCGATAAGACATACAAAAGAAGTAATTGATAAATGGTGGAATCGTGAACATATTTTAGACAGATTAGAAATTAACAGTTTGATGATTGAATTGGACAGTGAGTCGGAAAGTGAAAATAACTGAAGGAAACTTTCAGGATATGTAATAAAACTGTGCAATGCTGGAAATTCCCGAGACAGAGTGATGAGAGTGGAAACATCTAAAGGTATGCAGATAATTAATTGAATACAACTGTAGAAAATGATATTTTGGGGCGTGAAAGATTTGTGGGCACAGATATGATTGTAGTTGTTCAAAATTAAATATAAGCATTGGGTTAGAACGTATGAGGAGGGAATTAATAATAACTGCTTTGTAGATATGGTAAAGCCATTAGACAGAATTCAGTGATTAATTTTATCAAGAATGGTGTACATAGGTAGTAGCAGAAGAAAAAAAAGTACAGTGATACCAAGATGACTTGCCACGTAAACACACCATCGAAAGAAACAAGAACTAAACGTAAAAAGTAAATATGCTTTCGAATGAAAGTAAAATATATTTCTCAGATATACCATTGATAATTAGATGGATTAGGCTTCCAGGGAGATAACACTACTTAAAAAACGCGCCTAGAAACTCTACCTCATGGAAGGTGTGAAAAAGGGTTGAATGTAAACAAAACAAATCTAACCTACAAACTATTATATCTGTGTTCTTAATTGTAGTTTTAACTCCTTCGATAATATATGTATTAGATGTACTATAATGTTAAGATAAATTATACTTGATAACATTTTTGTTCAGTTATCTTATTTAGATTAGAATATTCTTGTTCTAGAAAGCCAAACTGAACTAAAACTCAGAGTTAATGCGGCAACATTGTAATGTTTCGACGTCACAAATATCTACGGCGCATTTCTAAAAAACTTTGAATAGACTATTGGTAACCTTTAGAGTTGTTCTCTGCACTTATTAATATCCTTGCCAGTTATTTTACTGATAGTATTTTTACTTAATGTTCTTCAATATTTTACCGCATTTCATGGTTAGTGTGTCTGGAATACTCAATTACCTCGATTCTAAAGTTCTAGTATTTTTCTCTAATATTAGTTTTTTTTAGTATCAGTTATTCTCTAGTTCTAGTATTAAAACTGTCATTTCAGTTACAGTCACCACCGACGAATCGATTCTAGGGAAATTTAGGTTATTTTGCTCGATAACCGTTGTTACACTGTACACTTTCTGATTTCGAAATCCAAACTGGAAATCTGGTATATTTATAAATGGTTTTATACGTTTTAATAGCGGTTTCTTAAATAATTTTAGAATCGCTGGTTGCACAAAAATAGGCTTGTAAGGTATAACTAGTTTTGCCTGTTTGTCAGGTTTTCTTAAGCATTTAGGGTAAATGATGTGGCTCGGTGAATGCAGGTAAAACGAAATGAAACAGTGGTGTTTACATTATGTAACCCTTATTTATTGGCCATATAGAAAAATGTGAAAAATACAATTAGACTAAACGGATGGCAGCTGTGTTACCTGGAGGCGAGCCTTGGGCAGTCGATGGTGGCACGTCTAAACCAAACGATGGTTGAGCACTGAATGAATCGAGATACCCTTCAATAACATCCCAGATAAACGTATCGGGGCTGTCGCCAGCTATTCGTTATCGGGTTCTAGTTGGCGCTGCCGGCACCCCGCCCGTTTTCAACCTCTAGGATTATATTTCTGGGTATTATATCCACAATACTCCCCTGACAGAATTTTACATACAATTACTCCAAGCAACAAAAATACAAAAATGTATGAGAAAATATCAAATACAAAAAAAAATTATATACCAAACAAAATGTGCTGCATGAAACTGGCTTTGAAAATATGATAAATCGAAACGGTTGTGGTTGGTACGGTTGCGATCTGGTATGGCTGTTAATATCTTTCGGTTCTATAGATACCGTTGCTTCATCGTCGCTTTGGCACTTGAATGTGGTCCATCGGCGATGTTGTTTATTATATATATATTGGTATATTTCGGATAGGTATGTTTCGGCTCCCGTAATCGACGCTGTGGGAGGATCGATTGTTCGACGACGTGGTAGCTTATTTTCTTCGACGACGAGGCGTTAGCAATTCTGGTACCTCGGCGAAGACATGACGAGTCTACGGTGACTGCAATCGGTACCTAACTTCTGGAGCTGCTCTGTGACTAATCCGTAGTCACATACGTTATGGTAATTCAGAAAAAACAAATAACGATGGTGTCCGACCGAAGCTGCCCAAAGCCTTTCAAATCAAAAGGTCTGCCATTATGACGGAGACTGCGAGCGAAGGAAGACATTATGATTTAAACATAGTACCGAAACAAATGTTTAGCCGAGACGCTGATGATTAAGCAGTGATGTAAAAATATCTATGAGTTCAAAAGATTGTGAAAGAAAATTTTGACAAAAAATTAAAAAAAAAATGAATTGGAAATAATGAAATAAAATTGAAGCTTCATTGTTCCAGCACTAAAATAAATTTTAATGAGGAACAAATGTTTGAATGAATGTAATATAGAAGAAATTTGAAAAGGAATTGGAATAAAATGAAAAGGAATATTGAAGGTAAAATCGAAAATGAATCGAATTAAAAATATTGAAAATTTTTAAACAAAAAATATAACGGTCACGTAATACCGTAATACACCATGTTGCACGTACCCTCCGTTCACGAGTCCAAATCCAATTTTGCGAAAGATCACGTCGGGGTCACCACTTTGGGTGGCACAATGATGTGGCTCGGTGAATGGAGGTAAAACGAAATGAAACAGTGGTGCTTACATTATGTGACCGTTATTTATTGGCCATGTGTGAATGTGAAATATGAAAAATATAATTAGATTAAACAGATGGCAGCGGTGTTACCTGGAGACGAGGCTTGGGAAGTCGATGGTGGCACGTCTAAACCAAACGATGGTTGAGCACTGAATTAATCGAAATACCCTTCAATAAAATCCCAGATAAACGTCTCGGGGTTGCCGCCAGCTATTCGTTGTCGGGTTCTAGTTAGCGCTGCTGGCACCCCGCCCGTGTTCAACATCTAGGATTATATTTCTGGGTATTTTGTAGACCGTTATTCCACGATGTAAAATGTTACATGCCTCGAGGTCGCTACAAGCATAACTACTCAAGCAACCTTAAGATATTCCGTAACATGTTTCAGTATCAAACTGGCATTGAACATATATGTCAATATGAATATTGCTTTAATAGATGACTTTAGTTCGGCTATATTATATTCGATTCGGTTAATACAGGATATATACCAGGAGTGGTCAACCATTGTGCATGTACGATCTACATTTTATCTATAAAATATGTCACGATCCAGTTGTACTAGGCGTAGTCTAAGGGAGAAGAAATGCATACTACGTTTATAGACTGTATTTTAGTATAAGATGCATTCCAACTAGGTATTGGTAGATATGTAAAATATTTGTTCAAAACTATCTTTTACTTTTTAGACCACTAATTCGAGCTATAGGTTCTAACATCGAATCTTCATCGAGTGGCAATAAAATGGATGACATGTATATTTGAAAACCTATTTTATAACAATTCTATGTATTGGCTTTAACCGGAATGAAATTTATTTCTTAAAAAAATTGGGTTTGAAAAAATAATTGACGTAAGAAACAGCGTAAATTTAGATGCGAGCCAAAATGCCTTCAAATCTGCGCGTGACGTAGTTGTTTTGGTCACACTATACGGTTTGAATGGGTACAGATCTTATTTACAATTTATGTTAATATTTTTATGTTACAAATAGATATTCTAATGTATTTCGACGGTGCTATGGTCTCTAATGTAAATATACATCAATAAAAGCTCCTAACAAGTTTTGTATTTTTGTTCCAAGGCAGAGAATTGTGGTTATATATTGAAAGATACGAACCGCCCGGTGTAGTTTGAACTTAGATAATTTATTCACAGCAATAAGTCCATCCAAATCTAAGTAGTTACAATTTTAAATACCTTTAATTATGCCTAGAGTGCAATTAATGTAATATCGAGGTAAATAACACTGTTGATAACATTTGTGATTAGAACTCATTTGTTTTGGTTTATTGTGTATGAGTCACTAATAATTGTTTTCTTTTCAGGTTAAAGAACATAAAGAACTCACTAAAAATTAAAAGCATGTTGTAATAACACAACAAAAATAAACAAAACACTTATTTAACATATCTACTACACGTATTTCATCTACAACTACATACACACAATTAGTTGGTAGTAAATAATATTGCAAATAGATAAATAGGTTTAGGTGCGCATTAAGCTAAATTTTGTGTATATAGTAGAATATATAATATATGTAGTAGATAGGTTAAATAAGTTTTTTGTTTATTTTTATTTAGTTATTACAACGATTATTAAGTACATATTTTATTTAAATACGTTTTCTTTGTGTTAAAAATCTAAGACTGAATATTTTTAAATTTTTACTGAGCTCCTTATTTATTTTTTTGAAGTCGGTTCAATTTTTTTTTGTTACAAATATTTTTTTACCCTTTTTAGTGTAAGATATTTACTCAATAAATTACCAAATTATTTCATTAAGTACTATGAAGCAGCCCGTATGAAGAAAAATAGGAATAAAGAAACAATGATTGAAAATATGGAACTTTTTACAACAAGTCTAGTAACTGGAACCAAAAAAATAGCTGCACCCGTTGGTAATCTCACTCGCAACCTCCACTTGTGAGCTATAGGTTTGTAACCGTTACAACATAGAAACAGTTGCCAGCAATATTTCTATGGCTTCTCGTATGATATGGTTAGTACTTAAAAGGCAAACTCAATAGCTTTTACACTGAACTATTTTAGATTTTTCGTCACATCAATTCACCAATAACATTATACACAAATATCTGATTATTTTAGTTAAAAAATATGTGAAAATTATTTACGTGCCTTTGAAATTTGGAATTGTTCTTAGCCCGCCTTTCCCCATCAGATCCTGACTTAATTCTAATGGGACCACCTCGGGAGGGCACTCTTTCGAATAGAAAAAGAATTTTAAAAATAATTAAGATAATTGATGGATAAATCGTCGAACATACATTAAAAAAATATATAAAGCCGAACATAGAACCTCCTCCTTTTTAGAAGTTGGCTAAAAATGAACTATCTTACCTTTATATTACATGAGCGAGCTTACTTTAAATGAAGCAAAAGTTACTACTTGTAACCTTAAATTTTTAGAAACCGTTTGTTGATTTTGTCTATTGTAAAAAAGTAATCGTGTTCCGAATATTTATTGAAGTGCAGTTTTCGATTTTTTAGGTTTACTACCCATGTTCATCGATATACTAGAATGCAAATTAATATACAATTAAAATAAGAAACATAAATATACAACAACGCGTGGTTATTGATATCTAAGTGTTGGGAGGAGTTCAGAAATATTTGAGGATGCGCAAAGGAGTACATGTTGCGATGAACTCTAAACAAAAAACGGACATTCAATTTATGATAGTAAGTGATTCCAAATATATTTCATAGTTCTTATTTACCATATCAACTAATTTGTAATTGTAATTCAACTTTTTCCTTTATATATTTCCTTATTTCCTTGTTATATATTTGACTAATTGTTTATATAAATAAATTCGTCTCTGCGCGTTAAATTACGTACAGAAGAGAGAAAACACAACATTTCATTAAACCATTTATTTCTCTCCTTTAACATTGAACTGGATTTCCTCAAAATTAACTACATTCTTATAATAAATCAAAGTACTCTCAAAAAATAGCCGTTAATTTATTCTACTCATTTCATATTCAGATGCTAAATGAAATAAAGTGCAAAGTTCTGTATGTTGTATATTAATAAATAATCTCCATTAATCCAATTCAGAATATCAGCGGACAAAAATTTTATTTTTATGTTAATCAGGTGATGTGGAACATTACTATTAAATATTTAATATACATTTGTATTTGGCATTTTAATTTAATTCAGCTAGAACGAAACATAATGAATTTACATTTTAAATATTTTTGTTCGTAATGTAAAACAGCATTCGTGATTAAAAGATACGATAGAAGTAGAAAATATAATTTAGCCAAAGATTTATTCAAAATTTTAATTTCCTTAAAAGTTATACGCAAGAAAAGAACTCAAATTAAGCTGCAAAAAATGTATTGGTTATTGGGAAAAATATTTTAATTATCTGTTCATAATAAGGTGCTGCTGGGTAGGCCAATACTATAGGAACAATTACTTAATCGTCGGTATAAGTCGATATAAGTCGGATTCCAAATGTCACTTCCATGTTAACACTGAAGTTCTTGGGTAACACTGCACTAGGATAGAATACAACAAACTGTCAATATATTTTAAATTAGTTCACACTCGCCAAACAGTTAAATGTGCGCGATGACAGTGAAGTGCGTAGGCTCTAACGCAAACTACCATACGAACTAGTTAATAAACACAGAGTGAAATTTAATAATATCTAGAATAAGTTAGAATAGTCATTAGAATAAGTTAGGATAGTCTTTAAAATAATTTAGAATACTACTTTGAACTAGTTAGTAGACACATAGAGAGAAATTTAATAATTTTTAGAATAAGTTATAATAGTCATTAGAATAAGTTAGGATAGTCTTTAAAATAATTTAGAATACTACTTTGAACTAGTTAGTAGACACATAGAGAGAAATTTAATAATTTTTAGAATAAGTTATAATAGTCATTAGAATAAGTTAGGATAGTCTTTAAAATAATTTAGAATACTACTTTGAACTAGTTAGTAGACACATAGAGAGAAATTTAATAATTTTTAGAATAAGTTAGAATAGTCATTAGAATAAGTTAGGATAGTCTTTAAAATAATTTAGAATACTACTTTGAACTAGTTAGTAGACACATAGAGAGAAATTTAATAATTTTTGGAATAAGTTATAATAGTCATTAGAATAAGTTAGGATAGTCTTTAAAATAATTTAGAATACTACTTTGAACTAGTTAGTAGACACATAGAGAGAAATTTAATAATTTTTAGAATAAGTTATAATAGTCATTAGAATAAGTTAGGATAGTCTTTAAAATAATTTAGAATACTACTTTGAACTAGTTAGTAGACACATAGAGAGAAATTTAATAATTTTTAGAATAAGTTAGAATAGTCATTAGAATAAGTTAGGATAGTCTTTAAAATAATTTAGAATACTACTTTGAACTAGTTAGTAGACACATAGAGAGAAATTTAATAATTTTTAGAATAAGTTATAATAGTCATTAGAATAAGTTAGGATAGTCTTTAAAATAATTTAGAATACTACTTTGAACTAGTTAGTAGACACATAGAGAGAAATTTAATAATTTTTAGAATAAGTTATAATAGTCATTAGAATAAGTTAGGATAGTCTTTAAAATAATTTAGAATACTACTTTGAACTAGTTAGTAGACACATAGAGAGAAATTTAATAATTTTTAGAATAAGTTAGAATAGTCATTAGAATAAGTTAGGATAGTCTTTAAAATAATTTAGGATACTACTTTGAACTAGTTAGTAGACACATAGAGAGAAATTTAATAATTTTTAGAATAAGTTATAATAGTCATTAGAATAAGTTAGGATAGTCTTTAAAATAATTTAGAATACTACTTTGAACTAGTTAGTAGACACATAGAGAGAAATTTAATAATTTTTAGAATAAGTTATAATAGTCATTAGAATAAGTTAGGATAGTCTTTAAAATAATTTAGAATACTACTTTGAACTAGTTAGTAGACACATAGAGAGAAATTTAATAATTTTTAGAATAAGTTATAATAGTCATTAGAATAAGTTAGGATAGTCTTTAAAATAATTTAGAATACTACTTTGAACTAGTTAGTAGACACATAGAGAGAAATTTAATAATTTTTAGAATAAGTTAGAATAGTCATTAGAATAAGTTAGGATAGTCTTTAAAATAATTTAGAATACTACTTTGAACTAGTTAGTAGACACATAGAGAGAAATTTAATAATTTTTAGAATAAGTTATAATAGTCATTAGAATAAGTTAGGATAGTCTTTAAAATAATTTAGGATACTACTTTGAACTAGTTAGTAGACACATAGAGAGAAATTTAATAATTTTTAGAATAAGTTATAATAGTCATTAGAATAAGTTAGGATAGTCTTTAAAATAATTTAGGATACTACTTTGAACTAGTTAGTAGACACATAGAGAGAAATTTAATAATTTTTAGAATAAGTTATAATAGTCATTAGAATAAGTTAGGATAGTCTTTAAAATAATTTAGGATACTACTTTGAACTAGTTAGTAGACACATAGAGAGAAATTTAATAATTTTTAGAATAAGTTATAATAGTCATTAGAATAAGTTAGGATAGTCTTTAAAATAATTTAGAATACTACTTTGAACTAGTTAGTAGACACATAGAGAGAAATTTAATAATTTTTAGAATAAGTTATAATAGTCATTAGAATAAGTTAGGATAGTCTTTAAAATAATTTAGAATACTACTTTGAACTAGTTAGTAGACACATAGAGAGAAATTTAATAATTTTTAGAATAAGTTAGAATAGTCATTAGAATAAGTTAGGATAGTCTTTAAAATAATTTAGAATACTACTTTGAACTAGTTAGTAGACACATAGAGAGAAATTTAATAATTTTTAGAATAAGTTATAATAGTCATTAGAATAAGTTAGGATAGTCTTTAAAATAATTTAGAATACTACTTTGAACTAGTTAGTAGACACATAGAGAGAAATTTAATAATTTTTAGAATAAGTTATAATAGTCATTAGAATAAGTTAGGATAGTCTTTAAAATAATTTAGAATACTACTTTGAACTAGTTAGTAGACACATAGAGAGAAATTTAATAATTTTTAGAATAAGTTAGAATAGTCATTAGAATAAGTTAGGATAGTCTTTAAAATAATTTAGAATACTACTTTGAACTAGTTAGTAGACACATAGAGAGAAATTTAATAATTTTTAGAATAAGTTAGAATAGTCATTAGAATAAGTTAGGATAGTCTTTAAAATAATTTAGAATACTACTTTGAACTAGTTAGTAGACACATAGAGAGAAATTTAATAATTTTTGGAATAAGTTAGAATAGTCATTAGAATAAGTTAGGATAGTCTTTAAAATAATTTAGAATACTACTTTGAACTAGTTAGTAGACACATAGAGAGAAATTTAATAATTTTTAGAATAAGTTAGAATAGTCTTTAGAATAAGTTAGAATAGTATCTAGAATAAGATTTGGATTATAAGTTGTACAGCAGATCACTTACTGAAGTGATCTTCTACATGTTAGGATGGTTATATTATATAACGGAAATCCCACAATAATATTTATTGCCCACAGACAGATTGTTGACGTTCTAAGAAATTAATAAAAAAAAATAAGTTCACGGAGACTTGGCCCTATCCTTCAATTAATTTTAACTATGGTAGGCCAAGCCATGATCATGTTGGATGCCGCATTAGTTGAAATGAAACAGTACGATTTTTTTTATTATTAACTTGTGACCATGTGATATTTTTATGGCGATTTTGGTCTACCTTAAATGAACACGTGTACCTAAAGTCTTTACTCACTAGTTCGTCCTATATTCTAGTAACTTCACTACACTAAAATTAATATTTAAAACAAACCGCTCAGCTTTGCACTAGGAATTTCACTAATTCTTGAGGCTTCATCCCCTTGACTCTTCTACTAGGTTTTTGTTGTCCTGTAGCTGAATAAGTTCGACGTTCACATGCCTGAGTAACATTTGTTCGCGATAACTTGTATACAATTATATAGCAGCAATATCTTGTATGAAGACCATTTTAATTATTATCCTAGTGGCCAATACATTTTCTTCAATTTGAGTTATGTTTTTATGTTACATGTTCGTCTTGTCGGTCGGAATGTGCGACTGTCAACACAATTTTTATCGAAACACCCACTACTATTTTTGTGAAAGGAATTCGCACGGGAACAGAAAACACAGACTGAATAAAAACTTGTTTATTTCGAGCTTAACGTAGTGTTAGGAACTATCGACTGAAACCGGCTATATTACTATCGACTATTCTGCATTCGTAGTCGCAATTTTTGGTTCGACTTTTACAATTTTACTACTTTTAACAGTGATTGTTTCAGTCTACTGTTTCAGTCGCTATTTTCGGTCCGACTGCGGTGTAACTTTAGTTACTATTTTTGGTTCTACTAGTTTCATTCGACTGATTTTTAATGCTCTGACTCTGTCGTCCTAGCCGCTACCTTGACAAAAATATAGCAAATTTATGTTTCAATATTTATAGATAATATATGTAGTTTTGTGATTTTTTAGTAGTGTGTAGATATCAATATATTATATATTAATATAATAGCATTTTGAACTATATTTTTCAAAATTGTTAATGTAATAGAGTTATTCGACGGTTATTTTAAAATATGTTATAATTTTTTTTTCTATAATTAAAGTTATATGTTTATTGGTTATTTGGTATTGGTTTGGTTATTTTACATCTTTAGTTTTTAAGTTTTGTTTAAGTTCTATTGTATTATCTGTATTTATTATAGTATATTATTTAAAAATAGTAATTAATATAAAAAATATGATAAAACCTATGTGGGGTTTATTATTCCATCCCTTTTTACATGTCCACAGAACATTCAAACATAAAAGTAACTTTACTTCCTTTAAAATGAAATTATTCATTGCATGTTAATAGTTCGGCGGGAGAATGGATAGGATATTAGATTAAGTAAAGAAGTATGGAAGCGCTATGGAAGTGGTACTGTTACAAGAGGGTAAATAAAAGGATAGAGAGGCGTCGCCGTGATGGTACTTTATAGCCTGGAGTCGCACGGTACCAATCCATCAGAGTTCCCAAACTTTGAATATCATGCAGATGTAAATCGGTGGCCTAAAGGGTTGTAGCGGTCGCTAAAAGTTCTTCTCGTTTCTTTTTGATATGAAGTCTCCAGCAGAGTCTAACATCTGAAGTTATTCTGAGATACTCAGCTGAATCCGCAAAACAGCAAAACTGAGCAAGCTGAGTACTGCTTCTTTTTAATGATATAATTTAGCTATGTAGACTTATTTTCGTTTGACTTGATTGCGCCAGGTTCTAATCCCGATACTAATTCTATTAATAAAAATTTGTAGTTTTTTACAAGCCTACTCATGATCCTTCCATGGAGATAATTGCAATGTCATCAGAAAAAGTTGTGGAAGAAGGGGTCATTGTGGTACCCTGTTTTGAATTTTTTAAAAGAATCAACGTACACTTGATTAGTTATAAAATATCTTAATCTTATGTTAAATATCTTGATAAATAAGATTATAAAAGTGGCGCATATTGTTGTGGTAGATATAGGTTCAATTTGTAAAACTAATTCAGTTCGTCCCACACTTGTTTTTAGATAGCCTATCTGCTTCTAGAATAACCTATTTGAGTGAGGATATTGGAACTCAAAAATAAATATTAAAGTCAATTTATTTATTTTGGCAACGTTATTATATCAGATGTTAGTGCAGATTGATACGCACGGGATAATATAGACAGTGTTGTGGGACCAAATTCAGTTTCGTAAAGTAATATATAGAGGATTTACTTACATAGACGAAACTGGAGAATTGTTGTGCGTGGTCCCACCAATACAACCACCGATGCCTTTTTTTCGATGTGTTCGATTGAATCATTTGAATTGTTCTTACAAAGGCATCTGATTGGTTCATCATTTGAGGATCTGATCATTTAATGCATTGGTGAAGTCGAAAATGTATATATATATATATATATATATATATATATATATATATATATATATATATATATATATATCAACATGAAACAACAGAAAAAATTCTGAAAATATTATCCACCATTTAATTCCAAAATATAAAATTTGATGCCTGATTTTTTCAATTTTGCAAATGAGAAGATAGCAAAATTATATTAAAGTTAAATGTAAATACACTACATGAATTGTGTGTAATTTGAAGTGTAAATTAAAAACTTATTTTTTATTTTCAAGACGTTAAGTTTTCTTTAAGTTAAGAAAAATAGTTTGGGTAAGATAATGAATCAATATCATGGCTTAAGGCTATTTAACCAAGAATCAGAAAAATTAATTCTTCAACAGTCATTTTTAATAGATAAACAAAATGCTCCTTTTGCTTACATTTGAATATACAGTAATAAAAAATAAAATAACACAATTCGTTGGTCTAACAATTTGAGACTGATTTTATAGACAAAATGATATCAATAGACAAGATGATTAAATTATTAATAAATCTTCATGGTGTCTTTGATCTAACTCCTTGATTTTACCATAACAAGAGTACAGCAATAATTTTGCGTATATCTTTGATTAATATCATACAGATTAACCATATTAATAAGCTGGTCCACAATTTTTACAAAAAAAAATATTTATAACTTGCCCCAGTACATTTTTGTATTAAACAAGTAAATGATATATAACAGGCACAGGCTTAGTATAAGGGAGTAAAAATAATAGGAATTTCAGTATATATTATTTAAATTGACAGTACTAAAGAAATATCGAAAAGGGCAACGGTTACTAAAAATTAATATAATTATTAATTAATTATTAATTACTTAATTATTTTTTATTTATACACGTTATATTGATATATTTGTTTATATTTTAAAGTCTCCTTTTTACTAACTGGACATACTATTTAACGTGGGCTCCAAACCACGGTCCTCGGCATTAAGCCTACCGACTGGCGAGTGACTAACTTAGAAACCATCCCAGAAGATGTGGCTAGGATCATTTTTCTTATCAGATTTTACACTGTTGCCCAGGACAATAACAAATATAAATTTATGACCATGCCCTAGGAGGATTTGAACCCGCGACTATGGATGGCATCAGTAGGTGGACCGTCCTGTCGCCAACCAAGACGGCTTTAGCATATTTACGAATATATTTATTACCAATTTAAATTAATTTAATTTAATATTAATTATATATTATATTTTAATACATTCTATCAGGAATTATATTTGGGTTTTATTCTAAACTTTATTTGCCATTAAATTATAACGTCAGATAATAGTCACGTCTTAATATAAGTAGATTACGTAATATCGAATAACATACTGACCAATGAAATATCTTCATGACAAAATATTTTCTTTAGAGATGCCCGCAATGGTAATTCAAACTAAACTAACCAATCAAATACAGCAAAATGGCAATTTGAGTTACTTTTCTGCTAAGACTACACAATTTTTTTTTAAGGATTATATGTAGTAAATTAACACTTTATGTAATACTCTGTTTAGTTTTAATACTACAAATAATATATCAATATATTATAATTTTTAATTATATTTTGAACTGACGAATTGTTTCAGCGTCTATGTTATAGTCCAGATTTAACTCCTTCTGATTACTGAATTCTTTACACTTAATTATATTCTAATAAAGAAAATAAGGTGAATACTGTAGAAACTGTAAAAAGAGCAATAATATTCATACAACTGTACAACATTTACATACAAACATAAATCACGAATATTACTAAAGAGAATAAATAAACAACATAATTATACAGCAAAGGAAATATGAAAACAAATCTATTGGTGTCGATAATATTTCATGAATCAGCATTAAATAAAGCGATATCAATGGATATTCCAAAAATGATATCGTCGTCCAGTTTCGAAACTAAATAACAATATGGAAAACTAATTTAAATATTAACCCATAAACATTTTTATTGACTTTATATTCGCGTACATATAATGAATAATGTATTGGATCGATATAGATCAGTTTATTCAGCATGAGAATGATTTAAATTTTTGTATGCGGAATCACTGACCGTTGAAAACCCTCTACATATTTTACTAGTCGTTTTCATCTATTGTATATTGTTTGGTATTAACTGATTTAGTGAGTGTCCTATCCATACTTGATTATCTCGTCGATGTTTTTACCCTGTTTTTTGGATCCCTTGGTTTTCAGAAGCACCAGCAAATGGATAAGTCTACGGCGAAGATAGGTGCAAATAACAACAGTGAATTCTTGATAGAGGCATACGGGTGAACATATTGGGGGTAAAATAGATGACATATAAAGTTGTTCAATTAATGTTACCGTTCAATAAAAAAAAAACGATTTTGAGCATCGTATTTCGAACCACTTTTTGAAGCTTAATCCACTATTTTAGTTCCTAAATATATAAACCATTTTATCTTTATTTAATTATTTTTTATTTACACACGTTATATTGATATATTTTTTTTATATTTTAAAGTCTCCTTTTTACGATCTGGATATACTGTTTAAAGTGGGCTCCAAACCACGGTCCTCGGCATTAAGCCTGCCGACTGGCGAGTGACTAACTTAGAAACCATCCCAGAAGACGCGACTAGGATCATTTCTCTTGTCAGATTTTACACAGTTGCCTAGGACAATGACAAACATAAATTTACGACCATGCCCTAGGAGGATTTGAACCCGCGACTATGGCATCAGTAGGTGGACCTTCCTGTCGCCAACCAAGCCGGCTTTAGCATATTTACGAATATATTTATTATTAATTTAAATTAATTTAATTTAATATTAATTATATATTATGTTTTAATACATTCTATCAGGAATTATATTTGGGTTTTATTCTATACTTTATTTGTCATTAAATTATAACGTCAGATAATAGTCACGTGTTAATATAAGTAGATTACGTAATATCGAATAACATACTGACCAATGAAATATCTTCATGACAAAATATTTTCTTTAGAGGTGCCTGCAATGATAATTCAAACTAAACTAAGCAATCAAATACAGCGAAATGGCAATTTGAGTTACTTTTCTGCTAAGACTACACAATTTTTTTTTAGGATTATATGTAGTATATTAACACTTCATGTAATACTCTATGTTTAGTTTAACTTTAGTTTTAATATTACAAATAATATATCAATATAATATAATTTTTAATTATATTTTGAACCTATGAATTGTTTCAGCGTCTATCTCATAGTCCAGATTTAACTCCTTCTGATTACTGACTTCTTTACATTTAATTATATTCTAATAAAGAAGTAATAAGGTGAATACTGTAGAAACTGTAAAAAGAGCAATAATATTCATACAACGGTAAAACATTTACAGACAAACATAAATCACGAATATTACTAAAGAGAATAAATAAACAACATAATTATACAGCAAAGGAAATATGAAAACAAATCTATTGGTGTCGATAATATTTCATGAGTCAGCATTAAATAAAGCGATATCAATGGATATTCCAAAAATGATATCGACGTCCAGTTTCGAAACTAAATAACAATATGGAAAACTAATTTAAATATTAACCCATAAACATTTTTATTGACTTTATATTCGCGTACATATAATGAATAATGTATTGGATCGATACAGATCAGTTTATTCAGCATGAGAACGATTTAATTTTTTGTATGCGGAATCACTGACCGTTGAAAACCCTCTACATATTTTACTAGTCGTTTTCGTCTATTGTACATTGTTTGGTATTAACTGATTTAGTGAGTGTCCTATCCATACTCGATTATCTTGTCGATGTTCTTACCCTGTTTTTTGGATCCCTTGGTTTTCAGAAGCACCAGCAAATGATTTTGACGATTTTGAGCATCGTATTTCGAACCAATTTTTGAGGCTTTAATTCACTATTTTAGTTCCTAAATATATGAACCATTTTATCAACTTTATTACCACTTTAATTATTATACATATTTTTTTCTTTATAAATGTTACTTGTCTAAAACCCAGCTTTGTTAGTTTATATTTCTTTGATATTACTACATAGATTTGATTCTATTTTCGTATAATTCGGCTTTTGAGGCGTGAGTAATAAATTATTGCATGAAACGCCTATTTCCCTTTAGTGCTTTACCATAGCTTACCATGTGCTGTTTAGCAACTTGAATTATTGATGAATTTTTGTGGTATTCAATTCCCCTAGGTTCATTTAGCACTTACTGGTTGATTAATCATTGAACAAATTTAAATGTTTAATTTATGTTGCAGGGATAAATTATTTTATTTTCACACAGCAGCAGATAATTTCATAACAGATTTCTGTTCTATTTTTAGTCAAATTAATTGTTTATGAATGCACATCAATCAATCCAAAGATTATTAAATGACGTACATGTTCTGTTCAACTCCCATGAAAAGGAGACTGCGTGGGGTCGGTACCTTCCTATCGCTTTTGCTTGGAATGCGTGTATCTCAAATCAGTCAATCCATTTCTTAACAGCGCTTCTTCAGTTAACACCGTCGTGTCATGAAATGATGTAAAAAATTGATAGTAAATATATTGTTTTTTTATTTAATTTTCAAAAAAAATACATACAATTCGTTCCCCTATGCTAGAATAACCCATTAAAGTCATTTCAATTACTCCAAAATGAGTATCTCCGAATTTTTTTCTTTTGGCGTCAGATCGTGAGCAAATCGTGTTCGATTCAAACAGTTTTATCAGATTTGTGTTCTTGTGATTGGTAAAATGCGGTATGGAGTATATTATTAAGTTGCAGAATTTTAGCCAGTAATTGTGAAATCGTGTCAACTGTATAGTGAAATCTACCACCGTAAATTTCATGAAGAATAAAATAAACAAAATTACTTATTGATTTGTCCTATCTAAGCTTACCGAACGTATTATTTAAATTATATTTCAGAGTTTTTAATAACTAGAATTTAGATGATTTGAACTTTATATTGAACCTAGAAGCCAGCATAGAAATTAAGTTAGCCTATCTTTAAAATAATTCAAAATCCTAACAAACTAATTATTTGGCTGCAAATATAAAACTTTGTTTCGTCAAGATTTCATATCTCATTAAAAATTAAAATAGGGAGGTACTATGTCCGACTGTATATATTTATTTTAATGTATGTTTGCCGATTTCTTCGTGAATTATGGACCGGTTTTCCAAATTCTTATTTTGTTCGAAAGAGTGCACCTCCGAGGTGGTCCCATTGAAACCAAGTCAGGATCTGATATCGGAATCTGGTGAAATTGGGGGAAGACCTCAAATTTCAAAGGCAGGGACAAAGTTTTCATATATCTGTTTATCTAAAATAAACAGATATTTGGGTATAATGTTATTGGTGAACTAATGTAACAGAAGACCGGAAGTCGTTCAGTGCTAAAGCCGATCACTTTGGTTTTTAAGCACAAACCATATCATATGAAGAACGAACCGTTCGGCTCTCGGACGGAGGTCGCGGGTTTAATTCCCGGCGGTGGTAACGACCTTTTGTCGTTCTAGTTTGGTTAGAATATTGGTCAAATCACCTAGGCTAAGTAGCGGACCCCGGTGCGTGAACTTTCCTTATTATCAATCATTGTTTCTTTACTTCTATATTTCTCATACGGGCTGTACCTTTAATGGACCTACCCATTGTAATGTTTATTAAAATTACTACGTAATTTGTTGAGTAAATATCTAACACTAAAAAAAGAAAAAGTTTTAAAACAACAATGCCAAAATAATAATACAATTTTGTGACATACACAAAACTATATTAAGAACAAAACAAATCTGAATCAAAATGACTATTTGGGTTCGGCACTGACTTCTCTGTGATCAGTTGATAATAGTTAAAATAATATTATAAATATATTAACAGATTTAGGTAGGTATTAAGCTAAATTGTGTGAACATTGTGGAATATAAAATACGTGTAGTAGATAGGTTAAATAAGGTTTTTGTTTATTTTTATTTAATTATTATGACGATATTTATGTGCATATTATGTTTTAAAAGGTGTTTTTATCGCGTGTATTGTGTGTTAAATATGTGTTAAAAATGAAAGTGTGATTATTTTTTACTTTTTAGTGAGTTTTTTTTTATTTATTTTTTGAAGTAGGTTAAATTTTTTTGATAAACCCATTTTTATTTACTTAATAGAAAAAATTTACAGCAAACATATAATTATATGAATTATTCTTATGAAATATAGTTACCTGGTGGTGATTCCCAAATATTTGAAGATGTGCAGAGTTAAAGTGCCGATAAATATTAATGTATGCTGCATTCGAATATGTTTTTGTTACTGTAAAAATAAATAACCAATAACTTGAAGAGAAATCTCATACAGCTTAAATATTTTTTGTTCAGTCGTAAACCTATTACCCAAAACAAAACCGAACAAAAACCAACAATTTTTATCTTCTTCGACAAAATGAAAAGTTCATCTAAGTCCCGTAACTTTCTTTCATAAAGACGAATGTCCGTCTTTTATTTTGTTAACAATAAGCTGCCTTCACAACGAAAGCGATGTCATCCGACGATAAAACTCTGGAAAAGCTGGGAAAGAAAGTTACGTACTCGGCCCAGGCCCTTCGACGCTGCAAAATCGAAACAATATTAAATCTTATGAACTGATAATGTCGGGAACGGATGTAATTGTTCGTTGTAATTAGAAATATTAACAATACCTAACCGTTTTTGTTCTACTATAGTACTAGTTTAACCTTGTTATATTAAATCTTTTATTGAAGAATTGATTTTATTTTTGGGTAGGAGATGCTTTTTGGATCAGTATTGCGACCCTTATTTTTCTACTTGAAGACCTGACAGATATCTTTGGATATCTACAATGGGACGATATATGCATGATATGATCTACGGGCGGGAGTTCTTTTAAGATTCGCTGGAGGCTAAATCTGGAGATTACGGTGGATGAGAAGGCAATTCGAAGTCCAATTGATGAATTGTTGCCACCGTTTTCATTGACTTGTGACACGGTGCACTGTTTTGGTGAAGCAGCACTTTCTTTTTCTTCAAATGCGGTCTTCTCGGCGATTTCTTCCTTCAAACGGTTCAGTAACGCTATGTAATAGTCGCTGTTGATAGTCTTTTCTTTTTCAAGGGACTCAATGAAAATAATTCCATGCGCATCTCAAACTACAGATGCCATAACCTTACCAGCCGACTGTTGCTTTTTCCCACGCTTTGGAGCGAGTTCATTGTGTGCAGTCCACTCGGATGACTGTCGATTGGACTTCGGAGTGAAATAATGAAGCCATGTTTCACTCATTGTCACATATCGACGCAAGAACTCGGGTTTATTAGGCTTAATCATCTCCAAACACTGCTCCGAATCGTCAACTCGTCGTTGTTTTCGATCAAAAGTGAGCTGGCGGCACCCACTTTACACAGAGCTTTCTCATACCCAAATATTCGTGAATTATAGGATGTACACGTTCAATTGATATCTTTAGAATGTCTGCTATTTTATTCAGTTTCAAGTTAGGGTCATTCAAAATCATTTTGTGAATTTTTTTAATGTTTTCTTCGGTAAGAACCTCTTTCGGGCGTCCACTGCGTTCACCGTCTTCTGTGCTCATTTCACCACTTTTAAACTTAGCATACCAATCCTTATTGATTGATTTTCCTGGGGCAGTGTGCGGAAACTCGGCATCAAGTCAAGTTTTTCCTTCAACTGTATTTTTCCCTTCAAAAAACAATATTTTATCAACAGGCGAAATTACTTTTTATCCATTTTTTTTTCACAGTAACAAATGTTGCTTCATTCAAAATTCTATAATTCACAAACTAATGATCTGACAGCTCTAAAATTTATACACGCATCTTTTGAGGAGTAGGGCTAACTAAAAACATATGGATTTAATTCTAGTAGTGCCATCTATGTGTCAGGCCGTAGACTTTTCAATTGGCTTGTTAACATGTAAATACATTAAGTAAAGTAAAGTGTTTCATTAATATGTAAAGGAGTCTAGCGGTAATAGTCAGTTATATGAATCGCTGCTGCTAATAAAATTAAAGGATTCCTAAGATTTCCTAATGTTTTCACCAAGGAACCAATTCTATTAACAAATGCCTTTTAACTATGCAATTTATATACATGTTGTGAGCCTCTAGCCGAAATGCATTTTGGTGGTGTCTGTTTAATTTTTTGCATTTTTAGGCATTCTCATGCCAAACAACTATGACAAGGATGCGATTGAGCAGAATATAGAAATTAAGACCTTTTATTACAATAATGATGATATTATGTCCCCGTGAAATCAAACTGATTGGAGTTAATTTCGCTAAAGTCGACGTGTATAACTGCATCGGTTTCAGTAAGGATTTCTGTCTTAAGCCTAATATTGGTGTGACTTAATATGACGATTTTGTCTCTAAATGCTAATAATATATAACTTTGTAAAAAATAGTATCGATATTCTTGACCTATATATTTCACAACAAAGATTAAAGTTAATTTTTAAGCAGATTACAAAGTATCCGCACGGTTAATAACCTTTAAAATTAAGTTTTTGGTGAAGTTAATTTTCAAAATATCGATATATCCATTTTTTGTACCGGTCACATAGCAGAAATCAGACAGGCTCTCTTATAAAAATCATACGGTTTTATACTGATAGATTATTTAATTGTAGAGTTTTTTTCTGGTATCCCAGAACATCAATTCATCAAGAATACAAATCACTCGCTCAGGTTCATCGGAATATATGAGGTAGAATGAAAATAGAACTACTAATAGTTGTGTCATAATTATAACACACGCAGAATATTTTGTTTTCGGTAACCACAAATGGGTCATATAAAAAAATCGTTAACATCTTACGCAGGGCTAATACAATCTTCAAGGATACATTAATTAACAAATATCTCAGATATGGCGCATGCGTAATATCGTGCATAAAGCCCATAGAATAGAATAGACTATATTGTCATGCTTTTCTAAGGGCGGTACGTTTTCTTCAAGTCGATCCATATAGCCGATCAAGTGAAAAAAACAAACAAATTTAGAATAATTAGAGTTTGTATTACATTAATAATTCTGTAGTAATAATAATTAAATTGTTCTTAAAATGTGGAAGAACGAGGGTAAGTACATAATGTAAGTTTAAATTTTTAAAAGTTACAAATACCAAAGAACATCCATTTTTTTATAGTGCAAATATTAGCTGCTACATGTATTACACATAATTTTCAAAGACATCTGCTGGGTATCAACATATGCCGAAATTTAATGATAACAAGAAGAAAGAAGAAAATTCTTATTGTGTAGGAAGTAGTCAATTCATTAATGAGATTTGTCTATCAAGAATAATAACAAAAATTGCAGTAACTGATAATAATTAGACATTTATGTTAAACATAATATATTTTAGAATGACATAATTTTTATTTTATAGGTGAGATGTAGCTGGAATTTGTTGGGAGTGAAAGTGAAAGAATCAGAATAGAAGAAATTAAACAAGATTTTTTCAGGATGTAAGAAGAGTGGACAGTAATATGAAATAATTAAATGTGCTAACAAAACTAAGATCGCAAAACTAATGATCTAATGACAAACAATAAATGAGAACGCATTATTATATAGGAGACATATATAAATAAATTATTGTGTTATAGAAATAATGATGTATTGACTGGATAGTTATTTCAGCGTTCATCTACTCGTTTTAGGCTACTAAATGTATAATATTTTAATGCAAAACTCGAGGTGGTCAATTCATTAATGGGATTTATGGATCAAAAATATTAGCGATCATATTTGACCATATTTGTTTCAACTATATTGGCTGGATTTGATCTAAATTAGTTTGGTCCTATTTGTGGTAATGTTTATATATATGGCTTTTGGAGTTCATATTAGTTGCTCATATATGAAAATTAATATAAATATGTTATTTTTGTAAAAATAGGATGCCCTATAGTAATTATATATTTATTATTTCATTTTATTCAATAATTTTCTTAATAAAATGTGTATTCCAGAAAATGTTCAAGGCTTATTACCCTCCTTATATATAGATTCAATATTAAATAAATTATTTATCACATTTATGTAAATTTGTTATAAAAATAATTTAATATTTATAAAATATGGGGAATTAAATGCAGCATGCGCCAAATGTGGAGATATTTGTTAAGTAACGTATCCTCAATCTGGTCTTGTTATGAACCCGTACACGAAATGCGATTAACTAATTAATTATATACTTAATATGAATGCAAATAACATCCAAATTATACTCTGATTGATTCAAATCGATTCCGTTCATCTTGCTCTCGAGGAATCTCCGTATCTCAAGAAAAAAGACCGTCAGCTAATTGGTTGCTACGAGAATTAATTGCGACAAATCCGTCGTCGATGATTTCATCGGGCTTACAATCCGTTATTGTTTCGATTTTCCGCTGCTAGAGAGTTAGTCCGCGCCGGTATCTTTCTTTTCGACTTTCGGAAAGTTTTATCGTCTTATGACATCGGGTCCTTCCGTCACGACAGCTTATTGTTGCGAAAGCGAACTTTCGTCTTGATGAAAGAAATTTACGGGACTTAGATGAACTTTTCAGTCGACCCGAGAAGGTAAGAACATGTTTTTTTTATTTACCGTTAATAAGTTTATAGACTAGAAGTTATAAACAAAGAAGAACAAAAAACTTTTTAAAAGCCTGTAAAGTCTATTCATTTTAAAACAGTTTTTTTAATAGAATGATTACATTAAAATAAAAACAAAACAGCAGAAGTTAAATTATTTTATAGCAACCTTGAGGCATGTCGAATCATTTACATCGTGGAATAACGGTTTACAAAATACCCAGAAATATAATCCCAGATGTTGAACACGAGCGGGGTCAACTAAAATCCGATAACGAATAGCTGGCAACCCCGAGACGTTTATCTGGGATGTTATTGAAGGGTATTTCGATCATTCAGTACCCGACCATCATTTGGTTTACACGTGCCACCATCGACTGCCCAAGCCTCGTCTTTAGGTAACACCGCTATCATCCGTTTTATCTATTTTGTATTTTCCACATTTTTATATTAGTTCAATAAATAACGGTCACATAATGTAAACACCACCAAACTTTATTTCGTTTTACCTCCATTTACTGAGCCATACCAATCTACCCTAAAATTTTATATTGTGAAGCAATAATCACAGATAAAATAGAGCTTTAACTTTATGGGCGATTTTAGAGCACAGTTTCGAGATATCCAATATACCGCTGTCACTGCTTTGAACATATTACTTATTCTAAACGCTATGTAAAGAGCCGCGAAGGCATTTGATTGGCTCATTCTGTTCAGAGGTGCATTTGCTTACATATTGGGCTCCATTTTCAGAGTACCTTATATAAGGAAGAGTGTGTTTATTTTTTTCTACGGTATAGTGATTAAATTGTTAGTTATTAGTTCAATAGTATAATACCAGTTGGTAGTATAATGTTCGACCTAGGAAGTTTTCCGTAAACAGATACACAAATAGTAAAGAAATGCTTCATCGTTTTCCTTTAAAGAACTCTTTAAAAATATGGGTTGATAATATTGAAACCACATCCCAAACTTTCAGTTTCAGTTTCAGGGAGTATTTAGAATGAAATATATTTGTGACTGTTACCGCGAGCCAGTTATGTTGCTAGAAGTTGGATATGTTTATTCATATTAATTATATATTTAATTTTAATATTTAATATTTATAATATTTTAATATTTAGTTTTTAACTTCAGAAATGCATACCTTTCTAAAAGGAGCTATGCAAACAGGGGATATTATTTATTTTAGGTGTATCCTTTGATAGTTGCATCTCCTCTAAAAGAATATTTCCTGAAACATTTTAAGGGATAATTAACCTTAAGTACAATACACGAGGAATTTGCAAAGGAAATAGTACAAAATTGTATTGCGCAACTAAAGACAAATTTGTTGAAATGACATCAATTAAAAATTTAGTAACTAATTTGATTTCATTTCTTTAAAGAAAAATATTTCCAGTTAGTATCCGAATTGGATTAAAACTATTTAAACAAGATAGTCAGGAAATTTTTTGAATTACTTAGAGCTTATGAATTGTATTTTTCGTTTGCTTTCTATTATGAGTAATTAAGTAGACCGACAATTTGACACTGCTTTTATAACGATACATTAAAAATCATCGTGGTCCAGAGATACGGCTACTTTCGGAACTATTCATATATTGGCCGGCGCAATACTCTCACGCAAGACAAAATGCTAAAAATCGATGTTGCCAAATTTAACGTTACACTATTTGCTCTATGGATGTAATTTATTTTAGAAAAATCAAGATTTTCTGAAATTAACTTTTTTATTTAATTTTGAAATAAAAATATTAATAGAGTAGATGCGCTTTTTATTACTTAATACAATAAAGTTCTTGCCTTTAGATTTGGAAACACTGTAAGGTACTGCAAGCTTCTTTAGAGGAACAAAAGAAATGACGATAAACGGTATTGCTCTGATTTAATGTTGGTAATTTATTTGTTTAACTATTAAAGCGTTTGGTGGGGCTTCATATAAAGTTATATTTTGGCGTTCCCTTTTACTTAAAAAGAAGCCCTTTTAGATTAACATTTCAGCGTTCTAACAGGCTTCAGTTGTTACAAAAACGATAAATTAATTAAATGACTAATTGATTAAATGAAATTTTTCAGTGAAAGTAAATTAATATGTCAAGTTTGTAATAAGACATACTTATTAGTCAGACAAAAAAACAGATTTCACCATGAGCTTGCTGCACAACTAAATCCGATAACAAGAATGAACTTCTCTTCTTGCGCCTTCTCTACGTCCTCAACTTAATGATTTCAATAACCATTCATATTGATTTTCGGTAGCATCTTTCTCGGATCCATAATAAAGCTGTTAAAAAATCTAATATATATTTTGAGAATTTGTAAGCTTTTGAATTTGAATTGCTCTGAAAGTTGCAAGCCACACTACGTTAAAGAAAACAAATAGTTTAAAGAATTTTTCAGAAAACAAGGAATTAAGAAATAAAAAAGCTTATATAGCACTCTATAAGGAGTTATCATTAATGTAGTATTTTCCGTAAAACTATCGATGTGATTATTATCTTACGAATGAATTTTAGGTAGGGTACGATAAGGCAAGAACAGTTACGGGCAAAAAAATTAATTTGAATCTGTCGATATCAGCATATTTTTTTGTTTGTCAAGAATGCTATAAGACTCAATACTATAGCAAGTTCAAGTAGTCAATATGAATCCCACAGTGACATTCTACAATTGAAATTTGACAAGGTAATAGGGAATTGTATATTTAAGTAATTTCAATTAATCGCCCAGTTTATAAACAGTGCAGAAATGCAGGAAACTATTGTATACCATTAGTCCAGAAAAGGAAATGATTATACTTGGTACAGCTGTATGATTTGTTGATAAGGAAGAGTAATCTGCCAAAATATCAAAGAAGAGAAAAGCCGACCTATTAATATATAAGATAAAATACTTGAAAGGTATATTATATACTAAAATAAAATATAAAATATTAACAGCATTGACTTTTTGAGTACTTTGATGATGTTATTTCTTAGAGGGTAAGCCCTTTTTCCATGAAATATACAAATCTTATTTGGAAAAATGTTCTCTAGCAACTTTTATTGTATTGTAATTAAATAGTAATTAGTATGAGTATTATTTATATATAATATATTTGTAGTATTGTATATCCAAATATGTGGTACTTTAACAAATGGTTTATGGCATAGTTAAAGTTCCTTGTTTTATATTCTTTAATTTTTAATTAAAAATTTAATATTATGCTGTATTTTTCTTTTGACCTCCTCTAAAATGTTTCGTAAATTAATATCGTCTTCTTATTGTATTTTAAGATAATTTTTACTATATATTTGTATATGTATGATATATATAGAATCATATAAAACTTATGAACATTACCTTTTCTTTTATAAAATTATATAGACTCTATTTTACACCTTGAAAATAGCTATACCGATATCAGAAGTTTGGTTATAAATAAGACAGAGACTGACACACGATGTCTCAAGCAATACTGAAAATATTCAGATATTTCTAACACTTGTAACGCGCGCACCACCGCAGTATATTCAATCTAGCGGACCACAATGACTTTTAATGTATCCTGATTTTATAGGGGCAAGGCAATATCTCATGCCCCAAAGTTCCAATAAAATTGTTTTATAATAGTTTTACTAGGACTGTGATCTCGGTTGTTTTAACCCGTGATACTACATGCGATAATGTAAAACAATTTTTGTGAGATATTGCGAAAAAAGTACATTTAAAATCTAATTTAGTTAGGCATTTAAGCATTAATTGCACTTTTGCATCGCACAATACATAATTTTCTTGTTAATGGTAATGCTAGATTCACCAAAAATAAGTTGTCCACATACACAGCGGATGACGAATCAAGATCACCATGATGTTAGCTCTATTCGAGATCAAATTTATGATATGCATAAAAACAGTGAGAAATTTTTGCATAAACATAGTATAATACAATTACTTTAGAGAAACCTGGTTGTCAGGAAAACAAGTCAACCCTTTATAGACAACTAGCGACCCGCCCCGGCTTCGCACGGGTGCAATGCTGATACTAAATTAAATACACTACAGAAAAAATATGAACGTTGTATATAAAAACATAGCGGCCCGCACCGACTTTGCACGGGCATAAAATATATATGCCTATGTCACTCAATGAAAACATGATTAAAATCGATCCAGTATTTTTGGTTTATTCATTACTGCCCTTGGCCTGCACGCATTAAATTTGGAGTAAAACAATTCCTCTTCCCCTATACTTACTATGAAGATTTCCTGCTATCTTTGGAATATCTAAATTCATACAATTTTTATTACATTACACATTTTTAAACGCAAATTTTAAATTTGTAATATCTCCGAAAATATTTGTTTAATTTACATGCTGTAAGAAACCATATTGATCTATATTAATTGCACACTGTATTTAAGGTACTTAATTCGATAAGGATTAATGCCGTATTGTTTAAAATAGCTTCGTAAATAAGCCATTTTCTCACGTAAAAAGTAAACAATAAAAATGGTTAATGTGGGTTATCCCTAAAAGATAAACATATACCATCGCGGACTTTTTTGTAGACCTTTTTATGGTGTACAGTACTGTAGTACATTAATTTTATCTAACTCGTAGGGTTAGGCAGCGTTTTTGCTAATTGCTAAATAAGCCTAAAAAAATAGGTTAATTTACGACATCACGTTAGAAACCTCTAAAATTAGCAATGTTGCCTTAGTATATTATGCATGTATTATACATATAAACCTTCCTCTTGAATCACTCTATCTATTGTAAAAAATCATCAAAATCCGTTGCGTAGTTTTAAAGATTTAAGCGCACATAGGGATATAGGGACAGAAAAGGCGACTTTGTTTTATACTATGTAGTGATGATGACGAAACACATGATTTAAGAGGTTAACCGTAATCCATGAAGAGGTCTAATGGAGCTTCCAGACATTACATTTAAAACTATATAATTAAATTAAGTAAGATTTGTTATTTTTATTTGTGTATCTAAACAAGATATGGATATTTCAAAATGGAACATTGGGCTACACTTGACGAGACGCTAATTAGAAGAATGCCAAAGAAAAGAAAAGTTGATGGAAAAAGGTAATGGTTAAAAAAAAATTTGTTTATATTTTGTTAGTCATAATATTTTTTAATAACCCATTGGAGATATATAGTTCTTTACATCATAAATAGGAATGGTCTTATCTGGAGAATAAATAGTATATTCCACCAAGTGCAAGGATGGTTACCATGGAGAAATGAACCGTAACATGACTATTTTTGGTTTGAAAATCAGCTGTTAAAGAACTTGGAGGAACCATTGGCTTTTGTTATTGACAATGTATCATCCCATAGTGGTGGAAAATATATCAACAAGTGGCTCGCCGAAGGCTGTATTATAATGAAAAGTAATTTTCAAATTGGATTTCTATAAATATAAACGAAGTGCTTAATTGCGTTTTATGTAATTTACTTTTCCAGAAATAGGCTTGGAAAAATATAAACAGTAGATTGCATAGCTGAACGATATGGTTACAGAGTATATTATCTCCCTCCCGTTGTCCTATCAATACATAATAAGTAACATAATTTAATTCAAGTATATGAGGTGTGGTAAATAATTACCACAATGGACATGCAGGTGGAGATGGATATACAATGAAGAATTATTTGGACTTGTAGGAAGAATCATTTTCTACAATAACACCTTCGGATTGTATAGACTCCAAAGATAGCAGTGACTGAATGAAACTCTGAATATAAACTGAACAACTGAATGTTGTAGGATTATGATTTAATGTTGACAGTTACCGACACAGGATGCTAAGTGTAGAAACAACTAAAGGAAAGTCTATATTTAATATGGGATAACTGTAGAAAATTGTATTCTAAAGTGTGGAACATTTTTGTCAAAAATTTTTATGCAGTTATAGTGTGAATGCAGTGATTAAATCTAATTTTATCAAGCGAAATATACATAGGTAGTAACAGAAGAAACTAAATATCATAATGACGACGAAAGGAGATATCAAAGTGACTAGACAAGGAAACGTGAGATAGAAACACAGAAACGATGGAAACATGAATTATACATAAAAAAGTAATAAAAATGCTCTATATGGAGAGATTAACTTACTGGGATATACGAGTATTTATTAGTTGGGTTAAGCCTCCAGGGGATACCACTACATTAAAAATCGCGCCGAGAGCAAAGTGTTCAACGTAAATATAATGAAAAAACCTTACACTACAAACTATCGTGGCTGTATAGTTAACTGTATTTTAAGTCAAAATAAAATAAATTATATTTGAAGTTAAAATAAATTATATTTGATTGAATATTATTTTTGTTTAATTATTTTATTTACGTTAGAATAATGTTATATATCAAAACGAAGTCAATGTTGCCGCATCAACATTGACTGTGTCATATGGGATAGACTATAGTTAAACCTTCAGACGACTGAACTAGTGTGCCTGATACGACAGTACAAGGACCGCGTGGTCGGTTTTGATTGGCCAGAACTGCACATGACCATTTGTTACAATCTAGCCTGACAGATTTCATAGCTATGCGTCCTTTTCTATATATGCGTTAATGCTTACGAGAGTTGTGGTTAGGGTATTTCATAATATTTAGGCTTATTTTATATTTACAACATTTTATTGAGGTAATATAGTTATTTATTATTTCATAGAGAAAATCTGCAGCAGCCAATGAAAAAATAAGTGTATAAAGTATGGATTATTAGTAAAAGCTTATCATTTTGTAACACTAATTTTGTAGATTACTATGGAACAAAGAGTATATTTTATGTAAAATAATTAAAAAACAGAATTTGGTTAAAGATTATAGTAAAGGTAAGTATGAAAAATGGTCATACTTTGTATAGGTTTTTTTTTGTTTATTTGTTATTATATTTATAACCATCAGATTTTACAGATATTTTTACAAAACATGAATAAAAGTTAAATGTTGGATAGCTGAAATAAAAGATGTACTTATTAGAAAGTGCCTGATACGACAGTACAAGGACCGCGTGGTCGGTGTTTATTGGCCAGAACTGCACATGACCATTTGTTACAATCTAGCCTGACAGATTTCATAGCTATGCGTCCTTTTCTATATATGCGTTAATGCTTACGAGAGTTGTGGTTAGGGTATTTCATAATATTTAGACTTATTTTATATTTACAACATTTTATTGAGGTAGTATAATTATTTATTATTTCATAGAGAAAATCTGCAGCAGCCAATGCGAAAATAAGTGTATAAGGTATGGATTATTAGTAAAAGGTTATCATTTTGTAACACTAATTTTGTAGATTACTATGGAACAAAGAGTATATTTTATGTTAAATAATTAGAAAACAGAATTTGGTTAAAGATTATAGTAAAGGTAAGTATGAAAAATGGTCATACTTGTATAGGTTTTTTGTTTATTTGTTATTATATTTATAACCATCAGATTTTACAGATATTTTTACAAAACATGAATAAAAGTTAAATGTTGGATAGCGGAAATAAAAGATGTACTTATTAGAAAGTGGTTGGAACAAATTTACATTTGATGCTTTGTGATTTATTATTTCGTTCGGTTTATATAACTTTTCAGAGCAAATAAATAATGTATCGTATAACATATTTCATTGCAATAAATGGAATGAAATGAACATCGAAAAAGTATCTATAAAATCTAAGTAATTCTCAGTTATATACATATAAATGAACATATACGAACCATAATATGAAATATTAAAACAAATAATAGATTTAGATAGAAGAGAATATTTTTTATAAGGAAGAACAATACCTAAAAAGACAACAGGTTGTTCTGTTGCATACCTCCTTATTGTATTTAGATTGAAAAAGTTCAAGAAGGACTTCTGAACAGAGTTTCCACACTACCTATGAGGTAGAGTTAAGAAGCATTTTTTTTATTTTGTGGTGGTCTCCCCTGTAGGCCTAGTCAACCTTTTCTAAGTGTTCATTAATAGTTTCATAACTACGACTGATATTTACTCCTAAATGGACAGTTTTGATGTGCTTTTATCTTTTGTTTTCCTTTTAAATAGTATTTTGTTGAAATCTCTGAAGCATCACCTCTATGTTCTCAACTATTTCTATTTTTATTTGTTCTATTGACTATTCGGCTATCCATATCATTTTCCTTATTTGGATCTTCCACTCGGCTTCTCAGTGTACATATTTTTCATGTAAGATTTTTCTAATTTCTTCCTTGTCTGGCGATTTGTAAAATTGATGTATGCAAAATAATTAGTGCCCATGTTCTTCTCATGCATACGTACCAAATGATATAGTCTCGAAGAGATCGACGATTTCATTACTAAATTGGTAACTAAATGTTGGGCGTCGCTCTGGTATGATCTGTTTTGTAAGGTCATCGAGAATTGAAGTTGTTTACGTTACCTCGCGTTATATTTGGTCCTTTGGCACGAATTTTGTATTTATATTATCGTAATATTTTCATTATATATAATAATTACGTTTTAGGACATGTACTCTTATATAATGTGAAGTAAAAGTCCCGCTACCATTTCGATTGCGCGATATCTTGGTTATGTGACCTTTAGCTCAGTTTCGCTTTAACCATTGTGTTGCATAGACGTTAAAATTTTATGGTGGATAAATATACACCACAAGAACAAGCAGAAATGGTGACAATATTTATTGATAATAATCATTTCATTATTGCCACTCAGCGGAAATTGCGACCAATGACTTTTGCCCTACCCTATACTATCGGATAACTATTCTTGGAAAGCCGTCTTCAAATTGAATATATTAGAAACTATTTTCATAGAACACATTAAATAATTTTTTACAATGCTGCATATAAACTCCTAGAGATATTTAAAAACTTATTTTACGTCTAAATTATATCCGTGCGATAATTATTACAGTGGTTTTATTACTTTTATATTTACCGCATGAAATACAATCTGCGAAGCGGTAACTTGGAGGCAACGCGGCCGTAATAATTTTATTTTGATTCCAGATAAAGTAATCACTAAGTTTCTCAACGGATATCTTCCACTCGGCTTCTCAGTGTACATATTTTTCATGTAAGATTTTTCTAATTTCTTCCTTGTCTGGCGATTTGTAAAATTGATGTATGCAAAATAATTAGTGCCCATGTTCTTCTCATGCATACGTACCAAATGATATAGTCTCGAAGAGATCGACGATTTCATTACTAAATTGGTAACTAAATGTTGGGCGTCGCTCTGGTATGATCTGTTTTGTAAGGTCATCGAGAATTGAAGTTGTTTACGTTACCTCGCGTTATATTTGGTCCTTTGGCACGAATTTTGTATTTATATTATCCTAATATTTTCATTATATATAATAATTACGTTTTAGGACATGTACTCTTATATAATGTGAAGTAAAAGTCCCGCTACCATTTCGATTGCGCGATATCTTGGTTATGTGACCTTTAGCTCAGTTTCGCTTTAACCATTGTGTTGCATAGACGTTAAAATTTTATGGTGGATAAATATACACCACAAGAACAAGCAGAAATGGTGACAATATTTATTGATAATAATCATTTCATTATTGCCACTCAGCGGAAATTGCGACCAATGACTTTTGCCCTACCCTATACTATCGGATAACTATTCTTGGAAAGCCGTCTTCAAATTGAATATATTAGAAACTATTTTCATAGAACACATTAAATAATTTTTTACAATGCTGCATATAAACTCCTAGAGATATTTAAAAACTTATTTTACGTCTAAATTATATCCGTGCGATAATTATTACAGTGGTTTTATTACTTTTATATTTACCGCATGAAATACAATCTGCGAAGCGGTAACTTGGAGGCAACGCGGCCGTAATAATTTTATTTTGATTCCAGATAAAGTAATCACTAAGTTTCTCAACGGATATCGGAAACAGTAATCTCTCTCGCAAACTCAATCAATTATCGATACTAACTTGTTGCCAATGGAGAGATATAATTGCAATTTTCTTGACTTTATCTGCTCATGGGGAAACTAGATATTAAGTCTTTTTCGCCTAACTTTCCTAAAAGTATCATCACATTATTTATTGGGTATTATTGAATATAATTTTTAGCATGTTGATGCACTAAATATTAATATATGTACTGCGGCTAAAATTTTAAAATATGAGTAACAATATAATATTCTATTCACCGAAAAGAAACCACATATCAAGCGGATGACGAATCAAGATCACCTTGATGTTATTTTTATTTGAAATTAAATTTATGAAATGTATAAAACAGCGAGTAATTTTAATATTGATATTAACTAAATTGATATTAACCCAAATTAGTACAATGGGAAAATTATTATTCATTCATGAATATATTGAATATAGGTATATTCAGAAAACTTAGGTACATGCAGCTAGTTGAGGGAAGTTCCATCATACCCTTCATACGCTATTAAAAAACATAGTTAAAGAGGTTCATTGTTCATACAGTTATTGTGTCCGTA
The DNA here is from genome assembly GCF_030347505.1 of Rhynchophorus ferrugineus. Classification (NCBI taxonomy): domain Eukaryota; kingdom Metazoa; phylum Arthropoda; class Insecta; order Coleoptera; family Curculionidae; genus Rhynchophorus; species Rhynchophorus ferrugineus. The sequence continues at coordinate 20,910,320 of NW_027472590.1, forward strand.
TTATAAACTAAAGGAAAATTAACTAATTAAATATATGCACCTAGGCGAAACATCGACATTTGAAAAATGAACTACTCATGAAATGAATTAGTAGCTTAATAAAAGACTGTAAAGATGACAAAATTTGATGGAAAAGGTAAAAGTTACGAAAAAGATTTGATTAGGTTTTTCTAGTTACAATGATTTTTATTAATTTATTGCAGATATATCAGTTTTCATAGTGGATTGGTATTATTCCTACAACAGAGTTAGTATTTGCCTCCAAGTCTAAGGTTGATTAGTATGAAATGAATGGTTACTAGGTGATTACTATGAATTACTGAAATGAGCCAGAATCTGTTTTTGCTCCAGTTTAAAAATAAACTGTTAAATCTCTGATCACAGTGGGGGAAAATATATCAACAAGTGGATTGAAAAAGCATGCAATTAAGGAATTTTTTTTTTCGAAAAAGGTTGAAAATATAGCTTCTTCTATATAGTTGAATATCTTCTGTATATTTTATATAGTTGAAGAGTGAGTTATTTTAAATTGATACTCAGTAAACATAAATGAAATATTTTGTGAAATTGAATATTTTAGTAAAAATCAGTTTGAAGTTGGTGCCGAGCCTTCAAATAATACAAATATAATAATATAATTTATTGTCACAAAAACAAAATTAAAAAGGAACGAAACAAATCTAATTTAATATAACTGTTTGAGCACGGTACAGACTTCAATCTGATTTTTATTTAGTTATTACAACGGTTATCATGTACATATTTTATTTTAAAACGTTTTTTTTTTTGGGTTAAAATTCTAAATTTGATTATGAGATTTATGAGAATTTCTTATTTATTTGTTAAAGCCGTTTCAATTTTTTTATCTAAAAATATTTTTGCTCTACTAACATTAATCTCAAAACTATACAAGTTACGTTCCGCCAAGATAGCAGCGTTACACATTAATAATTTTTTTTTAAATATTGTGTTTGATACTTGAAAACGCCTTTTCGTTTCAAGAAAACCATCTTTTGCTGGTTGAATTACGCTGAGCATGATCCAGACATAAAAATATCAGAAACGTGGTTTCGACAATTCAAATGTGGTGATTTCAACTTTCGATTTCAAGACAATAACAACCTTTTAGGCAGAAAAGGTTAGGTTTAGGCCCTACATAAACTTAATAATGTGTGAACAAAAGATGAGAAAATGTGGCACTCACATGAATTGAATAATAAGCAATGAGGAAATCGAAAAACTGATAGAGACATGCTATTCTTAGGTTATGAGAAAAAACTATATCTACATCGAATAGTAAGGGTTGACGAAAAAAGGATTTATTCCTTCCAAGAGAGAGAACAAATGGTTATGACCTGGCGAAGCAGGCCCATCGACTCTTAAACGCTTTTATCGTGTATTATGAACTACTAAAACATGGAGAAACAGTTTATACTAATCACTTGGGATAAAAAATCATCAATTTGAACAGTGCGTTGATCGCAAAACACCAACAATATGTTTAAACGCATAAGGTGATTTTGTAAAAAACAATACAGCAAAACCAATCAAAGGAGTGTCAGCATCACTTGGATGGGAAAAATACGTTACTCACAACATCTCCGGATTTGCCACATGCGCATCGTCCTGCATGAAACAAACCATACAAAAGAACAAACTCTATTGTCTTTCTTCTCTAATGGCGGTACATTCTTTTCGAGTTGATCGGTACAGTCGATCAAGTCAAAACAACAAAAAATTCTTAAATATTTAGATTTTGTGTTACATTAATAATTCTATAGTAATAATCATTAAATTGTTGTGTTATTCTTGGTTGTTTAACATACATTGGATATAAAATATTGAAGAACAATGATGAGTAGAGAATGCAAGGTCCTCAAAGTTTTTCAAAGTTATACAATTCTAGCAGCATCTATTTTATTTATAGTTGGAATGTTAGCTGCCAAATTTATAACACGACATCATTTTCAATGACATCGAATAGGTATCAATATATTCCAAAATTTAATGATAACAAAAACAGAGATCAAAATGATTCTTATTTTTTAGGAAGCACTCTAGTCACTAATGAGGTTTTCCTTCAAGAATAGTAACAAAAATCGTAGTAACCGGTATAAATTAAGCATTCTTTAAAGCATAATATATTTTAGTAATGATTTAAATTTTATTTTATAGGTGAGATGTAGCTAGAATATATTGAGAGTGAAAATCGAGGAATGCGAAATTCAGAGAAGAGGAAATTAGACAGCATTTTGCTAAAATGTAAGAACAGCCTATAGTGTTACTATGAAATAATTAAGTTTGCCAACAGAGGTAGACCTGGATCAAATAAACAAAATACAAAAATATCAACGACACCTTAATGATCTAATGACTAGGAAAATACAATATATTATTGTAGGATAGTATAAGTAAATACATTATTTGTAAATTTGGCTTTGTAAAAATAATGATCTATTTACTGATATTTCTTTCAGCTTAAAAGTACGAAAATCCATTCATTTTAGGCTAGTAAATGTACAATACGTTAATCGAGAGCTCGAGGCAGTTAATTCATTAATATGGTTTGGGGATTAAGAATAGTAGCGATCATAGATGATCATATTTGGAGATCTTTGGGAGAATTTCATTGCTCTCATATATTGTGATGGCTTATTCTTTAGTTTTAACTATATTGGCTGGGTTTCATCTAAACGATTTTAGTTTTTTTTATGGTAATGTTTATTTATATGGTTTTATTATATGATGTTGCTTCTGAGATATTTTGTTGATTGTTCAAATATATAAATTAATTTAAATATGGTGTTTTTATAAAAATAGAAAGGCATATAGAAATTATTTTTATTATTTAGTTTTATTCAATAATTTAATATCTATATATATTCGCGATTCAATCCAATAATCATTACAAAAAAAAAATTAAGTAAATAAAGCTCTATGTGACAGGTCAATTGAAAAGTCCCCGGCTGCCATAGTGAAACAAAATTTTTTGGCATAATTAGTTTTCTTTATTCAACATAATTACCTTCAAGGGTGACACATCAACTATTCGATCCCATTTTTGTAGTACGATTTGCCTCTTGCTTCAAAATAGGCCTCAGTTTTGGCGATCACCCATTCATTCGACGAAAGTTTCTTTCCAACGAGCATTCTTTTCTGATCTGAGAACAAGAAATAGTCTCTGGGGGGCAGATCTGAAGAATACGGTTGATTTGAAATTCGAAGCCCAGTTCATGGATTTTTGCCATCGTTTTCACTGACTTGTGAGATGGTGCATTGTCTTGGTGAAGCAGCACTTCCTTTTTCTTCAAATGCGGCCGTTTTCTGGCGATTTAGTCGTTCAAACGGTCCAATAACACTATGTAATAGTTAATGGTTCTTCCTTTTTCAAGGTAGTAAATGAAAATTACTCCATGCGCATCCCAAAGTACAGACGTTATAACCTTGCCAGCATAATGTTGCGCTTCCCACGATTTGGAGCAGGTTCATCATGTGCAGTCCACTCGGATGACTGTCGATTGGACTTCGAAGTGAAATGATGGAGCCATGTTTCATCCATTGCCACATATCGATGCAAAAAATCGAGTTTATTAGGCTTGATCATCTTCAAGCACCGCTCCGAATCATCAACCCGTCGTTGTTTTTGGTCAAAGGTGAGCTCGCACGCCATCCACTTTCTCACACCCAAATATTCGTGAATGATATGATATACACGTTCAGTTGATATCTTTAGAGTGTCTACTATTTCGTTTACGTTAAGTTCAATTTACGGTCATTCGAAATCATTTAGGAAATTTTATATGCTTTCATCGGTAACAACCTCATTTCACCACATGAAATTCGGTGTCAAGCCAAGTTTTCGCGTCAACTGTATTTTTTCTTTCAAAAGGCAATATTTTATCAACACGCTAATTTCCTTTTTATTCATTTTTTTCACAATAACAAAACTTGTTTTACTCAATATTCTATAATTCACAAACTAATGATCCGACAGCTGTCAAATTTCTACGTGCATTTTTCGAAGGTTAGGGCTAACTAAAAAGCATGGATTTAATTCTAGTAGTGCCATCTATGTGTCAGGCCGGGGATTTTTCAATTTACCTGTTATGCAGTCGTCAAACTCGGATTAATATTTTTTTTTAAGTTAAATGGAGCTCAATATGCGCATGCGCCAAATCCGGAGAATTTGTGTGTTAACGTATTCTTGGATGGGAAGTAATGGATGGCACCATGTGACTACCGCCTTTTCAAATAGATGGGGTACGTGCTAGCACAACGAGATCGTACCACCCAGATATACACCGTAATTGCATCATTCTAAAACTTGTAAGATGCTTATCCGAAAAAAACTGAACGATAATTTCGCAAGCTTGTGTAGCATTGAATTTTTTTTTAGAGACTGTAGCAGATGGTGGCTCAACGGGGCACGATCTTCGCTATAAGGTGGTTGCATTCAATTCCAGTAGCTAATCGCGCTCAATTTTTGGCGAGTCTCTGATCTATAAATCTATGATCAATTTTTGCCATGAGTCAAAAGTGGATTTTGTAATCATGTTCATACATTTTTGCTTCAATCCAGCTATTTACAAACGGAAACATGTTAAATATTCACTGTTAATTGATGAAATCAAAACTATTTTCCCAACTTTATATTGCGAGTATGGTTTTTATTTTTATGTTAAGTTACATTTGCCTAAACTTGCCATCTTATACCTGAATGGAAATAATATATTCACAAAAAAGAACATTTTGTTAGTGTTGTTTTATTTCTTTCGGTAGAGGGTTTTTCTTTCGAAATATTAAATTTCTCGTATACTGTAATAAATAAAACGTATGCTAATACAAACATTACCCATACTTGACATATTAAATTGTGAACCTCTATATTAAATGATGTATGTTATGCGTTATGATAAAAAGCGTATAAATTACATTTCAACCTTTGTTATGTTCCGTATGTTAAACATGTATTTTCGTCTGGGTTTTTGTATTACGGACAGATTAAAATACGCAAAACACTACTTTTATTAAATGCTAATTCCCGTAGATACAAAGAAATTGTTTTGTGAAAAGCGCAGCTTATTTTAAATCTGCTGTTAATTTCTGAAAACTACTGAACATTTTGTCTGTTTCGAAACAAATGTAAAAGGTTTTTTTTATTATTTAATTAATTTATTGTTGCTAGACGTTTCCGTCTAACCCACAATTTGTTTTTATGACAACTTAAATCTAGGTATATAAACTAGGAGGACCCATCGGTCCTATCTCAGTCTCTGGTGAAATAATGTTTATAAATGTCACTGCTGAATTTTTTAATATATGCACCTCACTCCACAACACTACACAAGGTATCAGATGGTTTGATTCTTTTGAGTCTGTGTCCTGATCTGGAGGTATCCAAAGCTGCTATTATTCAATATTACACTTCTCTTGATTTCTTGACTGACTGTGTGTATCTAAAGGTCTTGATATAGGTAATTAGTCCTATAGTATTTGGGTGCACCCACAATACCTCTCAGGACTTTGTTCTGAAAAATGTATATTTTATTAATGTTACTCTTTGCAGAACATCCCCATAATTGAACTCCGTATGTCCATATAGATTTCAGTATTTGCTTATATAAGAGCAATTTATTATGTACTGATAATTGTGATTTTCTTCCGATTAGCCAGTACATTTTCCTATATTTCAATTCCAGTTCTTTTCTTTTCTTCTTTATATGTTCATTCCAGCGAAGTTTTGCATCGAGATTCATTCCGAGATATTTAGCGTTGCTACTATATGGAATGATAGTATTATTTAATGTTATGGTTGCTTGTACAATCTGTTTATAGGTGAGGGGCACATGTACAGATTTACTTTTATGAATTCTTATTTTCTAAGCTTGTGTCCAATTATTTATATTGTCACTTGCCTATTGTAATTTTCGTGAGGCTTCTTCACTATTGTCTCCGACAGCTATAATCGCAGTATCATTAGCAAGTGTAGACATCCTTATATTTTCGGTTTGTGGTATATCACAAGTGTAGAGTACATAAAGCATTGGTCCCAGTACACTTCCCCATGGTACACCTGCTTTAGCTTCTTTTATTGTAGAGTAAGCTTCTTCTTGTTTGACTCTAAACATTCTGATTGTAATATATGATTTTAATAGTTCGCTGTGGCATTTTCTGTAGTTTATGAATAAGGCCTTCCTGCCAAACCTTATCGAAAGCTTGTGCTACATCTAAAAATATAGCTGAACATACTTTTTTACTTTCGTAGTTTTTTTCAATAACATCTGTTATTCTGTGGACCTGGTCAATTGTTGAGTGCTTGTTAATAAACCCAAATTGATGTATTGGTATTAGGTTTTTTCTCTCTATGCTCGGTTTTATTCTTTTCAACAGGAGTTTTTCAAAAACCTTTGATATTACTGGTAGCAGCGTTATTGGTCTATAGGCTTTTATTTCGTTTGCTTTTGCTCGAATTTGAAGTCAAATGTAAAAGGTAATATGAATATTTTTGGGCATATGAATTAGATTTAAAACATATTATTTCATTTGAAGTTTTATTGATATATATCGGTACTATGTATTTTATTCAAATTATTATCAATCGATAACCGCAACTTTTTCCCATCTTTTAAGCAATTTACGGACTCATATGTCAGAAAAACTGGTAATCAAAAGGATCAAAATCTGGAGAAAATGGCGGGCGGGATAGCATTTCCCCTTTTAATGTTTCCAATTATGTTTTTACCAGTATTGTAATATAGAGTCCAGCGTTGTCATGCTGAAAAATACCACTGATATGTCCTTGCTCGTATTCCGGTCGTTTTTCGCCCAGTGCTCTGGTCAAACACATCAATTTTAGTTGATCGCAATGTTCATTGACGGTTTCATTAAGGTTTAGCAGCTCACAGTGTACCAAACCAATCTGATCCCACCAAATACGAAGCATTAGCTTGGTATCATGGATATACGTTAATGTTAAAGACCATGATTTTTTTTTGATTTTGGATTGTCATAATGGATTTTTTATCACCAGTAGCTGTACAATGAGAAAACTTATCCGATTTTGCCGTCTAAGCAACATTTCGCTCAGCCATCATACCTTTCAACCTCTATTGGCTTCAATTTATACGGCACAATATTTCTAAACTTTTGAATCAATCTCACGTTCTCGATTCTCACGAGTGGAAATTGTCTCTTGTGTTCCTCCCAACAATTTTCAAGCCTCGCAAATGTATTTCGTCAAAAATTACCACCTTTAAAACACAGCATTCGATGACTGTTATCCACATTTTTCTTCAAATTGTAGTAAATAAGTAAAATTTCTCGCTAATGTGATTTACTCGGTACAAAATGAGACATTTTCATTTGAATGGAAATTTTTTTCATTCCACTTTGTTGAAATGACATATACCGAAAAGTTAGGCCTGTCAGTGATGCTTGAACATTAAGCAGGTCATAAATGTACCTGATACACACACAGTAACACTGAATAAATCGTTTAAAATTAAAATTATTGTATAGTAGATAACATAATTTTATAGTTATTTTTTTAAGTTAAGTATATTAATATATATGTCTAATTGCATGGTAGTAACGTTTCATTTTTGATTTGTATTATTTGTTTTAAATATAGACGGGTATTTATTTTACTGGATCGGGCGATGTTTTTAATCGGAAGTAATTCGGCCAATCATAGAACTGCAAAATTCAAAAAGACAAAATAATAGTTTAATAAAAGTTACTCTCAAAGCACCAACAGTGTATGCTGTGTATTTATTAACCGACTCCTAAAAGGAGGCGGTTTTATATTGGACTGTATATACATTTTTTATATCTGTTCACCGATTTCCCCGTCAATTAATGATCGATTTTCTTCTTTTTTTTTAAATAGTGCACTTCTGAGGTGGTCCCATAAGATCCAAATCGGGATCTGTTGGGGAGAAGGGGGAAAATCGAGTGAAACGACCAAGGCACGTATAAAGTTTTCACACCGGCTTCGTTGGCGCAGAGGTAAGGGCGGCAGGACGGTCCGACTACTGTTGTGATAGTAGCGGGTTCTAATCCTGCTGCGGCAGGGTTGTAAATGTATGTTTATGATTGTTTAATATATGTGGTTGTCCTTAGGCAAGAGTGTAAAATGCGACAAGGATAATGATCCCAGTCACGCCAGTAACCAGGTTGGGTAAATCCAGATATCTTCTGGGATGACTTCTAAGTCGGTCACTAGCCAGTCGGTAGACTTAATGCTAAGGATCGTGGCCCACGTTAAACTGTAGGCCCAGTCCAGATAAACCCTCGTTGGCAAAAAGGAGACTTTGAATTATACAAAAAAAAAATATTTTTTAATAATCAAAATAATCAGATGTTTGTATATGATGTTATTCATGAGCTGATGTGACGGCTATAATTTATATAGATAATAGCATATAAGACCGCGTTAAGACATTGTTGATAATTTTTACTATGGTGTAATTGTTAAAACCTTTAAATGCTAATTGGAGGTCGCAGATTCGATTCCCAGCGCGGGAAATAGTTTTTTATTGTTCTAGTTTAGCTAAACCATTGTTAATCACCTAGGCTAGGTAGCCGACCTCGGTGCCTAAAGTTCTCCTTCTTTTCAATCATCGTCTCTTTATCCCTATTTTTCCTCATACAGGATGCAACTTTACTTGGCCTACCCATTCTAATATTAAATAAAATAGCTTCATAATATATTGAGTAAATATCTAACACTCAAAAGAGAAAAGTAAAATATTTGGAACAAAAAAATTGAACCAACTTACACAAACAAGACAAACATAATAATATAATTTTGTGACATATACAAAAAATTAAATTACGAACAAAGCAAATCTAAATTTATATAACTGTTTGGGTTCGGCTGGTTTCGTAATATTAAATTACGAAGAAAACCAATCTAATTTGTTGCTCGGCACCGACTTCAAAGTAGTCAGTTGGTAGTAGTTAAAATAATATTGTAAATAGATAAATAGATGTAGGTAGGTATTAAGCTAAATTGTATATATCTATATGTGTATATAATTTTGTTAAAGGTATATTTATAAAACGACATTTAATTAAATAAATTATTCTTATGAAATATGAGACATAAAAATAGGGTTAAATTATTCTTCTAGATTCTAAGTAATACCCCCGAACTTAGTGAACAATTTATTGATGATATATTATTAGTATTTTTAAGACAATTTTTCTGAACTCATAAAATAATGTTATTTAAATATATTTTTTGTTATATTAATAGTGATATACCTTGTAGTAATTTTTAAATTGGTATTGACCATCCAATATTACTACTGTGATCGGTACTCATTTATCACTCCATATTTCAATCAGGCCAATGTGCACAAGGGAGTACTGTCTAATATAATGTTGGTACTGCAGTAGACCATCGTTAATGTAAACTAGTTGTAATAAAATTTAACTCGCATTATCTAAACATTTATTTTAAATAACGTAATTTAAGTGGTTTAATTAAAAGGTTTTATTAAGCGAAACGAACTACATGTACCGTATGCAAATGTATATAATAAACTGAACAAATGTTACAACACAGAATATAGAGTAAATATCTAACACTAAAAAGAGAAAAATAAAATATTTGGAACAAAAAAATTGAACCAACTTGCACAAACAAGACAAAAATAATAATATAATTTTGTGACATATACAAAAAATTAAATTACGAACAAAGAAAATCTAAATTTATATAACAGTTTGGGTTCGGCTCGTTTCGTAATATTAAATTACGAAGAAAACCAATCTAATTTGTTGCTCGGCACCGACTTCAAAGTAGTCAGTTGGTAGTAGTTAAAATAATATTGTAAATAGATATATAGGTTTAAGTAGGTATTAAGCTAAATTGTATTATCTATATGTGTATATAATTTTGTTAAAAGTATATTTTTAAAATGACATTTAATTAAATAAATTATTCTTATGAAACATGAGACATAAAAATAGGGTTAAATTATACTTCTAGGTTCTAAATAATACCGCCGAATTTAGTGAACAATTTTTTGTGATATATCATTAGTATTTTTAAGACAATTTTTCTGAACTCATAAAAGAATGTTATTTAAATATATTTCTTGTCATATTAATAGTGATATACCTTGTAGTAATTTTAAATTGCTATTGACCATCCAATATTAATACTGTGATCGGTACTCATTTATCACTGCAGATTTCAATCAGGCCAATGTGCACAAGAGAGTACTGTCTAATATAATGTTGGTACTGCAGTAGACGATCGTTAAGCTAAACTAATTGTAATATAATTTAATTCACATGATCTGAACATTTATTTAATATATAAATAAATTTTGTTCATATTATATTCCAGTAAATTATTGAATTTAATGATTTTTTGTTCACATCTTATTACATTAACAAAACCCTAAATTAATTTTGGTAAAAAGACAATTCGACATTCATGAATTGTTAGGCGGTACAAAGTTCCCTACCTTGGCTAGTGTTTTTGTAACATTGTATCCACTATTATAATGATTAAGTGAAAATTAAAAATGGACTTTTTCTGGTTTATAATGATATTCTGAGACTATAATCCAATAAGTTGATGGAATAATAAAGGGCATGATTTTGTTAAGATAATTACAAAAAGAAAAAACAGAATATGTAAAATTATTTTCCACAATACCTTAATTTTCTGAACAAGGCAACAGACCGTACGTTTTATTTGGTTCTAAACCGAATAAAATTAACGAGGTTTGTTTATAGAGTTATGTTAATTGGTCAAGATAATATTACATAATAAACATTATTTATAAAGATGTTTTATTATCTTAACGGTTTACGTGACGGTTAGAATAATATTTATCTGCTTTTTAGTCACTATAGTCACCAAATTACTGGTTAATGGTTTGGTTAATTAAATAGTTTAACAGAAAACTAATAAATAATAATTATTGAAATAAACTAATAATTATAAAAAGATGTGGAACCAGACCTTAGTATAAAACTTTCGTCATTTCCCGCGAATTTGCAAAGTTTAGTAAAAAATAAGCAGCCGTTCGATAAACAGGCGATACCAAAATATGTAATATTAATAAAATATTTTTATTATTAATAATTGTGTATTACTTTACGTAATGGAACCAGCTTGAGTTTAACGGTAGAGCAATGTTTGGGAAACACTGGATTACATCATTAAATCGAATGAACACTAAAAGAATAAAAGAAAATGTTTTGTGCATCCACTTTAATCACCGGATCCAGTACATACCGACCATGAAAAAATCATTATCACACAACGTTAGTTTTTACTGTTTGTTCATCTGTGTCAATTCACCTGATCTAGCACATATGGACCGAGAAGAGAATTTTAAATTCTAGAAAAATGATATAAAACTATCGAAGTTTTACATATTAAATCTATTAAATCGCTACAATTTTATACCCATTTTAAAACCTAATATCCTTCCAATCCGATACCGTCGGAAGGATCTTTAAATGATTTTTGTTTCGAGTTTTCCGAAAGTTTTAACGTCGGACTCTATCACTTTCTTCACCGGGGCAACTTGTTGAGGCAATAAAAGAAATCGAAGTTCTGTTTTATGAAAGAAACTTGCGAGGTTCAGATGAACTTTTCAATCTCTCGCAGAAGGTAAACATATTTGTTTCATGGTCACTGCTTTTAGTGGACCGAGAGATATTTGCGGTAAAAATTTTTTCTTGTTAAAGTTTCATGTTTTTTCTTTTCTGTGCCAGAGAATTATCAGTAGATTGTTTCGGTCTATTTACAACTCGTCAATTTATGATACTTTTTCCTATATTACGTATTTTTGCGTATGTGTTTGAAGGAAAGTAATACTGTTGTGTAATATTCTTGAATATTTCACAACCTTTTGACCGAGTACATTATTTATCACTAATAGAGAAGATGAACTAACTGTTTCAGTGAAATTACTGTTAAATGCTAATAGTTAAATGCTAGCCTATCTTTTAGGAAGAAAATGTAGAGTACTGGTTAGAGGGGCAATGTCATCATTTTTATAGGAATTATAGTAGTCACTGCAGTGTTTCAGGACCATTCCTGTATCCGTTCTATGCTGTTGATATCCCTAAAATAAAAGAAACAGTCCGTTGAATATTTTCTGGCCACATAGTCATGACAAAAGAAATATCAATGCCTAGTGCTATAGAAAATGTACAAGCGGCTGACAACAACATCCATAGATCAGCTAGAGACTGGAACGTACAATATAATAGCTGTCCTTGTCAATTTTGCGTTTCAGCAAAATGATAAAAATTCAATTATATAATGTGATGGATGTCCGATTTCTCAAGTAGAATCAGTAAACATTTTTCAGGATCCATCTTGATTATAGTTTAAATTGGAAACGTCCTATTAGCCAAAAAGCAAAACATATCAGGTTCAAAATCAAAGAATTGTAGTGGTTAATCTGAAGATACTCAGAAGAAGATTGTTTGTAGGATTGTAGAGTCAAATCACTTGAACTTGTATAATGTATTAATGTAATGAAATTTTATTTTAAGTACGAGAGAATAATAGCAACAAATTATTTTTTAACATCTACACATCTACACAGAACATCTACAGAAACGTATTTTCGCAGCTAATCTTTCTATATACCTTCCATCTAAATTCCACATTCGACATAGTTTTTCTTCGATATCAAGCCGGCGAGAATAACCAAACCATTATGATATGCATGATTGGATCTACTATTACATTCTGTAAAGTAGATTTGAAAAGAGACAGAGAAAAACTCTCTCAAGAAAATCCTTTGAAATTCCTCAAACTTGCTAAAATTGACGGTCAAATGCCAATTACAGCCCTCATTCTAATATTTTCATATAAAGCACTCATCACTCCTTGAATTTCCCTAAAGAGTCTGACTCTTTAAACAGTGGATGATAATTTTTCTTACTTAATGAACTCAAGTGCTTTAGTATTTAACAGAATCTCAATCGAAATATTGGCCAAACTTTATCTAAACACATAAAACAAAGTTCAGTTAGATACATTTGTAACCCAAGAATAGTTGCCGATATTACTGAGATGGGATTGGTTGGATTCATCCACCCGAATAAAGGATAAACTGTTAAAGTATCGAAAAAATTGATGGAAGAAGCTCTGTCGAACATTAGCGTATAAATAAATTATACCGATATTATTTTCTAGTAAATTATTGAATTTAATGATTTTTTGTTTTCATTTGTTTACATTAACAAAATCCTGAATTAGTTTTAGTAAAAAGACACTTCGATATTCATTGACTTTTAGGCAGTATAAAGTTCCCACCGTTAGCTAGTGCTTTTGTAACATTGTATCCACTATTATAACGAGAAAGTGGAAATTAAAATTGAACAGTTTTTGGTTTCTAACGATACTCTGAGTATATGTCAATGTCAGTGACTATAACCCAATAAGTTGATGACAAAATAACATACTTTATTTTGTTTTAGATAAATACAAAAAATAAAAAAAACATGCAAAAAGATTTTTCCCCAATCTTTAACAATTCCACAAATTCAAATATAACAATTCTATATATATATATATATATATATATATATATATATATATATATATATATATATATACAAAATATTAAAAAATAAAGGAATAATCTAGATATAATATTCGAATAATAAATTTTAATCCGTTCTACTAATAAAGTTATCATTTTCCAATATTCAATATTGTGCGAGAGTGGCGTCTAATTTATGGGAATTACTATCGTTTAGAGGCTTCCTAAGTTTTGTCCACAAAGGTCACTTTTCTGAGCAAGGCAACAGACCGCACTAACCTTTTATTTGATTCTAAAGCGGAACTAATGAGGTTTATTTATAGAGTTAGGTTAATTGGTCAAGACAATATTACATAATAAACATTATTTATAAAGATGTTTTATTATCTTAATGGTTTACGTGAAGGTTAGAATAATATTTAATAGCTTTTTAGTCACTTCAGTCTCACAATTAATGGTTAATAGTTTGGTAAATTAAAAGTTTCTATAAAAAAACTAATAAGTAATAATAATAGAAATAAAAGTAATAATTATAAATAGCACTTCTTCTAGGTCAACTAAATATTTGACAAATATATTATTTTAGTTGACTTAACCTTAAGTTGAATCGATGAAGCTCAGGCGTCAGTAAAATCATAAAGCCTTGCGAGCTGGTTCACCCGAAATACCACATGCGCATTTATTTCTATTTCAACTTAACCTGGCGACTTCTTCTCGAACTATACACTATTTAGACGATAATATTCATTATTTTAGACCGCGCTTTATACTCCTGATATTCTAACAACAAAAGAAACTCTACTTGGAATATTTTCCGACGACATATTTATGAATAAAATTAATATATGGAAAAAGATAATATCCACCTAGGGCTGTAGAAATGTACAATAACAGTAAAACAGAACTACAAATATACTAAGAACAGGAAAATATAGATTAATAGTGTCAAATACGTCCATGTTAATATTCCAGAGATTCCTCAAGCAGAAATAGCTAAACACCTTGGCATCCATCTTGATTGTAGATTGGAAACATAATGTTAGACAAAAAGCAGAGTAAATTAGTGGTGACGCGGTGCTAAGTTGCCAGTATGTCGACCAGCTCGCAAACAAGCACATTTTCAGGAGAACTTGAGTTGAGTTGCTGTTTGTGGAAGGATTGAGATATGATTGCTTGATTTCTGGAGTGTCAGTTTCTCTGTGAATTTAATTATTTCCAGCAAACCATGGAGCGTTTAAGATTCTCCTAAGAAGCTTATTTTGGAAAACTTGAAGCCGTTTCACCTGGTTGGGGGTAACAAACTTGAAGTATACATTAAATCCATGGAGGACTACGGCCGAATTAACATCTTGTAAAATAAGCATTTGATGGAGATGGTAAGAAACCTTTCTGGATAGCTGTCTGGATTTGGGAATGCCAACCGAACCGTCGGTGGAAGTGGAGACCTAGGTATGTGACGTTGTCCAGCCATGGAATTGTTGGGATGTCGATCTTAAGTTGCGAGACGCGTAGTGCGTAACACTTCTTATGGAAAGTGATGGACTGGGTTTTCAAGGACTTGATTTTCAACCTCCAAAATTTGAACCACGTGAGCGCATGATCGAGTTGTTTCCGTAAACGTTTTTGAATACCTCTTGGTACCCTCGAGCCTGGAAGCAATGTCGTCAGCGTAAACGCGACGTTAATGTGCTCTTTTCTCGGCAGATCTGAAATAAAGAGGCTAAATAAGGCTGGAGCCAGCGAGGATAATATAATTTAATTCACATCATCTGAACATTTATTTTAAATAACGTAATTTAAGTTATTTAATTAAAAGGTTTTATTAAGCGAAACGAACTACATGTACTGTACGCAAATTTATATAATAAACTGAACAAATACTACAACACAGAATATTGCTTTGTGTATTCTGTTATTGCGTGTCCCCATAATTTATGAAGAACTGATATATGATTACCTTTGCCGATATATTAGTACGTTACTCGCATCACGTCAATATCTTCCTCCTTATTATCGTTAGTTTGCTTATCTTTGTGCCCTAAATTATTATCAGTTGGAATACATCTTCATACAAAGAATTTATTAGTATAAAGAAATATTCATAAAACATTTTTGAACACTTTCTTGTTAAAGAACATTACAGATCATATGCAAATTTAAAACAGCTTCTAATATCACCTGTTTCAAAGCTTCATATATGATTTCAGGATTTTTTGATAGGACAGATAAAAGTAGAAACTTTCAGTAGTATAATTTAGTAGTATAATTATTATACAAGTCTTGTTATGTTCTGATCCATTAATTGACAAGCATTGACCCATTCTCATTCCTCAGTTGAGGTTTTGGAGGATGACCAAATTTATTATGTAACAGCCACATCGCTTTTATTGGAAGTTTTTTTTATTTTTGTTTATATAGCGAGTTTTACTAGCGAGTGACCAACTTGGAAATCATCAGGCCGACATTAATGATCTGTGATTTGGTGGATTCGTCCACCCGAATAAGAGAATAATTGTTGAAGTATCGGAAAAATTGACGGAAAAAATTATATCGAACATTAATATATAAATAAATTTTGTTGATATTATATTCCAGTAAATTATTGAATTTAATGATTTTTTAGTTCACATCTTATTACATTAACAAAACCCTAAATTAATTTTGGTAAAAAGATTAATTCGACATTCATTGATTATTAGGCGGTACAAAGTTCCCTACGTTACCTAGTGTTTTAGTAACATTGTATCCACTATTATAATGATAAAGTGAAAATTAAAAATGAACTTTTTCTGGTTTACAACGATATTCTGAGTATCTGTCAGAGACTATAATCCAGTAAGTTGATGGAAAAATAAAGGGCATGATTTTGTTTAGATAATTACAAAAAGAAAAAATAGAATATGAAAAAATATTTTCCACCAAACCTTAACATTCTGAACAACGCAACAGACCGTACGAACCTTTTATTCGGTTCTAATACAATTTTGCGTTACAGCAAAATGATAAAAATTCAATTATATAATATGGTGGATGTCCGATTTCTCAAGTAGAATCAGGAAAAATTTTCGGAAACTATCTTGATTGTAGGTTAAATTGGAAACGTCATATTAGCCAAAAAGCGGAACATATCAGGTTCAACATCAAAGAATTGTAGTGGTTAATCCGAAGATACTCAGAAGAAGATTGAATAGAGTCAAACCACTTGAACTTGTATAATGTATTAATGTAACGAAATTTTATTTTAAGTACGAGAGAATAATAGCAATAAATTATTTTTTAACATTTACACATCTACACAGAACATCTACACAAACGTATTTTCGCAGCTAATCTTTCTATATACCTTCCATCTAAATTCCACATTCGACATAGTTTTTCTTCGATATCAAGCCGGTGAGAATAACCAAACCATTACGACATGCATGTTTGGATCTACTATTACATTCTGTAAAGAAGATTTGAAAAGAGACAGAGAAAACCTCTCAAGCAAATCCTTTGAAATTCCTCAAACTTACTTATAATATATTTTAGGAACGTCCAATTGCTAGAATTGACGGTCGAATGCCAATTACAGCCCTCATTCTAATATTTTCAGATAAAGCACTCATCACTCCTTGAATTTGCCTAAAGAGTCTGACTCTATAAACAGTGGACGATAATTTTTCTTACATAATGAACTCAAGTGCTTTAGTATTTAACAGAATCTCTATCGAAATATTGGCCAAATTATATCTAAATACATAAAACAAAGTTCAGTTAGATACATTTGTAACTCAAGAATAGTTGCCGATATTACTGATCTGGGATTGGTTGGATTCATCCTTCCGAATAAATGATAAACTGTTAAAGTATCGAAAAAATTGATGGAAGAAGCTCTGTCGAACATTAGCGTATAAATAAATTATACCGATATTATTTTCTAGTAAATTATTGAATTTAATGATTTTTTGTGTTCATTTGTTTACATTAACAAAATCCTGAATTAGTTTTAGTAAAAAGACAATTCGATATTCATTGACTTTTAGGCAGTATAAAGTTCCCACCGTTAGCTAGTGCTTTTGTAACATTGTATCCACTATTATAACGAGAAAGTGGAAACTAAAAATGAACAGTTTTTGGTTTTCAACGATATTCTGAGTGTATGTCAATGTCAGTGACTATAACCCAATAAGTTGATGACAAAATAACATACTTTATTTTGTTTTAGATAAATACAAAAAGTAAAAATAAAACATGCAAAAAGATTTTTAATAATTTTATTAAGAAATAGAGGAATAATCTAGATATAATATTCGAATAAAAAATTTTAATCCGTTCTACTAATAAAGTTATCATTTTCCAATATTCAATATTGTGCGAGAGTGGCGTCTAATTTATTGGAATTACTATCGTTTAGAGGCTTTCTAAGTTTTGTCCACAAAGGACACTTTTCTGAGCAAGGCAACAGACCGCACTAACCTTTTATTTGATTCTAAACCGGAACTAATGAGGTTTATTTATAGAGTTAGGTTAATTGGTCAAGACAATATTACATAATAAACATTATTTATAAAGATGTTTTATTATCTTAATGGTTTACGTGAAGGTTAGAATAATATTTAATAGCTTTTTAGTCACTTTAGTCACAAAATTAATGGATAATAATTTGGTAAATTAAAGTTTCTATAAAAAAACTAATAAGTAATAATAATCGAAATAAATATAATAATTATAAATAGCACTTCTTGTTTTAAAAGGTCAACTAAATATTTGACAAGTATATTATTTTAGTTGACTCACCCTTAAGTTGAATCGATGAAGCTCAGGCGCCAGCAAAATCATAAAGCCTTGCGAGCTGGTTCATCCAAAATACCACATGCGCGTTTATTTCTATTTCAACTTAACCTGGCGACTTCTTCTCGAACTATACACTATTTAGACGATAATATTCATTATTTTAGACCGGGCTTTATACTGTTGACGTTCTAACAACAAAAGAAACTGTACTTGGAATATTTTCCGACGACACATTTATGGATAAAATTAATTTATGGAAAAAGATAATCTCCACCTAGGGCTGTAGAAAATGTACAATAACAGTAAAAGAACTACAAATATACTAAGAACAGGAAAATATAGATTAATAGCGTCAAATACGTCCATGTTAATATTCCAGAGATTCCTCAAGCGGAAACAGCTAAAAATCTTGGCATCCATCTTAATTGTAGATTGGAAACATAATGTTAGACAAAAAGCAGAGTAAATTAGTAGTGACGCGGTGCTAAGTTGCTAGTATGTCGACCAGCTCGCAAACAAGCGCATTTTCAGGAGAACTTGAGCTGAGTTGCTGTTTGTGGAAGGATTGAGATATGATTGCTTGATTTCTGGAATGTCAGTTTCTCTGTGAATTTAATTATTTCCAGCAAACCATAGAGCGTTTAAGATTCTCCTAAGAAGCTTATTTTGGAAAACTTGAAGCCGTTTCACCTGGTTGGATGTAACAAACTTGAAGTATACATTAAATCAGTGGAGGACTACGGCCGAATTAACATCTTGTAAAATAAGCATTTGATGGAGATGGTAAGAAACCTTTCTGGATAGCTGTCTGGATTTGGGAATGCCAACCGAACCGTCGGTCGAAGTGGAGACCTAGGTATGTGACGTTGTCCAGCCATGGAATTGTGGAGATGTCGATCCTAAGTTTCAAGACGCGTAGTGCGTAACAGTTCTTATGGAAAGTGATGGACTGGGTTTTCAAGGACTTGATTTTCAACCACCAGAATTTGAACCACTTGACCGCATGATCGTGTTGCTTCTGTAAACGTTTTTGAATACCTCTTGGTACAACGGAGCCTGGAAGTAATGAAAAAAGCAATGTCGTTAGCGTGAACCCGACGTCAATGTGCTCTTTTCTCGGCAGATCTGAAATAAAGAGGTTAAATATGGCTGGAGCCAGCGGGGAACCTTGAGGGACGCCAGCGCCGATTGGTTTTCGAATGGAAAGTGTTTTCCTGATCTTGACCTGAAAAGATGTGTCCGTTAGGTCCAGCAGGTCCAGGTCGAGAGCGTGATGGAATTGTGAGTTCAATTTCAGCACTCGCCAGGTCGAAATACCCTGTCTGACCACTTGGCATGCTCTGTTCGCTTCCAGTTTGTCTGGAGCATCGAAGGCGAATCGAGCTAATACGCATAGACCATTTTTGATGCGAATTTCACTTTCAATAGAAGCGGAAAGATCGTTTCACGATCGTACACTGAATATCACGAGTTAGCTTGGGTACAGCTTCTCCGAGGATTGGATTCCAGAAAAAGAGATTGGTATTTCTTCCAGTCGGTTATTTTCTTCAGTCTTGTGAGTGGGATTTGAATGGTGTCGCCGTCTGAGAACTTTACTCGAACGATTTACGTATTGATGAATAAATAACTAGAAGACTCTTGCTGCACCTTCAGAAGTTGTGTTGGGATGATGGGTGGATTCATACGGCAGAGCAAAACCCTAGCTTAGATCTGCACTTAGACGTACTATGACATTACCTGCGGCGTTCGGTCTGGAGCACGCCCAGGTGACGGGGTTGAAGTCGCCACCTATTATTTTTGGAAATTTTCTTTCGACGAGTGATCGGTATTGTCTCTAGTTGAATGCGGAAGATTTCCTATAGAGAAATGTAATCACAAAGGGGCGTTCTTGGGTATCGATTTTAGTGGAGATTATTTTGAACTTGTTTGCTGATAACGAGGGTAGGAGCTCATATTTGACTCTTTTCCTGACGAGAATAGCGGTACCACCGCCTCCACTCGTGGTTCTATCGTTTTTGTAGACAAAAACATTTTATAAAGAGAGACGATGCGAAAGTTTCAGGAAAGTTTGCAGGATGAGAGCGATGTCGACGTCGTAAAATTTCATGAAGTTATAAAGAGTTAAATGTTGCAGCTTAGGTGGCAGTGCGAGCTGGAGTGCCTGAAAAGCTGGCAGCTGAAGCACTGCACTGGCTGACCGTTCCCCCCTGAATCTCGGCCTTCACTTTTATCACGCCGAATTTGGTCATATAGATGATCTTTTGCTGTTCGCGTGGGAAAACCACCCGAAAAATTGGTAGTTCTATACCGGATTTTAATTTCCATCTTTGCACGAACTTGATGGAGGGATGGAGGCATTGGTTGAAGAGAATTTCACTTACTTCGTCAATGGAGAATAGTTCTGGTAGGTTTCTTATGATCACGCTAAATGCTCTCTCTTCCAGATGACAGGAATAGTAAGGATAATTCCTTTCCTCGAGCAGGGTAGAGAGTTTAGGTTAATATTCGCTTATGGGGACGAGTAAGAGAATGTCGTAATTTTTATTTCCGGTGCTAATCTCGACTGATTGTGCCTTGGAGATTCTAATGAGCTCGATGAACCTCTTCTTGTCATGGAACCGCATAGAACCGACTTCGAACCGTAAGTAGAACGAGACTTCGAAAAATTTAAATATACTAAACAAGTGTTAACTTGAATCCAATAAAAAAAACATATAAAATTAACCATCAGCGACGCCCTAATGGCTGCTTTTCTGAAGGTGAAAGAGTAGAACAATGATAAACTTATGCTTTTTTATGTAAGAACATAATAAAATGTTACTGTTTTTTAAAAATAATACGTATTAACCGGATTCTTCTTTCAGGTGAAAATAACAATGGTCTCCAAGATGAAGTATTTGCTTAGGCATACATGAATGACATACGCAAATATGGTTTTTGGATTTCTTGTAAATAATTTTAAATAATATTTTTGTTTAAATATGTTACATGGGCTGGATATAAATATATTTTAATATGATGTGTATATAATTATGTTACTTTAATACAAACAAAATATTTGTAAAACTTAAGATTCACTATACTATTTGCAATAAAATGCCTTGAAAAATGTGCAAATAATTCTACAACTAAATACTACAATAATTCATATATATTAGATATTCGAGTAGAGATATTTAATTTAAAATATATTCCGAAAAATGTATCGTAACTTTACAAATTTAAGTCTTGGCTTTAATCAAATTCCCAACTATCACTACTTCCTTTAGTGTCGTGTAATATATGTTTGGTTATAGCTTTTTAATTTCACGCGGCTACATTTATTCACCACCGAGGGACGTACAAAGAAAAGGTAAGTTCAAATTTGCAACATCAGTTACTAAACAGAAAAATAAAACAAATCATTTCTTCCAAACAGTTTATGTTCTTTTCATTAGTTCGATCTGTTTTCTAATTGATAAATACCCTTAGTGTTGTTTTACATAACCTTTCAACAAGTCGCCTGTTCTTCCCTTAAAATAAAATAATATGTTTAGATATAATAAAACTTTGTTTTTTTTTAATCCATTTGATAGTTTATAACTCGTATATATATAGTATATCGTAATATTACCTTCTTTTACAATTGCAAATACTATAAAACAAAATAATAATAATACCTTTTTAGCTGTTGAGCTTGTATGACCATGACACAAACCAGGACTTAAACTTTTAAAATACCAAAAAGGTAATGATTTTCTTGCCGTCACTATATAAATATAATCTACTAAGACTTTAGCGGAGTCTATCTAGCACTAGAAATCGAAAACAAGTCTGGAAAAACCATGAGCTTTATTGTTCATTTAATAGTGACAATATCAAACTGGCAGAAAAACTATTTCATTTTCACGACATGTAAGAATGATCCGAGAGGTAGTGTAAACCCTTAAAAATATTATCAAGTTACAAACTTTCTAATATATCCATAAATATATTATGTAATGATTTAATAATTCTTCTAGACAAAATTAATTAACATAATGATGACTGAAAAAATCGTTAGGAAACTTTATCTGTTTTGTATTTCTTACAGTACTTCATTGTTGAGTAAATACGATAAATTCTTTTTTTACGTTTCAAAGAGATACTTAGAGAGCTTAAATTAATTTTTTATTATGTTCTTTCCGAAAAAAAAACATATTTTTATCAGCTTAACTGATAAGTAGACGAGCGGATCTGGCCGACTCTGTTATAAAAAAACTTGATATTCGTACGAAGCCTTGTTCCCTACGAAGCTAAATAAAAATGTGAAATATAATAAGGTGAAATATTTTTTACCTCAATTTTATGTCGTTATATAGATTCTTTGTAGAACATATATATTTGATATTTTTTGTATTGTTATTTTATATATATTTCAAAGTATGTTCATATAATTATTTTATTACTATCCATTATTAGGACTTAATATATCGTTTAGGACAGTGTTGCAAATAAAACAAAAGTCATCACAGCTCTTCCAAATTCGGAAAATAAAAATATAAAAGCGAATTTTATTTCTTTATATTTCCTATATAATTTTTTTTCCTAAAATACAGGAAAAGATATATACCATTCAAGGAAATTGCAAATCGTTCCGAACAGCTATGGTACTTAGAATTCCAACTGGTGGTTTGATATTGCAGACCTTTTAATTCTTGGGTTGTTCAAGTGTTATTTAAAAAAAGGTTTTTCTAAATACTTTAAAGTCTTCTTTTTACCAACGGGGGTTTTATTGGACTGGACCTACAGGTTAACATGGGCTCCGATCCACGGTCATCGGCATTAAACCTTCCGACTGGCGAGTAACCAACTTAGAAGTCACCTCAGAAGACATCCGGTCTTATCCAGCCTGGTTACTGGCGTGACTGGGATCATTTTTCTTGTGGGATTTTATATGCTCTTGCCTACGACAATCACAAATATAAAACAATAACAAACATAAATCAACGGCCCCAGGCCCCAGCCGACGAACCCGTGACTATCGCACCAGTAGGTGGACCGTACTTTCGCTTTTACCATTGCGTCAAACAAGCCGACTAAAAAAAGGTTCGAACGAAAATGTAAACGAACTAGGCGGGATTGCCGCTTCTTTTTAATAGTATGATTTGTCGCCTTTGCCAATACTTATTAATAGAAATAATTACCATGAATGGTAACATTGTTGAACAAGATATAGTCATGTCCTAGGAATGTTAGAACTTCATAAGTCCATTTCTAAAGGCTCGACGATTCATTTCTCATATTTTATTTATAATTTTTCTATTTATCATATTATACGTATTATTTTCTAATCATCATGTTCTACTTATCTCTATTATGTTCTCTCTATTTAATATTTCTTCGACTCGTCGTATAATATAATTCTTAGATTATGGCAAATCAAAGATAATACTTTTATGGTTGCAACTGTAAATATAAATTATAATTATTTTATATTTTAGAAATTAACGTCAAAGTGGCTAGAGTTACTGATACGTAGCTATGACCTATGGATAACTTGAAGCATACATAAACGCCGCGAAAATGGTTTCTGCTGGCTCTTGGTGGCAGCATATCTAGCGTGTGGCTTTTAGCTTTCCATCTTGTAGGCATTGTACGTCCGTCTTAGCTGGACCCGTAGAAGTGGGTACACTAGTAACAGTACTATTTATTCATTTAGTTTGAGAATTTAGCTTAATCCTGGCGAGGCCCACTAACCTTTGTGGCAGCAGATCTCGCCCGTCACTTCCCCTGATATCTTGCACGTCATTATTGTTAGTATTATGACATATATATATATATATATATATATATATATATATATATATATATATATATATATATATATATGCTAGTCGAGATAGGGATATATAGAATGAAGGACTGTTTGGACTTGTCGAAAGAAGAATTGTCTAAAATAACATCGGCTCGGAAAAAAATGAGAAATATGGAATCGTGATCAAGTGCAATACTATTGATTTGAACAATGATTCCGATAATAAAAATGATCGCAATTGAAAGAAACTTCTTTGGTGTTGGATTTGGTGAGCGCTAACGATACTGAGATATCCCTGATGAGCCATTATTGTTTATTACGAAGACAGAGTTATAAGATCGGAAACAACCATAAATGAGTATATAATTATAACAGGGTAACTATAGATTAGATATGTGTCATTGTTTACAATATACATGAGCATTCGACTGGAATGAATGAGAAGAGAATGGATGCTAACTCTTTTACAGATGATATGTCAAAAGCAATAGAGGGAAAGAAGTTAATAAATGAGAAGTTATAGAGGAAATGAGTAGAATATTGAAATAATAATATACACAGTTTGTAATAGAAGAAAACTATGAGAAATCTACTCATATCAAAATGACTTTTTAAGAAAACATGAGACGGAGACACAGCAACGAAGGAAACAAAAATTAAACTCAAAAAGGTAAATATTCTCTCAAATTAAAATAAAATAAAATTTTGGAGTACACATTTCTACATTTCTTTTTTTATGCTTCATTATTTTGTTTAGAGTAGAATCTTGTTATGTATCAAAGCCAAAATAAAGTAAGTGGAATTTTATATGATAACATAGCTACGTTGTGACGTCATAAATTTTGATGACTCAGTAATATTTCACTGTTATTTTAAGTAGGCTTTTATTGAAGCTGCTTCTTGGTTTTACAAACCATTGCAACAATTATTATTATTTCGAGTACTATGAAGAAAACTTCAATAACAAACAACGTTACCGTTTTAAACAGTTTTATTTAGTCTTGAACGCACATTATAGTAATATTATTACACATGACATTACATCTGCCTGAACATTTATTAATTAACATGACAATGTGGTTTCCTTTTTAATATTATCGCATTTGTTTAATACAATTTTCATATCGAAATAAATCAAATAGTGTAAAACCGGATGCTTTTATATTCTATTAATTATTTCCGGCTTCACTCAAATATTCCATTATTTCAAAATATTAAATAAATTAATTAAACCGAATGATATTCGACATATTTTTGCTGGTTCTATTTTAATAAACAGACGTAACATATTTTATTCGGACAATAATAAAACAAACATTGACAAAATACCAAATTCCCTAACATATAATGGAAGAAATTAAATGTATATTTTTGTGGCGATATTAATTTGTTTTGACATTTGTTTAATAATTAACATACACGTTCAAGGTAGAAAGAAACGGCAAATATTTAATGCGTTTATTCTAGCTTTGCGTTGTTCTATATAAAATGTGCCATATGAAATATTAATGGCTACGAAAAGTTAATAATTTAACTATATTTACGTAACTTATTGTTATTTCATGCACTTTTTAAAACAATAAATTATCTTTTACGAAATTATATGTATAATATTATATATAGTAGTATAAGTATAAGTTAGATAATTTTAATAAATCCCCTATTGGTACTTTATTATGTAAAAACAAGATAGTTATATATAATTATTCTTATGACAGTGGCGCAAAAATATATTTACGTGGAAAAAAATAATTACCGAAGACTCGATTGGCAAATAAAGCCGATCATGGAGTTATTGTCAGGTCTAGGAATAGATACGGTATTCAATCTAGGCACCTCTGAACTTATTTTTTTTTTGACCTGGAACCGGGTAGGGGAATACTGTTACGGATACCTGGTCGGGAAGACCCGCAGGAATAAGCGAGTTGGACCGGTTATGTGGAGACTGCCCCTGGGCTACCCACTAAACCCCACCCTATCAGCTGATCCAATGACCCTAACTGATACTTCTTACTGTTAGTAAGGAGGATGCCCAGTAAAGGACGTGGCGTCGTTATCACACCACGAAGCTTGTGGTACATGAGTTAATCGCTCGCCGGAGAAGGTCGAGACAATTTGGAGTTAGAGCACGACGGGGTAGAGTCGGCTGTGATAGAATAAGGCTACGAAGAGCCGAATGAGTTATTGGCCTAAAATATCGGCCAGCTCGGTAATACTTCTATTGTCCGAGAGACGAAAGAAATCGTGAACTTGGGAGACTTCCTTTTCTCTATGAATTTGATTGTTCCTGACGAACCAGGGAGCATTGATTATTCTCCTGAGAATTTTGTTTTGAAAGACTTGAAGACGTTGCACCTGGCTAGATGAGACGTATTTTAGATAGACACTGGAGCCGTAGAGAACGACTGGTCCAACCAGCATTTTATGCCGGAGAGATTTTATAGAGAGAGGAAGTCTGCTGGCCCGGTTGATAAGTGGGAACAGCAAATTAACAATACGATGACGATATGATTCTTGCGAAAGAAGATGCCCTGGGTTTTCTGTGGGTTGAACTGCAACCTCCAGAAATGTAACCACTGGACCGTCTCATCGAGTTATTTTTGGAGTCTGCTTCGCATGTTTGCGGTGCTACTCTTGAAGAAGCAAAGTAAGCAGTGTCGTCTGCGTAAAAAGCAGCCGCAGCTTGTGGTCTCCTAGGGATATATGAAAGAAAAATATTAAATAGGGCGGGTGCCAGGGGGAAGCCATGACGTTGATGACATTAGTTAGTTCGGCGAGCTGCTTGTAGGGTTTGAGTTGGGCTATCGAAATATTATCGAAACCCGGGGCCTTCTTGTTCCGAATCTTGCTGATCATTTGCATGAGTATTTTAGGAGTGACTAGATGGTTTAAAAGATAACTCGGAGGCACTAGAGAACGAACGGAGTTGGCATTCCTAATGATTTCGTCGTTCTCAGCAGCGTTTATATTTGTAGCAGGAGGGAGGCGTTCCATGTGGGCCTCATAGGTTTTAGCGAGGAGTTTGGCCTATTCGTGGTCGGTGACTGCGAAAGTTCCTGTCTCCGTCGACTTTAGGGAGGGTATGACGTTTAGAGAGTCGCCAGAAAATTGCGGGCCCATCCAGCCTTTGAACCGCTAGAAATAGGTTCCATTTCTCGGATCGCCAGGCTTTAACGGTTTCCTTCACTTCTCGTTTTACTCTGTTGGCCTCCCTTTTGTCTGCCGAGTTGAGGGTGACACGAGACAAATTTTGAGTCGGATCTGTGACTTGATGCCTTCGGGAACTGGCTCACTTTAAGAGTTTGAAAAAGATGGAAATTCGAATAATGAATTCTGATAGGCGGACTAGATGTCTCGAGTTAGCATCGACACGGCACGCTCGAGCTGGTCAGGTCGATCAATTTTCGGGATTGGACCGGATTCCAAGAGAATTTCCTGATATCTCTTCCAGTCGGTTTTCTTTCTGGCCTTGAAGCGAGGAATTTAGATTGCACAACAATCCCCGAGAGTTAATATAATCGGACGATGGTCTGAATGTAACTCGTCCAGAACTTATACATCAGAAGGACGATTGATGTTCGGGAGAATGAAAAATTCCAGAATTCGTGGAGTGCCCCGTTGTCCAATAGCGGGGTCATGGGTAGGCTCATCCGGCAGGGCGACACCAAGCCCTAAGTTTGCGCTCAGTGCTGCGATATCATTGCCTGCTCGATTGCGCCCTCGCAAGCCCACATGGGATGGTGAGCGTTGAAGTCTCCACCGATCATTTTTGAGGTTGGACCGTCGAAGAACGTTTTAAATGCAGACGAGTCATGCGTGGAGCATTTCCTGTACAGAAAGGTGATCACGATTGGACGATCCTGAGTTTCCACCTGTATAGAGGTGGAAAATCTGAACTTATTGCGGTCTTACGGACAGTCCCAATTGATATTTTTATTTGTTAATTGTGAACGATAACGCATTGCTCCAGTAATTGGATGTCGTCATAGACCGAAACGTGATCATTAAAACTAATTTTATATAAATAAATCTGCTGATGAATTGGAAACAAGGTATAACCTACTTACATTCCGAAAGTTATGGTAGGTAAAATTCGTAATGATTAGGCCATTTCAGCAGGATAGTTTGAATTTTTTTTTAATATTATAAGCTGCGAGATTATAGAAGATTCCCTGAAAACTGACCATTTCGTCTCTGCATTCAAAAGCCTCATTATCAACAATTTTCTTCCTCAAAGGTCGGCTCCTGATGAACTGTGAGGATGGGTCAGAATGAGGTTTGGATGATCTACGAAATTTTCTTACAAGCAATGTGGTAACTGGCAACCAATCTAAAACTGCTTTCACATTATCAACCATACCTTCCATAATAGTTCCTGCGCATATAATAAATATAAAATAGAAAGGAATATTAGAACATATATATCTGGTTTATTTGCAACAAAGTAAATTAAAGCTAAGTAAATGTGAGGGTTGTAGGGTAAAAATTCTGTATTAGAAAAGCGTACCGATACCGATTTTATAAAAACCATCTCTAGAATTTTATATATATTTAGAATATTTATTATAGCCAAAGCAAATTTAAAATTGAGAATATAATAAAATGTTACGCCAGCAAATGTCACTCTTTTTTAAAACCATTGCTTGTGTTCAACACCCAGAAGAAGGAAAGATAATAGGAAATGTAATAATTAGGTGTCAATCTGGTGCATGAAAAATGTAAACAGAATTGGAAAGGGGAAAACGGTTCAATTAAGCACCCATTAAAAATACATAAAAAGAAAAGGAGGATCCTGGACTTGGACAAATTATTATCAGTTGTTAAATTACATGTTTTTTATATAATTAGAAAATATTTTAAACAATTGTTAACTAGTATTCAAATAAAATATTATACAGGGAAGATAGCATTCTAGGTCTATATTTTGTGGGTATCACTGTTTACATCTCGCTTCTAATAAACATAGATCTCTTAATATTTACGTGCTTGCTGTATCGCTTTTATTGTTTTAATATATTGTTCATATTTGCTCAGGTGTAATTATTTAAAGAGTTTTAATATATGTATTAAACCCGATCGAGTACTTTAGATTATTAGATTAAAAATCTTAATTTCTCATTTAACATCATCTCATTTCAACATCAGAATACTGGCACAGTAGAAATACGGATATTTACATACGTAAGCAGATTCCTGAGCGAGGAAATACCCAAGAGTATTCAAATAATTCTGATTTGTTTACCAAAAACTGTAACTACTATCTGTCAATTTATTGAAACCATCGTTCACCAGTTAGACAATTAATATTATTCCTTCATTAATTTAATTTAATAAACAAAAACTGCATTTAATTTCCATAAAATGTATCTGAAATTAAGACTAAGGCAAATTAACAATTTTAAGTTGCAATATATAGAGGCAATCGTAAGTAAATTCAAATAAATTTAAAATTGAAATAAAAGCATTTATTAGAATCAAGAAAAAAAAAGTTTATACCCTTACTGCTTATAAAATACTTTCTAAATTTCTATTTTCAAGTTTTGTTGTCATATTACAGTAAGTAAAATATTTAAACTATGTTATTACCAAGTCGTTTTTACATAACAAACCTTGTTGATACATTTAAAATGTTTTCAATTTATTAAATATATTCGAATTTTGAAAATGTTTAATTCAACTAATATTAAAATAAAGTGTTTTATTAAAATCATTTTTTAAATCACCCGCTATAAATATTCACGCCTACAATATTTAGTTATATTCATTTGCAGCAAAAATATCGTATAATGAATTCGTTTTAATTTTTTTATTGCAAGAAATCACTGAAAATGTTTCGGAAGGCTTAGTATGAATTCAGTACATGTATTGTAAAAGGTTGTCTCTCTGGTTATCCACCATCACTATGGAATGCTAGAAACGTGGAAAGAAAACTTGGATTTTCCACTCCAACAACGTACGTAAAATGGTATAAGGGCTAACATTTGAATATTTGGCGAATTAATCTATCAAATACTAAGGAGTAACATATCTTCTCTTTCCAAAACTAAAATAGTCATTCCAAAGTACTCGTTTATAATAGATATAAGGCATAAAATAAAGCAGATGCCGCTAGAACTAATGTATATTTCGGAATATGCATTAAAAATGTTTTTGCATCAGCACTTTTTTAAACGGATCTTTGAAGCTAAAACAATCACACAGAGTCCTCGATATGAAACGGTATGTACACCAAAATATTCTCAATTTAATGTCAAGAAGCGCTAATTATAACATGACCATCAATACATTATTTAATACGATTTTGAAGACTTACCTGTATGTCTTGAAAATATCAATTTAATCAATTA
This sequence comes from Rhynchophorus ferrugineus, assembly GCF_030347505.1. Lineage (NCBI taxonomy): Eukaryota > Metazoa > Arthropoda > Insecta > Coleoptera > Curculionidae > Rhynchophorus > Rhynchophorus ferrugineus. The sequence continues at coordinate 20,940,751 of NW_027472590.1, forward strand.
TGGCGGACTTACCTGAAAAAAACAAAAATAAAAATCAATTATATATACATAATAGATCAAAAAGCTTTTGATAATTAAAAATTGTTACAATTAAAACAATCTAATTATTTAATTTATATTAATATTACTGGTGGTCTATCGATTACATAAGATACATTAAAAGGATAAAAACATTTTGGGGATTGTTAACCTTGATGTTATATGGATTTTGGAGATCTTAACATAAATGGAGTAAAATGAGCTTTGCTCTCTGGATCCAAAAAGGAATTCATGTTTGGAAATTATACAAGAAAGTCAGAATTTTTAATTAATTTTGTTCGTTGATTAAATCTGATATAGGCGGTTTAGTAAAGTCAAATTGCTATCGTAAACTCTTGGATCAAACTGTATGAAAAACATCGAGTATAAATATCAAGCATTAAGAATTAATCAAGCTTCCAGAATTACCGTGAGTGAGTATTCAAATCAGGCCTGTCTTGAAATATTGAAGGTAGAGTATTGAAGAAAATCATGTAAAAAATACCATCAGTACAATACTTGGTAAGAAAATTAATAAGTGCAGGTAATATGTATAAAGAGTATCCTATAATAACACAATCACCAGCTGGGAACTATGAGAACTGAAATTATGTGTCCCCGTATTTGTTACGATATATCCAAATTGTACAGGGGGCAAACCTACTGAAATATTATATGATGATAATTTTAAGATACAGATACAAATATATTTGACAGGGCCAGCAAAATATTATATATACATAACAGGTCGATTAAAAAGTCATGATGCGATGATGCGATAGATGGCGCAACTAGATTTAAATTCATGTCTTTTACTTAGCCCTAACCCTCAGAAGAGACGTTTATAAATTTGACAGCGGTCAGATCATTAGTTTGTAAAATATTGCATTTTGAGTCAAGCAACTTTTGTTATTGTGAAAAAATGGATAAAAAGGAATTTCGTGTGTTGATAAAATATTGTTTTTTTGAGGGAAGAAACACAGTTGAAACAAAAACTTAGTTTGATGCTGAGTTTTAGAACACTGGTCTAAGAAAATCAACCAGCAAGGATTAGTATACTACGTTTAGACATGGTGAATTGAGCACCGAAGTCGGTGAACGTAGTGGACGCCCAAAAGAGGTTATTACCAAAGAAAACATTAAAAAATCCACAAAATGATTTTGAATTGAAGCTGAATAATATAGCAGACACTCTAAAGATATCAGCTGAACGTGTACATCATATTGTTCACAAATATTTGGGTATGAGAAGGCTTTGTGTAAAGTGGGCGCAACGCGAGCTCAATTTTGAGCAAAAACAAGGACAAAGTGATGCTTTGGAGCAGTGTTTGAAGATAATTAAGCGTAATAAACCCGAGTTTTTGCGGCGATATGTGACGTGGAATAATTTCCATTGACTACCTTGTAAAAGGAAGGACTATCAACAACGACTATTACATAGCGTTATTGTACTGGTTTAAGAACGAAATCGCCGAAAAAATTATCGCATTTAAAGAAATGGAAAGTACTGCTTCACCAGTAAAATGCACCGTGTCACAAGTCAGTGAAACGATGGCAAAAAATCCATGAATTGGGATCCGAATTGTTTCTTCATACACCCTATTCTCCAGATCTGGCCCCCAGCGACTGTTTCCGATTCTTAGATCTCAGGCCTATTTTGAAGCAAAAGACAAAGTACTACAAAAATGGTATCAAAAGCTGGAGGGTTGCTATAATCAGTGTATCAGGCTGGAAGAGAATTATGTTTAAAGAAAAAACATTATTTTACCAAAAAATGTGTTTTACTATGGTAGGCTGGGGACTTTTCAATTGACCTGTTAGTTGATACTAACTATAACACAAAAAGTTTTAAATTATGTACATTTGCTGTTGGATATTTGCCAAATTGCTTGCTTGATATTAATGACGTAAAATTTAAAAAAATAAAATGCAAAAATTGTTATGTTGTTAAGTTTATATTATACTTCAAGCTTCATCAATTACGTGAGAAAAGCTGCGTTTAGACGAAGACAGAAGTTATTCAACCTCGATATTATGTTTTTTAGAAATATTAGCTTTATCAAGGTAGTAAAGACTTACAACAAGAGGGCCTCCACATAACTAAATTATCAATGATAAAGCTATATTTGTTAGTTCTAGTCTTGCAACTACATCCAACCACATATTCCTAACTTTTTTGCCTTGGAACGAGAATACAGAGCTTGTTAATGGGCCCATTGGACGCAAGTCAAAGCTGTCACTCGCTTATAAATTGGCTGTCTATAAAGCTGTTCTGAAAGCTGTATGGACATATATCATAGAGCTATGAAACACAAGCAGCAGTAATATCGAAATACTAAATAAGTTTAAAAGTAAAACGATGAGAAACATGTTCAATACTCCACCGCACATAAACAATAAGATATGTGCCTAGATTTCCATCGACTGTACAATAAAGGAAGAAATTGACTCGTATAGCAAGAATTATCAACAAAGACTAGACCAACACAGTAACCAGTTAGGTGCTGAACTGTAGGGAGTGGACAGTCTAAAATGCTCTCGCCTTAAGAGAAATAAGATACCAGATATAGCATTAATATTCGCAGACAGAAGAAGAGGATGACATCAATGGGTGCACAATTTTGTTAAAGATGAATCTGCCGATCAAAATTTGACAATTATTAGATTATGTTATGTGTTATTATTATGTGTTAGGGAAAGAGATTGCTAAGTAGAATGTTATATAAAGAATCAGATTTTAATTTTAGTTACGCTTTCGAATCATTTTTTACTAGTATGTTAATGTATAGTATTGGTAATCGCCCTATCTCATAAAATAGTAAAGGGAATCATTTAAAAATGATATACTACTAAAATTTGTTTTCACAATATTTTCAATATAACATCAAAAATATATTTCATATATAACATTAAAATAATATCTATTTATTAAATATATTAAAATTTATGCTAAGTATCCTAAGAAATAACACTCACCAGTAACTTTTAAAAGCATTTAATTAAACCTAATTTCTATTAGGTTTTAATAGTCAACAAAGCATTGACAAAAGTCTAAATTACAAAACCACTGAACATTATAAGAAAAATATCATAAGTAAGATTATATTCAGAACTGTAATAACATCAGAGCATCAAATATATGTATACATAATTCTTATTTACTTTACGTTATAAATATAAGTATGAAATCATAAACAACTTAAAGCATGCTTGTATATTAAAATAGGGACTATATGAATAAAACAATTTTGAAACTGAGATTTAGCTTTAGCATTTATATTATAACAAAAACGGACACAAGTAGGTACTTTATTCCTTACAATTTAAAAGTGTATATTAAAGGTGTATTTAAAAATGAATATTTACAATAATTAAAGTTAGGTCTAGAAAAATAAATAATCAAAATAATTGATACAAAGCTCAAAGAATAAAATGTTAATAGTCTTACCTTATTGCATTAATCATTAAGCACCTTAATCAATGCTTTAACATATTTACAGATATACTGTTGACAATTCACCTTTAATTCTATTAAATAATTCTTCTATTTTTCCTTTATTTTCCAACTATATAATTTATATAGTTAGATTCATTTTAACTGCTGATTTTTCTCATTACTTCCTCTATTTATTCATATTATCTTATTTCATTTCAGATATGTATTGAATATCAACAAATACATCAGGTTGATTAAAAGAATAATTACTTTACTTAAGTTTTTAAAATAAATAATATTGTTTAGCATTATTTGCATTTAGCATTATTTGTGGTGCATATTACACAAAAAATTACGCCTAAAATTATTTTTTCGTTTATTCCTTAACCGTGCCAAATTTCATGCCAATAAGTGCTACCGTCTTCCTCAAAAACGGAGGTCGATTAATATATAAAAGAAGACTCATAAGCTACTTATTTGTGGTGCATATTATACAAAAAATTACGCCTAAAATTCTTTTTCCGTTTATTCTTTAACCGTGCCAAATTTCATGCCAATAGGTGTTACCGTCTTCCTCAAAAACGGAGGTCGATTAATATATAAAAGAAGACTCATAAGCTACTTATTTGTGGTGCATATTACACAAAAAATTACGCCTAAAATTCCTTTTCCGTTTATTCTTTAATCTTGACAAATTTCATGCCAATAAGTGCTACCGTCTTCCTCAAAAACGGAGGTCGATTAATATATAAAAGAAGACTCATAAGCTACTTATTTGTGGTGCATATTACACAAAAAATTACGCCTAAAATTATTTTTTCGTTTATTCCTTAACCGTGCCAAATTTCATGCCAATAAGTGCTACCGTCTTCCTCAAAAACGGAGGTCGATTAATATATAAAAGAAGACTCATAAGCTACTTATTTGTGGTGCATATTACACAAAAAATTACGCCTAAAATTATTTTTCCGTTTATTCTTTAACCGTGCCAAATTTCATGCCAATAGGTGTCACCGTCTTCCTCAAAAATGGAGGTCGATTAATATATAAAAGAAGACTCATAAACTACTTATTTGTGGAGCATATTATACAATAAATGACGCCTAAAATTCTTCCTCCATTTAGACTTAAACCGTGCCAAATTTCATGCCAATAAGTGCTACCGTCTTCCTCAAAAACGGAGGTCGATTAATATATAAAAGAAGACTCATAAGCTACTTATTTGTGGCGCATATTATACAATAAATGACGCCTAAAATTCTTCCTCCATTTAGACTTAAACCGTGACAAATTTCATGCCAATAGGTGTTACCGTCTTCCTCAAAAACGGAGGTCGATTAATATATAAAAGAAGACTCATAAGCTACTTATTTGTGGCGCATATTACATAAAAAATTACGCCTAAAATTCTTTATCCGTTTATTCTTTAACCGTGCGAAATTTCATGCCAATAAGTGCTAACGTCTTCCTCAAAAACGGAGGTCGATTAATATATAAAAGAAGACTCATAAACTACTTACTTGTGGAGCATATAATATAATAAATGACGTCTAAAATTCTTCCTCCATTTAGACTTAAACCGTGCCAAATTTCATGCCAATAGGTGTTACCGTCTTCCTCAAAAACGGAGGTCGATTAATATATAAAAGAAGACTCATAAACTACTTATTTGTGGAGTATATTATACAATAATTGACGCCTAAAATTCTTCCTCCGTTTATTCTTTAACCGTGCCAAATTTCATGCCAATAGGTGTTACCGTCTTCCTCAAAAACGGAGGTCGATTAATATATAAATGAAGACTCATAAACTACTTACTTGTGGAGCATATAATATAATAAATGACGTCTAAAATTCTTCCTCCATTTAGACTTAAACCGTGCCAAATTTCATGCCAATAGGTGTTACCGTCTTCCTCAAAAACGGAGGTCGATTAATATATAAAAGAAGACTCATAAACTACTTATTTGTGGAGTATATTATACAATAAATGACGCCTAAAATTCTTCCTCCGTTTATTCTTTAACCGCGCCAAATTTCATGCCAATAGGTGTTACCGTCTTCCTCAAAAACGGAGGTCGATTAATATATAAAAGAAGACTCATAAACTACTTACTTGTGGAGCATATAATATAATAAATGACGTCTAAAATTCTTCCTCCATTTAGACTTAAACCGTGCCAAATTTCATGCCAATAGGTGTTACCGTCTTCCTCAAAAACGGAGGTCGATTAATATATAAAAGAAGACTCATAAACTACTTTTTTGTGGAGTATATTATACAATAAATGACGCCTAAAATTCTTCCTCCGTTTATTCTTTAACCGTGCCAAATTTCATGCCAATAGGTGTTACCGTCTTCCTCAAAAACGGAGGTCGATTAATATATAAAAGAAGACTCATAAGCTACCTATTTGTGGTGCATATTACACAAAAAATTACGCCTAAAATTCCTTTTCCGTTTATTCTTTAATCTTGACAAATTTCATGCCGATAAGTGCTACTGGCTTCCTCAAAAACGGAAACAAAGTTTCCGCTAAGCCGATTATTATATAACAGAAGATTCATAAGCTCAATTTGTGATATCAGATTTGCTATAATAATTTTAGTTCCTCTATTACCGATAAGAACCTAACTTTTGTTGTTTTTTGTGACTTGTCAAATTTTCACAGTCATATATAAGAAATTAATAAGCCAACAAAAAATATAGTGTCGGAAAATAATAAACACAACCTGATGTTGATTATCGAAAGCCGCATGTAGAAATCAATCAAATAGAAGGTCTTGTTCACTTCCCTGTAGTCCAAAAACAACAATAAATATGAAAAAACTCACGCCAGGGATTTGAAGCGCGTAGGCTATTTGTCTGAACCTAGCAAAATTCCGTAGATATTCAATCCAACTGCATTTTTATTGGGCACAGATTCAATTTAAGTTAAAATATGTCATCGCGATGGCAGCGGTGTTTTATGGTGTTGTTTTTTTTTCTGCGAAAGCGCTGGCCCAATATCAATTTTATGCCCTTCGTTTGCAAAAGAGGAGGCCATAAAAATCGCGCATATTTTTTCGAGGGTTTTATTTAGTGGAGTTCAGGATTACCAACTTACAAGGCAAAAAATAACAAACGGCCACATAAAATTCATAAAGGTACGCGTTGCTATGATCATAATTCAACTTTAAAGGTTTCCGCCATTTAAACCCTTAATTTTTTTTTGTCTTTATATTTGAAAGAACACGGAAAGATGCGTGTTCCTGATGAACGAACTCCTAATATACAGCGAAAAAGCAACAGTCGGAAATAGTGCTAACAAAAATGAGTTTTTTTTAATAAAGTGTTTTGTTAACAATATTTAAATATGTTAAATAGTGTCTCTGGATGTATTCTTCTAAATTGACTTCATATATTTATTATTATTATATATAATATTTGTTATTATTACATCGAGTCTTGCACGAATACTTGAAAGCTTGATCCTAATAAGTGCTTCCAGATGGCAATATAAATTGGGTTCAGGTGATCTTATAAAAACGTGCAATAGAATATATATATATATATGTATATATATATATATATATATATATATATATATATATATATATATATATATATATATATAATCGCTCTGAAAGTAAGTTTGGACGGAGACTTTAGTAACCTTTTTATGACAGACAAACGAAAGTTGTAAATTAGAATAAGATTGTCTGAATATTTATTGTAAGGTTAAGGCATGTTTTATATGTATTTTTCCACTTTTAAGAGAATAGAGCACTGACATATCGATATTTTCCCCATCATATGTAATTCTGTAAAACAAGTGATTTAAAAAGAAAAATCAAAACCAAGCACGCAAATGACTCACCTATCATCTTGAGATAATACCGATACAACTATAAGGGCACAGTGCTTATGTCGAGCTAAATACATGACTTAGAAAGACCACCGTATATCTAACGCGCTGGAAATAAATTGGCGTCTAATAAAAGTTTTCTAATACACGCTAGCGCGTTATTAGCAGCGAATGTGTTAATGTATTCCGAAAATTTGCCAAAGGCATAGATTCCCAGAATCCTGATAATCAGACATTCTATTACACTACTACTGATTATATTAGTCACCGCTAATGTCACGACTCGACTGATCTAGGAACACAGTCAGTTAGCTTGAATTTTTCTTTCTCTCTGATCACGATCATTTAAATTTTTCTGTTTAGAATGTAAATATCTTTTCTTTCTTTTAAATTAAATAGCTTTCCTTATCTAACTATTTACATGATAGGGAAGCATTCTCCGAAACAGATCTCTAAACTGCAGCCATTACACTGAGAGAAAAATAAAGGATATTGTTACATATATATTAGATATAACAATAATTACAGTAAAATTAAGAGCATAGCAAAACGTAATAAGTATATTGTAAATTTCAAATATTTCTTGTAAATTTGTACTTGCACTTGTAATACTTGAATTGATGCCCCAGATCGTAATATGTAACAGGTCAATTGAAAAGTCCCAGGCCTACCATAGTTAAACACATTTTTTTGGCAAAATTAGTTTTTTTAATTCAACACAATTTGTTTTAACAGTGATACACTGATTATAGTGACCCTCCAACTTTTCGATACCATTTTTATAGTACGATTTGTCCTTTGCTTCAAAATAGCCTCAGCGAATGAAGAGATTCGACGAAAATTTCTTCCTAGCGAGCATTTTTTTAGATCTGAGAACAGAAAATAATTGCTGGAGGCTAGATCTGTAGAATATGGGAATGAGGAAGCAGTCCGAAACACTATTCATGGATTTTTGTCATCGTTTTCACTGACTTGTGACACGGTGCATTGTCTTGGTGAAGCAGCATTTCCATTTTCTTCAAATGCGGCGATTTCGTCCTTCAAACGGTCCAATAACGTTATGTAATAGTCGCTGTTAATGGTCCGTCCTTTTTTAAGGCAGTTAATGAAAATTATTCCATGTGCATCCCAAAATACCAACGCGATAAACTTGTCAGCCGACTGTTGTACTTTCCCACGTTTTGGAGCGGATTCATCATGTGCAGTCCACTGTGATGGCTCTCGATTGGACTTCGGAGTGAAATGATGGAGCCATGTTTCATCCATTGTAATATATCGATGCAAAAGCTCGGGTTTATTACGCCTGATCATCTTCAAACACTGCTCCGAATCATCAACTCCTCGTTATTTTTGGTCAAAAGTGAGCTCACGCGGCACAGAACTTTCTTATAACCAAATATTCGTGAATAATATGATGCACACTTTCAGTTGATATATATAGAGTATCTGCATTTCATTCATTTTCAATTTACGCCTTTCAAAACCATTTTGTGAATTTTTTTAAATGTTTTCGTCGGTAACAACCTCTCTTAGGCGTCCACTGCATTCATCGTTTTCGGTGCTCACTTCACCACATCTAAACTTAGCTTACCAATCCTTGATGCTTGATTTTCCTGGGGCAGTGACAACTGTACTTTTTCCATTCAAAAAGCAATATTTTATCAACACGCAAAATTCTTTTTTATCCGTTTTTTTCACAATAACAAAAGTTGCTTCATTTATACATGCATCTTTTGAGAGTTAGGTATAATTAAAAAACGTATGGATTTAATTCTAGTAATGCCAACTATGTGTCAGGCTGGGGATTTTTCAATTATTCTGTTAATATTTAATTAATAAGCGCTATTAAAAAGCCAAAATTAAAGTCACAAATAGTTGCTATTTCTTCATTGAAAGTTAACTATCTCTTACCTCTAAAAATAATTATTGATGATTTATTAGAAGGCGGTGGCTATAGGTGAAAACATAATCAAAGTATTATAAAACTTGCAACAATTTGACCACAATAAATTACCACATTTCAAATTAGTTGCAATAAAACGGACCTGCATTGATAGGTTGCATAAATACAAGCCTTTTCTAGTTATTACTATACAATATATCAGTAAGTGTTGGATAGCAAAAGACTGAACACAATAGAGGTAATGGACATCAGTTTGAGGAAGTTCCGTCAAACGACGCCTCTTCCAATTGCCAATTGCAATGTCGGCTTGGTGGCGCAGTAGTAAAGGCGACAGGACGGTCCATCTACTATTGCGAGAGTGGCGGATTTGAATCCTGCTGGAGGATGGTCGTAAAATTTATGTTTGTGTTTTTTCTAGGCAAGAGTATAAAATCCGACAAGGAAAATGATCCCTGTCACGCCAGTAACCAAGTTGGATAGCTTAAGCTGTAGGTCTGGTCACTAAAAAATCCAAGAGGTTGACGTGACTAAAATCAATAGAAATTTTTTCTTCCTACTGCAGCTCGATGAAGGACTACCTGACTTATTACTACATACCGACGTCATGTGATAATTAATGATTTATGGTCTGAAATTATAGATATTTTACCTATACGAATTAACATAATCAGCTGCATAGACACGTAAAAGAAAATTTATTTTGCTGATAAAATATCTACAACAAAATAATCTGAATCAATTTACAAATTATCTTACTGATGTCTCAACACCAAGCGATTCAGTTTAAAATATATTAGTTGTAGCTATTTTAAGTATGTTAAGACAGAAAAAAATTATAGGCTAGTTGTACAAAAGGTTTAATAAATTATTTAATTAAAAAAAGTAATAATAATTATTAATTGCTTACTAACTGCAATTGAGGTGGGTGCTACAATATTTAGTCAGCCAGAGCATAATATTACTGTCTTCAATTTGTTGATATTTACTATATATTCCTTCGAAGAAAAAAAGCATTAAACATTGATGTTGTGAAAGAGTTGTTATTAAAAACGATTGGTAAACTGGAAACAGGAACATTGATTTAATATGTAAAACGACTTGGAGGGTATCAGGTAGACTATGTCTAATTTTTCATACAAGGGGGCGGGAAGGAGCTTTGATAATTCTTACATAAGCTCAAAAAATTGCACAAAGTTAAGTTTATACTTATATTTTAATAAATATACATTCTCAAAAATTGTTTCAATGAAAAATAATAGTTAAAACTAACCAAACACGTATTTTGTTTCCTTTAGATTCTTAGGTAATAAACAAGCGAAGTAAAACAAATAAATACTAGAAGAGAAGGGGTTGGCATATTCTTATTTTTTCTGACATAGTGTGAGCGAAAAATGGTCTTACGTAATAAGTTTTTTTTATTAATTCCCTAGAATGTCAACAATCTGCCCGTGGGCAATATGTAACAGGTGATTGGTAAAGAAGAATCAAGACTTCAAGCAGTGGGAGATCAAATAATAAACTGGCCAAAACAATTATGAATAAAAGTTAACGAGCTGAATAATATTTTGCTGTCAATTTCAACAACCTGACCAGCAAAATAAGAACATCTACTGGTTTTGAACAACGTACCGCTACTACAAGAGCATTATAACATACAAAGATACACAGTAGATCAAGCAAGACACCAAAAAATTTATTGTCTCAGTAGAAATTCAAAATCATTACTGCGAAAGGATATTATTGCGGAATAATTTCTCGCTAAATAATAAAACATTCAATCTTATCAATAAAGCACGTAAACAACATAATCTGCGAACAAAATGAATGTTAGAGCGTTAATAACTGATCGGATAAAGACAATGGAAACGTTCGATCTGTAACTCTGAATGTGTGATACATGTGTTTCCCAATTTAGAAATTATTTACGTCTACAATACCAATGTTTATAGTTCAGCACGCGCTAGGATTAAACTGTTACTCTATTTGAGAGCTTAACGATTGAAAATCGGTTCGAACTAGCTTGATGTGATGTGTTTGCTAACGACAATATTTTATATTTTACACTGGTTTGAAGAGATTGCATTTTCATTCATTGGATATATAAGGTAAATTTGGGAGAGATGAAATGAATGATTAATATACAGAAGACAAACATTAAATAATCCTATATTTTGGTGTTGATTTGTATGCTTATTAAGGAGGAATATGATCAGGATCATTTAATATTTTTTGTATTATTTCTTTCCTTATAAACATAATAAAAAGCCGCAATTATATTTTGACTCGTGGGATAGTTGCCCTGACGAATAAATTATGAATATTTTAAGTGTCCTAACTTTAATCCATATTAACTAAATTGAAAAATAGAAAAAAAAAAAACAATCATATATTTTTATAATTATGTATTTGGTGAAACAATATTTTGATTTTTCAGTTGGCACAATCATAAGTACAGTACTTACTTAGTTTAGACACTCTGTTATAAATTATTTCAAATTCTTTTTTAGCTCCCTATTCGTCACTATTTATTTTACGCATTGTATTATTTTTATAGTTACATATATAATATTTTTATAAAGTATCTAATTTAAAATACACTAATTTTTTCTTATTTTTAGGCAATGTCTTAACTTTAATTAACTTCCTCTAAATAGCACAATTATTTTGGAGCCAAAATCAAATGGTTGTTATCTTAAAAAAATTACAATCCCTTTCTAGCTTTTTTCTTGTTTCTTTTATTTTTTTCGCTTATATCTTTGGTTATATTAATTTTTATTTTTAATGGACATTTTTTCACTCTGCAATTTTAAACGTTGATATTGGTTACAGTAATCATCGTACATTGTGCAGATTTCCTGCCACCATTTTGCAAGCATTCAATCACACATTCGTTTGACCCATTCTGAGATGAGTCTGACTCATTTAAAAGAGTTTCATCTCTTTCATTGAAAACCTGAACTATTTGTTTTGTTTTGTTTCCTGTGTTTTGAGAATAAGACGCTGAATTAAGTTTAGGTTACTCACATTCTTAGTCTGATTTGTTTTTCTATTTCTCAATTAGCTTTATGTTAGCTAATAAGGGTTTAGTTAGTTATTTAGCTCTCTGTTCTATTGTCTTTGTCATAACAACATTAGGTTCATTTTCTATTAAAGAATCATTTTCGAACATTGTGTATCATATCTCGTGTTAGAGTAAATCATGTGGCCTCTAATTCTTGAACATGTGCGGCGATTCGTTTCCCATTGTCGAATTTCAAAACCGAGTGTTTCCCTGGAATTTAATTAATGCTGAAATAAATAAACACATAATAATCAAAGAAAATGTGTTGCATAATAAGATTTTTGTATTTAAATTTTGTTGTATCTTGTCTCGCCAATCGCCTTTTTAGAGTTCGAGACGAAATACTCTACAGACGATAAGTTTAATTTGTATTAATAGAACTTGTGCTTTATTTCAGCTCTTCAAAGGCAATAGACCCTCTTCAGCCAGACAACTCTAGGTTTTGCACCTGCTTTGCGCACATATTTTATTATATAATAATTAAGTAAAATTAAAATTAATAAGATTGTAATAATATAGGTAATTAATAAGAACATAATTAATTAAGTTCACGATTGCGATGTATCGAGGGATAGATGCCTCAAGGGCTTCAGACGCCCCACCAATTTTCCAAATAAATCGTATTAGAAAAAATAAATAACAATTAATAGCTTTATTTTATACGTATATAGTAAAAGACAAAAATATAAATATTTGTTTTATAGTAATAAATGTTCCGGGTACAAAGATTCTCCATAAACCCAAATCCAGCACTCTGTCGCGAAAAATGGTTTTGTCGCAACAACTCGTAATACATTCGTTCCAGCGAAGTGCACGGCGTTAACTGGTGGAAGGGGCAGGATATTCTTACAAAAGACAAAAACGTGCGAACGTCGTTTCCGTATAAGTCGTTATATGATTACTTCGGCATCTATCCTATCTTAGCCTTACATATAATAGTAAAAAACGTAATATAACAACCACATATTCTACATTACACTACTTACTAGCGTTGGGAACTATCGAGTGAAAACAGTCGAAACAGTCGATAGTCGCAAAAGACTCGAAACAGTCGATGGTCAAAATAATAGTGACTAAAAATAGTTATTACTATTTTCAGTCAAATGCACGGTTTGACTGTTATT